>NC_090929.1:74764664-75092164 GCF_040938575.1 Ambystoma mexicanum | reverse complement strand
GGCCTATGGGGGCTCAAATGGGAATGGGGAGTGGTTCCTGCAAGGAGGAATTACCGGGTCCTCCTATGTCGGAATGACCCGGTAAGTCCTCATTGCAGGAACCCGGTAATGGAGACCGGTTTGGAGGCAGCCATGGTGCTAATAGCACCATGGCTGCCTCCAAACTCGTAATGAGGCCCATTGTTTCCTTTTCGATACCACCACACCAATGCACTCCCTCTGCTTTCTTATTTCAGGCCTTTTCCCTTCCCGATGGGTGGGGCTCCCCATAAGGGTCAGCATGCATGTGATTTTTGTTCTTCGTGCATGATTAGTTAGGTTTCAATAAGCAGTTCAACTCAAGGGCTAGCGATGGTGGGTCGCAGGTCTCCCACTGTGACGAAATGACTACTGCTCTGCAGGACTACAGGCAAGTGTAATAGCTAAACCACCTACGCTGCCCCACACCAGCAGTGATCCCAATCATAAAAGTGAAACAGACACTGCCCAACTTCCCCTCTTTAAGGTAGCATGGTCCGAAGGCATGGCTATACTCTTCAGGAGGGATGTGAACTAGCACAGAAGCAGACCACGACAGTACTTTGTTTCCAAAATATAAATGTCCAACCAAGATTCTATTAAAAAAATAGGCACTTTAAGTAAATTCAAAATACAAACACACTAATCAGAAACTCTATTATGCACCACTGTGAGAGAAGAAACAGAAATTGCAGAATTTGTAAAGAAATGGGGCACTCTGGGTCTGAAGACAGTTGTACACAGGCAGTCATTTCAGCCGTAATGTCAATGTTCCGGCAAAGAGTCTTTTAAAGAGGTAGAGAGTGCGGTCTTGCAGTTACGAGTGTCCTTTAAGGCAGGCCACGGGACAGAACCACTTCAAATACTTTTCATTCTTGCTCTTGGGGCTCAGCAGTGATCAACCAGACTTCCTGGCACTTATCAACGGATTGAGCCGGAGTTGAGTCGTTTTGAGTACATTGCAGACTTTAAGACAGCTGAGTCCCCTCCGGATGGTCCAGGACTGTGGCGTGCTCCTGTAGTGGTGATCGGCTCGATTCGGGTGAAGAATAGGCAGCTCATTAGTCGAGTCAGTATCATGCATCGGTCGATTCTGCTAAAAGAGGTTCAATGATGTGATGCAGTTCTTCGGTGGTGATCAGCTCAAACGGCTGATGTTCAGGCAGATATCGGGTAGAATCATCAGTTTGTTATGATGTGATGCAGTTCTTCGGTGGTGATCAGCTCAAACAGCTGACGTTCGGGCAGATATCGAGTAGAATCATCAGTTTGTTATGATGTGATGCAGTTCTTCGGTGGTGATCAGCTCAAACGGCTGACGTTCGGGCAGATATCGGGTAGAATCATCAGTTTGTTATGATGTGATGCAGTTCTTTGGTGGTGATCAGCTCAAACGGTTGACGTTCGGGCAGATATCGGGTAGAATCATCAGTTTGTTATGATGTGATGCAGTTCTTCGGTGGTGATCAGCTCAAACGGCTGAAGTTCGGGCAGATATCGGGTAGAATCATCAGTTTGTTATGATGTGATGCAGTTCTTCGGTGGTGATCAGCTCAAATGGCTGAAGTTTGGGCAGATATCGGGTAGAATCATCAGTTTGTTATGATGTGATGCAGTTCTTCGGTGGTGATCAGCTCAAACGGCTGAAGTTCGGGCAGATATCGGGTAGAATCATCAGTTTGTCAGGTGATCGGAAGTGGCAAGTGTCAGAGCAGCTCTGAGTGCTTGCAGTGGCATGAAAAGAGTCTTGAGACAGCTTGAAAATGGATTGAAGCTTGAAAGCATGGTCCAGAGCTGTATCTTGAATTCTGGTTTTTGGGGGGGGGGCTGTCCAGGGCCTACAGGGGCCCAGTAAGTCCTTGAATTGCACTTCCCATCCAGCAATGTTTTTGGGGAGTACTTCTAGGCTCTATCACCTCCAGTGAGCAGGCTCCTGGGGACCAGTGGTTGCTACTTGCAATAGGCCTGATCCAGGTAGCAGACCAGCCAAAGTCTTCCTCTAGGGGTGGTTGAGGGAACAGCTTGCCCGTTTCTTGAAGTCCTTGTCCTTACTGAGACAGAAGGTCATCTGCGAGGGCGGAATAGCCTGAGATTTGATTTATTTTGTATTCATAACATGATGTGGGTAGCTCTGTCTCTGAAAGTGAGGTCTGATAACCGGACCCTCCTCTGGTAATGCTCCATGCTAGAAAAGCCTAGTGAACACCTGTGACTTTTATGAGCTTGTATACTTAACACGTATTGACTGTGGGGAACCCTGAGGCTAATTTAAAGTATCTAATTGCGGTCTCCAGGATTATGAAAGATGACACATCTAAATATAAAAAACAAGGGTGGGGCCTGGGAGTCCCTCTGCCAGACATAGTCCCGGTTACGAGAGCCTTACCCAGATTCTTTAGCTCACTATCTTTCACAGAGGAGAAATATCCAAAACATATCAGTCTTTGTCCTGCCAAGGGGCAGTCCAGCACCGAAATGCTAGGCAATTCTCCTCTAAACAAGAGTACCAACAGCATCCCCAGGCATGTGTTTCGGGCTGGTTGGACCTCATCAGTAGGGTGGAGCTGTGCCTCTCTAAGAATAGTGAGCAAGGGGCCACGTCTGGATTGCCCTAGTAACTTAGAGTGAGACCCAAAGCTACTTAAATTATTCAAAGAACAAGGGGGATCATGGGAAGTCCCTCTGCCAGACATTAGTCCTGGTTACAAGAGACTTACCCAGATTCTTTAGCTCACTATCTTTCACAGAGGAGAAATATCCCAAACATATCAGTCTTTGTCCTGCCCTGGGGCAGTCCAGCACCGAAATGCTAGGCAATTCTCCTCTGAACAAGAGTACCAACAGCAACCCCAGACATGTTTTTGGGTCTGGTTAGACCTCATCAGTAGGGTGGAGCTGTGCCTCTCTAAGAATATAAGCCATGTCTGATCATGACATGGTGATGTGTTGGACTCTACGAGCACATGGATCAAAGCCTATTGGTGTAATTGTATTATTGGCTTGGATCACTCATGACCTTCCTGGTCAAGGGCTCCTGTTTGTTCACTGCCGGGACTGCATTTCACTCATTACAAACCATTGAACTTGGTCCAAGTAAATTACTTTGTCTTCTGTGGGAAAGGCTTGTCACTGCCTAAGAAGGCATGAACTTACCCAGGCAGCGAGGAGAGATCCAGTGTTCCAAAGGGCTGGTTCTCCAAGCCAAGGGAAGTCAAACCAGTGAGGTAATTAACAGAGACCTTTTCATGTAGGCAGAGAAATGAAGGAGGCAGAGTCAGAGTATCCCATGTGAGAGCTACAGTCCAGAAAGGGGACACCATGTTGGACATTCCTAGGGCTTTAAGACTTCCTGTAACCCCCTCCCATTGCCTGAATACAAACCACTTTGGGTCCGATGTCACCAGACAAGAAGATTCCGAAACAGTAGCTTGGATTTTGGGTTTAGAGAAAAATCAAGCACATCCCACAATCTGCTTATGCTTAATTCTGCAGTGGAGCACTCGTGGAAGCGGCGGAAAACGTGATGTTTATGGTGCATTCATCGATTGTTTTGGCCGCGTTTGACACTGTATTGAGAAATCGATTGTGGCGGAAATTAGATGCATGGGGCATCCCACAGGGTCTTTTAAGAATGTTGATGATCCTCCATTCCGACACCACAGTTCGTGTAAGATTAAATGCCAAGGGTAAACTCTCCAAACCCATGGCCACCCACCGTGGTGTAAAACAGGGATGCATAATCGCTGCTATATTATTTAATTTATATCTGGCGGACATGCAAGCTGCATTTAATATTCCATTAGCAAACCCAATAAAAATAAATAATTTCACTTTGGCATGGCTTGCTTACGCCGATGATCTCTTACTTGTGACTATACACCTACGGGCCTCTAATTAATGTTGAACTCCTTAGTCACATATGCAAAGGCCAACGGGTTGACGATTAACTCTTCTAAGAGCAAAATCATGGTATTCACAAGTAAATATCGCCCAAATAAATACAGATGGACTTTAGTAGATGAAAACTTAGAGTAGGTAATTTCTTATAAGTACTTGGGCCTCATTGTAGATGAGAAATTGAAGTGGGAATTACATTGGTCCGACTTGAAAGATAGATGTACCAGAGCCGTGAACGCATTGAGTATATTCACAGGCAGAAACAATGGCTGCTCGGCCTCTTGTGTCATAAGGGTTTATAATGCTAAGATCAAGGCCATGCTTTCATATCCGGTTGCTATATGGGGCTCGTAATATGCTAAGCGCCTCACTGTATTTGAAGCAAAAGTGTTGAGGAGATTGTTGCGTCTCCGACAATGCGTAAGTATTGAATATATTTACTTAGAGTTCAACATCAAAAGCATTGTGAGCAAATACACAACTCAGTGTGTATTGTTAGTAGAGAAATTGTTAAAATTAGAAACGGATACTATTATCGTCCCCTACATGCAAACCCTGTTGTCTATTATCGACAACATATCTGATAATATATTTGCCATTCTATTATGCAACTATAAAAAATGGACACAGGACTGTAATAAGACCTATTCGTTTAATGCAATGAAACAGTGGTTAAAGAAACATCTGAGAATTGTTGAATATGAGAAAAGCTTGGCACACACAGGCGCTAAATCCACCAGAAGCAGTTATTGCCATGAAATCATGTCCAGAACCTCTCCTCCTGTCTACACTACTGCCTATCCCAGTCCTCGTACATATCTCCTAATCAGGTTGAATGCTTCTGAAGTACTGTCATCGAAAGCAAGAAAGTCTCCTATATTGTACCAATACAGTCTTTGTCGCTTATGTGGCAATTTGGTTACTGAAACTGCTCAACATGTGATTATGGAATGCAAAAGTCTAATCGACCTACGTCCAAAATATTTTAAATCTTATAATAAGGCTGTTAAAATGAATGAAAGCTCAGAGTTATGGATGCTTTTTATGAAGGGAAATAACATGAATTTAATGTATTTTATTGTTCAGTTTTATTTCCATATCGTCGATATTTGAAAATGTTTGGAATAAGCAACGTTGCTTTTGAAAGGATTTGTAATCTTGCTATTTCCACAGATGCTTTTATGATGTGTGTAATGTGTTATACAAAGCCTTTTGTGGCTATATGTAGATCTACTTCAATAAACTTGAACTTGACATTGTGTTTAAAAGAAGCTATAAGCCAACCAATCGGCAGTGGTCTTTTGCCTGGATATGGGGCTTCCATTAGTTGATTCATTTGTGGACTTCAAAAGAATATGGATTCACCTGGAATTCTGTTGGGAGTACAGTCTGCACCCAAGTGCTTTTCCACTCTTCTTTTGTGGAGCTACACTCTAACAAGTCATCTACATATTGGATAATGGTATGGAAGTCTGGTCTGTAAATTGACCAAGTCCATTTTCAGCACCCTGAGAGCTCTGAGGGAGAGGCAGTGAAGACGGAGAGCTCTGAGGGAGAGGCAGTGAAGACAGAGAGCTCTGAGGGAGAGGCAGTGAAGACAGAGAGCTCTGAGGGAGAGTCAGTGAAGACAGAGAGCTCTGAGGGAGAGGCAAACCTCCCCTCAACCTTCCCATCGGACTCTTTGGGGTGACAAGCTGTTGGCCAAGGCCTGCTTCCAAGAAAAATATTGGCACTCATGGTACTGCTCACTGGTGGAAGCAGCCACAGCATGTGCTCCCTGGAACCTTCTTGGATGAGAAGGGCAGCACGAGGCATGCCCTTAACCTTGGAGATCCTGTACCGGGTCCCCGGCAACCACGAACTATGGAACTGACACCTGGCTCTCCTGTATCTCCAAACTGCTCGGACACCACTTTGGACATCTTTGACATCATGCAAGCTGCTGCCGGAGTACCTTTGAAGTCCTCTTCGACATTGAGCGCCTCCGGATCTCTGAGTTTTGCGCAACGCCAACTTCAAAGATCTGCTGTCTTTGCGCCTGCGACCCGCCAAGTCTTCCAGTGTCTTTGACTTGACACATCCTCCCTTGTTACCACCTTATTCAGGTCCCAGGCTGTGACTGCTGCAGTACCACAACTTCTTGATGAGCTAGCAGAACCCACTCGACGTCGAAGACCAGTCTTCACCACCCACTCTTTTTACTACATATTTTTCACCACAATTATTTGTTTGCCACAATTCTTTCACTGCATTGTTTTGCCACACAATGCACGGGGGTTGTTTGGGTGAGGTAATATGGGGTGGTAAATTGGGTAAGGGATACGGTGAGAAAAGTGGTGTACGGAGCATGCAAACCCGCCCTTTGCAGCAATAAAGAAATCCGCTGTACATTCTGCTGTGGAGAATTGTGTGATAAAAATACATAGAACCAAGTCTTTGCTTCTCTGCAGCTTGCGCTGCGTACTCTTCCAGCACCATCAAGACAGCTTCACCTGCCATTTCCCAGTGTCTTTGACCTGCAAACTGTTGGCAAAGCCGAACATCACCATATTGTTGGATCCTGTTTGACGCTGCTTCCTGACTTGACTCTGGTGTCATGATGCAGACAAAATCCACACCAGGTGTGTCCCCGCCCCCAGATGTTCCCCGAGATGAACGTATGTATAAGCTGACAAATATGGCAAGTGGCCTGTAAACCGGTAGTTTAAACATTCAGTACATTACAGCCGCCATAAATAGTAGAAATAGGCTGCGCCACACAGTGTAGGGCCTGAAAGTAGAGAGCACATACAAGCTTCAGATGTTTGGAGCAGAGTCAGATCGGTTTACACAAAGCAGCATAGGCACGGACATAGGTAGAACTAGATAGAAGACTACATGGGCAGGGACTAAACGTATCGCAGCATGCAATGCATGAGACACGAAGAACATTAATATGGTGGAGAGTGAACCAATGTACCACCATTTCAGACAGAACTGTGAAAGGCCTTCATTCTGAAATACTGAATCGGACATCGAAACTGCTCTATACAGTCACAGTCCTAAGCCACGCAATATCCAGGCAAACGCTCGAGCATCAAGGCTATGAGATGGGGGGCAACAGGGAATCAAAACCACTAGGTAAGTTTTCCCAGAAGTGCACAGCATGCAACTCTAAAAGTGAATTTGTTTTTATTGGTAGCAGTGAGAACATACAGATAGCTTTTGATATCCAGGTGCAAGAGGATACTGTGCTAAAGAGCCTCCTGATAAATAAACACACAGAGAATAAAATACAGGTTAGAATAGTAAAAAACTCAATAAATAGTAGAAAATAGGGTCCGAAGTAGTGGTCCCCTACCATATGATCAGAACAATTACCATTTATTCCTGGCTTGACTAGACAGTGTATCTGTTGTTTCCGTGGTGCAGCCAGACACAGTCAAGACCACGAGCAAATTGCCAGAGGAAGGTCTCAGGCCTGAGAATTGGAAGGGAGTTGACTTATTCAAACCGAATCACAGCATTCCGCCCATCTCTCCTTCCCCACCACGCATCCTGGCAACGCATTAAAGTGCCCAGGGCCAGATGAGCAAGCCGCTGGCCAATTAGGATTGTGTCTGTCTGTCAGGTTGGCCGCCGGAGCACGGTGCCAACCAATAAGGTAGCAGAAAATAGCGTAAACACTTTTAGTAGGATGACCTTAGGAGGAGCCATCAGTTAAAGAATATCCAATAGTAGCAGTCGTCATGTATAGGACGCACAGGTACTATATTCCCTTAACCAATGATAAAAGATGTTGTCTTAACAATAACTATGAAGTCAAGTGTGACATATTTGGGGCTTAAAAGCTTGTGTTTTACTTTGCAACTTTGAGAATGCTTTTTTGTTTTTTCCTGGCCTATTCATGTTTGAATAAAGCTTGGTGTTCTGGTGCACTTGTATTTTCTCAATTTTCTTGAGTTTGTTTCTTTATTTGATTATTGATTATTGGTTGGGACCACCTTAACACTTGGAGGCACTGCTGAGAGACGCAGTGTCTGTTGGAGGGTCGAGGTCTACTCGCGGCGCCTCCCCTGCACAGCAGAGTCCACCTGTGGGGAGCGGTTCGCGTGCGCACTTAGGAGGTTGACAGAAGCCTGTTTTCCTGTCAAAGTCCTGCCCGGTCTCTCAGGGGGCACGCTGGGCACAGCAGGCGGATAGAGGGAATTCCACACTGGCAGACTTCAGGTATCCTGAGATTGTGAGTATACTTGTTCACAAAGATACCTGTGGGAAGGGGAGGGTTCGTGTTGTTTTAAATTGAATAAAGAGTATTGGAGATAAAGGGGGAAACAATACTCCTGACAGTAGTTGGGGAAGATCACACAGTAGGGTGTAAAGCCCAGCCTCCTTTGGGGGCAGTGAAAAAGAGGTAAAGAAAAGTTACCCCATATAAAGGGAAGACAGCTCTGTTAATAGACATTTTGTTTTATGCCGGCCTTGTTGTTGTATATGAATAGGGCAGTATAGGTGTTTTTTGAGTGATGATAGCTTAGCAGTTAGTTTTGTTTGACAGTAATTATGGTGTAGATTGAGAGTGTGTATTGTTGGCGTGGTGCGTGAGGATTTTATTGTGTTGTGATGTGGTTCAGAAGGGACACGTTGCTGTGTTAACAATGTAATGAACTAAAAGGGGAGGGGTGAGAACAAGGGAAGGGGGCGAGAGTGCATTGGAGTGGCAATTGCTGATTTTTATGGTAAGCTGAATTGTTTGAACTGTCATAATGCCAGACACATCCATTGCTCATTTTTGTAAATCGCTCCCCCATATAAGGAGAACATTGTTAAGTACCACGTGCAATGGGGCAAAGAAACGGCCTGCAAAATGTTTCAGCAGTGGCCTCAAGAAGGGACACATTCGATGCTGCAACACATGCATCATGCATACATACATACATACATACATGTCACATGGAAATGGAAGAAATTGCAAAACAGATTAAACATACTTGAGCTATGGAAAATGTTTGAGGAGCAGGTTAAAAAAGAGAATATTGATAATGCACACGAAGAAGGGCATTTACAACCAACAGCACCTCCCTTTAATCCACAAAGAGTTTTGTTTTTGACTGTTCCAGGGTGATTCCCATTGCAAGGAGCACTAGGCTATTCAAATGCTAAATGTTAACCCCCAGAGGATCAAGGTGATATTAGTGTGCAAGGAACGAAGGGCGACACAAGAAGCGTGTTAGCATAGCAATCAGAAGTGATGCACTGTGCAGTGTAGAAGCGCAATTGGCAGAAGAAAAAGAAGAATTAAAAAAGAGTGCAAGGCATGAGAAAAGGGAAAAGAACAAGCAATTACCCCAGACAAAGGGACGGGAGGCCAAATAGTATTTAAAATGGCTGGGGCTAAGACAGAGAATGACAATGTGACGGTTTTAGAAAGAATGGACGGGCAGGAGAAAAGAAGCGACGAATGCAGGAGGGAGGGTAATGCTAGTATTAGCTGGAGAGTGACCGAGGAAAGGGAAAAAGAACATTTGAGGGAGCATTGGCATTATCAGAGACATAATATGGGAGATTGTAAGGGAAGGTTTTTTGTTTTTTTATACAGGAGCGATGTTCACAGACCCGTTGTCAGATCTCTCTTTTTGTGTTGCTGATATCGATCAAGCCACAGGGGCGTTTGATGCCATAAAGATACTCTAGGGTTAGGTGCGCTCCCAGGTAACCTAGGGTTAGGTGAGCTTTACAAATGAACAAATACATAAATCATTAGCCCGTTTAGTAAGGCAGTTGGTGAAGGAACTTAATTTCCATGTTAGGCCATATGGTTTACTTCCTTCATGTCTTTGGTAAGTTGGCAAACTGAGCATTTGCCACACCTAAGGTGGTGAATTACTGGGGGTAATGACCACAAGGTAGATTGGGCTGAGCATGTTGTCTGAGGTTCCTCGTAGGTATGAACAAGTCTATCTTTCAAGTTTTTGGTCAGTTTAAAAGAAAACTGGGGTTTTTCAAGATTGAAATCTTCAGTGCCTAGGGTGTTCCAGTTTTGGAGAATGGTCCTTTTTAGGTAATGACTAATAGGAGGAAAAGACATCACACATGTGATGTTGTCCACCTTTTGTTTCTCTTGTCGTTCATACCTACGTGGAACCTTGGACTAAACTCTCGCCCCAATCGGCCTTGTAGTCATTAACCCCAGTAATTGGCCACTTTAAGTGTGGCAAATGCTCAGTTTGCCAACTTACCAAAGACATGAAGGAAGTAAACCATACGGCCTAACGTGGAAATTAAGTTGCTTCACCAACTGCCTTACCAAATGAGCTATTTATGGCATCAAATGTCCCTTGATCTATATTGGCAAGACAAAAAGAGAGATCTGACAATGGATCTGTGAACATCACTCCTGTATAAAAAAAAAACAGGTAGCCGACCAACCAATGGTGGCCCATTTTCAGTCAAAATTACATAAACATACTGACATTGTGTGGTTTATTATCCAGACAGTCCCGACACACGGTGGCGACAGGGACTTGTTGTTCAGGCAAATGGAGCAGAAATTGATCTTTAGATTAGATTCAGTTAATAAGGGCCTCAATACTTTCATTGAATGGAATTTGTTCCTACATTAAGGAGTGGCCATGTGTAGTCTCTTGATATACTTCATTTTATGAGCTAAGGCATAACCGACCTGCACTGTTGTTTCAGCAAGAGAGGATTTTTCCAAAAGGATTTATTCCCAAAAAATTTTTCTGATACATTTCT
Source organism: Ambystoma mexicanum (assembly GCF_040938575.1). NCBI lineage: Eukaryota > Metazoa > Chordata > Amphibia > Caudata > Ambystomatidae > Ambystoma > Ambystoma mexicanum. Next base: position 75,081,514 of record NC_090929.1, on the reverse strand, counting down.
TCCAAAAATTGCTTGTAAATATGTACTTCCTAAGTTCTTTTAGTCAAATATCCTTGTGTGTACCCAGTACAATGTACAAATTACAGGGGCATTACTGACAATTATTAGACTAGTATCTTGTGCACCATGTTTATTGTTCACACGGTTGAGCGACAGGTTTATGTCGGGATTTTCTTCACCCATCTTCACAACTGAGCCGATGTTCTGGGCTGTATAATATTAAGGTCAACGTTTGGGGATAGTGGTGCTTTCAACACAAATCCTGATCCAGGATGGCGCTGGGGCACTATTGACGCACACGTAGAAATTTACACTGGGCTGCTGGGTTGTTCTGTGTTCATTTGCGGTCCTACAGAATACTAAGGAGTCCGGACGATGCCCAAGCAGGTAGGTTTACAGTCACATAGACCCTGCTGATAATATGCAAGCAGATGCAACATCTCGGAAGCAATACACCTATTATGGGTGTTTTGAGATCTGGCAAGTTTGTATAGCCTACGTGAATTGTAGCTCGGGTTAACTGATACGGGCGATGAGCCATGCTGTGTCTGTACTCGCACGAGTTGCAGTGGGGTTACTGTATAACAACAGACTAGTAGCACATAAATGCCGCAGTTTTCATTCCAGACATTTTCAGGACCAAGTGTACATGTTTTGCATAAACAAACAACACTGTGGTAAAAACTCTCTGTGCATCTCTTAACAGGTTGCTCACAAGCTACACCATTAGAATAAGGTTCCTTTTTGTTTGAAGATGGTTTACGAAAAAAACGGTCTCCGGTCATTGCATCTACAACAAAGCATCGACAAACCATACCATTGAATAAAAAGCATCGGAAAAAAACATTGAATGCATTTTTTTCAATGGTAAAGGGTTTAGTTTAGTAAAAATGTGTTTTAAACCATTAAAAAGAAGGCTGGGGGTAGGGGACCCCCCATAAAAAAAATGCATTCAGTGTTATTTTTTTAGATGCTTTGGTGTCAATGGTATGGTTTGTCAATGCTTTGACTGTCGGTGAAATCACTAGGAACCAAAAAAACACTAAAACCAATAAAAATCGAAAACTGAAAGAGAGATCCCCCACTAAAAAGGTAATTACCAATAAGCAGATATGGTGTACAGATTGAGCCATGTGGGAACGTAAAATGAGGACAAATTGTTGCCCTTTTTATGTTTTCCAGCAATTATCCATACAACACACAGAGGTTCCCCTATGTGTTGATCGACGGCTAGCCCAATACATGCAGAAGAGAGGATAGGTGGGTGAATAGCTATGGAATATTAAGTCAATGTATACACGACCTGTCTGTGGTCAGTTTTTTAACCATCATTATTTATGTCTGTTTGTAGCACTTGTCCGGAGATGATCTCCACAATGGGCAAACCATATATTCCAACATACCACCTTGAGCTAGTGTGTCCTGATAATGTCTTGGAGGGTCATACTACCTAATGAACTGATGCAAGATACAGGTCCCCCTGCCTAGCCAGAAACACCAAAAGTGTTTGTGTTGACACTTACAGTGAATCGCCATTCACTGCTAACATCAGATTCATGTATGTATTATGCCCTATTTGTTACTGTGTAAGCATCTTAATTTTGCCATTTGCTATGGCAGCTTTTTGTGTACGACAGTCCTTCTAGCCTATGAAGGTTATGTGTGGTTTTTTTGTGACGCTGCAATGATGTATCTGAGTTTTGAATAAAATGTTTTAAGATGTTTTGACAACTTTTACTGTTGAGTAATGTCCTTCAGTGTTTGACCAAAGTTTTTATTTCACCTACCTACGCATGTAATGGTGGGGCTGCCTGGGCTTCTGTTTCTTTTTTGTGTTACTTTGCCCCCTCAAGAGCAAGGCCCCCACCCCTGGCAACAAAAAAGAGGGGATTTACCCTCTAGTAGGTGGTATATCAGACATACACCTACAGCCACACATTTTACAGTGATTAATTTGAAAAATGCTTTCTTTTCCATCTCCTTGCATGAAGAATCACAGTATTTCACAGCGTTCACCTATAGATAGACCAGACTACAACACACTAGACTGCCACAGGTGTACTGTGAATCCCCTAGTGTGTCCAACAGGGTGCTGAAAATGGACTTGGTCAACTTACAGACTAGACTTCCATACCATTATCCAATATGTAGATGACTTGTTAGACTGTAGCTCCACAAAAGAAGAGTATGGGAAAGACTCAGTGGCATTGTTGACCTTGTTGGTTGAGAAAGGATACAAAGTGGACAAGCAGAAATTGCAGTATTGTCAGGAAGAAATAGTTTATTTGGGCCAGCTAATATCAAAAGAAGGGAGAAAGGTGATACCCGAAAGAGCAGACGCAATACGATTGCAGCAGTTTATGGGGCTATGTAATTACTGTCGCGTTCGGGTTTTTGACTAAAGCATGTTTGTTCGACTCCTGGTAAAAGGACTCAAGGAAGAGCAGAATGAAAACAGTACACTAGTGTGGACAGAGGAGAGGACAGATTCATTTGGGACTAAAAAAAGCTATATGTAGAGCTCTGGTTTTAGGGGATACCAGATTATAAAGAATAATTGCATCTGTTTTCCCATTCAAATGGGTACATGATGACGGCTGTCCTCATGTAAAAGGCTTCAACTGGACACAAACCATTAGCCTATTATAGTGGGATTTTAGATCCAGTGATGAAGGGACACTATCCATGTGAGCAAGCGTTAGCAGCAGCAGCGTTTGCAATAGAAAAGAAATCCATAATAACAATGGGTTGTCCCGTCACATTGTATGTGGAACATGCCCTTTTCACCATAATTGAGAAACCAAAATCCACACTCACCACACAGCGAGCCTTTGTATATAAATGTGATATCATCCAACCTATCGATTAAAATTGTTAGGTGCCGCACAGTGAACCCTGAAACATTTTTAGCTGATCCAGTGGAGGCGGGAGATTGGGTCCATGATTGTACCATATATGTTGACCTATATGATGACATCCCCAGGCTAAAGAGATTGCATTAGAGGGGGAGAGGTGATCTTTGCTGATGGTCATTGATGATGGATCAGAACACAGGACAGAGGCATTCAGGCACATCAGTGGTAAGTAAGAAATGTGAAAATTTCTAGGTAGTTCAAAGTGTGATGCTACCAGGAATATTTTCAGCACAGGCAGCAGAATTAGTGGCAATGGCAATTGCATTTGAAAAACATGTGGACCAAGCAGTAGCAATATATATTCGGATTCAGCTTATGTGACATCCACAGTACATTCAGGACTCCCACGTTGGAAAAGAAGGGGTTTTCAGCACGCAGGTGGCAGACAAGTACAACATGCCACATTATTAGAAAGATTGATTGAAGTGCTGCCATACCCAACAGCGGCTGCAGTGGTGAAATATGCAGCACAGATTAATGGTATAGATTTAGTTTCTTATGGCAATGAAGCAGCAGATGCAGAAGCAAAAAGGGCAGCATATTTTGCACAAATTCAAGAAATAACATACACAACACATACAAAGAAACGTAACAGGATGGTGAAAGAGAGCTATAACGCATTATCATTGAGCCAGCTGATTGAGCTACAGGTGGCATGCCCCACCACATGGGCAAAATGTGTTGCTAAAGAGAGGGTGTTTGTTGTTTACCAATTTTCTGATGTGGCGGCAAGACAGTACAGGAAAACCTGTGATGCCTCTCGAATTACTTGCAGTAGCATTAGATCAGTTACACCAGCCAGCACACACCACAAGGGAATGTCTTGTGCAACCATTTCTGAAGAATGGCTCATTCCTAACCTGCATGAAAATGTTGTCAATTTTATTATCAATTGCTCAGCATGTAACAAATGTACAGCTGGACATACCTTGAGAACGGTGAGAGGTACAATACCCCACGCTAAAGGCCGATTTTGGGATTTGCATATAGACAAAGTCGATATGCTCCAAAGTTGTCATGTGTGTTGGTATATGATCGTGGTCGCATACCCTTTTTCACACTGGATAGAAGCGGTATCATGTACTCATGCAAATGCAAAGTTAGCTGCTAAGTTCTTTGTGCATGAGCTGTTTCCCCCGGTGGGGAGTGTGTGAAGTGCTAAGATCAGATGGCGGACCACAATTCGCAAATGAACTATTTTCTGAAATAACATCCCTGCTTGCATTAAGCACAAGCATTGTTCTGCTTATCGCCTCCAGGCCAACATTGTTGTAGAACATCTCAAAGGCCTTTTGAAGGAACACATTGTAAAATTATGAGACACTTTTAATAAATGTTTGCTGCACTGCCTTCCCCTGGCTCTCTTTGCCTTACTCAATCAGCCAGGCTCAGATCACCACCTCACACCCCATGCGATCATGATAGACAGAAGAATGCACTTCCCCATTTCTCCTTCCACTCAGGCTTGATTGGATGCAGAAAGCTTGGCAACTGTTCTAGGAAATTAAATGTATTTTTGAACTGCTTCTGAAATGTGTTTCTTGACAGATCAAGGTGTGGAGGGGGCCAAGAAACAAGCAATGACAACAAAGAAGAGAGTTTAGATATAAATGCTGTGATCCCACCTCCCCAGCTGTTTTCTGGAGACCTTGTATACATAGGGAATTTTATTTGCAAGTGGCATACACAATGATTTGATGGCCCATATTCTGTCCAGTATACAAGCCCCTCCTCAGCAAACTTGCAATGGAAAAAGGCTTGGTTGCATATAAGTGATGCAAAGATTTGTAAAAGAACACCCCTCTGTTGGACGAAGAGAGACCGAAAGAAGACGACGAGGTGACTAGACTACAGGCGAGTACGAGATTGAGAGTTGACCAGCAACGCGGCCTGTGATGTTACATACCTGAACAATGGAACTTTCCAAGAAAACATACATTGATCCCCTAGTGCCCCAGTGTGTGTCCAGAAAGAGACTTTTGGAGAAGATGGACACAATCAGTATTATGATTGTTGCTTCTTTCTTTTCCCTTTGTTGCCTCTGGTTCATTTATACAATGGCAATTAGGTTATTTTATTTTTTTAGCAATGACAGCATTTACAAAACTGCTAACATAAGTGGAGAGGCGAAGAGAGTTAGGAGAGGTGTGTACAGTGAAGAAAACTTTTTAAAACACCACTTTGAAAGCTATAGTGGAAGACTAAATAACTTGTGGTACCACCACATGACCAAGGTGGGGAGAGAGAAATCAGATGAGAACTGTTTTGTATGCTCCCTCATTCCACATGCTTTGAGCACTTCCAAAGTGTTCATGGACAAATAGATACCAGAAAAAAGAGCACACTGCCTAATGCATCTATCCATGTGCAAAACCAGAGGACAATTTTAGGATAAACAAGCTTATATGAAATGGGTTACAAAAGCAGGCTCGCCTTTTGAAGACAATTAAATTCAACGAACGAGAGTGAGAGGAATGAAAGAAATGATCATGAAATACATGCTATCAGGGACACGCAGAGGTGAGGTAGCAATGATTAAACATCCATTGTTAAAGTGTATAGATTCAAAAGGGAAAGAAATACCCTTTTGTTGGAATAGACCACAATTGCCCATAATAATGGAAGCAATTGAGATCTATCAGATTGATGACTCTCCAGAAAAGGTATGTGTTTGACCACCTCAGTGCCATGAAGTTGGGAGTGTATGCAAAGATCGGCTCAAGTTTCTGCACATTCACACTAGCACACAATGAGCAGAATGGAACCTTGACAGAAGCAATAACGTCCCTGCAAGACCTGCATGAACAAATGGTGCAGGCGACTGATTCAACAGAAGATGAGGAGTTGTTTGTTTACTTGTTCCCATGGGTACCTACCTTTTTGGGTAATGTGTTTAAAATACTAATAGGAGTATTAGTGGTTGTACTGACTGGCCTCTGTGTCCTGCAAATAACAGTGAAACAATGCAGAATAGCAGAGAAGAAAATAGTGGAGAAGCACATGTTGACAATAATGCTGGGTGACCATAATGCAACACATGTTCATACCCAGACAGATGAACAACCCTGTCTGCATGTCATATAAAGGCCATTTGGGCCCCTGGTACAAGATTTGAACCCTCACTAGATCCTCAAAATTATACAGAGCATTGGGGGATTGTGAAGGAGATGGAGAATGCTGTTTCTTGCCGTATGGCCAAGAGGAATATGTGGAAAAGAGAGGCAGCCTGAGGGCAGTCTGTAGGGTCTGGATCCCAATAAATAGAGCTGAGAAGAGGACATCTCAAGGGTATGAGTTCAACAAATTGACCGGAGAGGGCTGGGTCATGATGCAGAAAAAATCAATACCAGGTGTGGCCTGCCCCCAGATGTTCGCAGTGGTGAATGTACATACAAGCTGACAAATATGACAAGTGACCTGTTCAGTAGGTTAATGGACCTGTAGAAAGTTCATCTCCATGCTGCTCATCCCCTGATTTCTGCGTTTGACAGCACCCCAATTTGTCGTTGGCGCGTGGCTTTGGTTATATGTTTGTTGCCAACCCCTCATATTTTCATTTGCATGATTTATCTCTTGCTGCAGCACACCCACTGGGTATCTGATATTTAGGAGCCCTTTGCAGCACATGGAAGATTTTCTTTTAAAGCATGTATGCAACAAAAGTGGGGTCTTAAAATGCCTCTTCAGTAATTTCTGCGTAATGAGATTAACGAGGACCCCCAGAAACTGTGTACAAGTGAAAGCATGGGTGATACTGTGTAATCATACTACTAATGTGCTGGGGTCAGCAAGGAAGTTGTTAGCAGCAGGGACGGTCTGGCAACAGTTTTCAGTGGCTCTGCCGGCATCACTTATGTGTGGACTTCTTGGTTCCATGAATTTGCTTATTGCAGTGTGTCGGTTCTTGGACCTGGGGTCCCCCTGGAATGACACTTGAGATGGTCTCTTGAACGTGCACCCAGACACTGCAGCTATTTGAACATTCCAAGATGGCTGCTGTTGTTAGTACTGATCGATTTCCTGCATTGCGGTAGCTAGGAGGTTTCCCAAGCTATCATGGCTGTGGCTGACTTTCTTCCTTTCCGATGGATGCCAGGAGGTATTAAAGGAAACTGGATTCCCCCATTTTGCTGCTATGGTGGCGTTTTGCTGGCAAGCTGTTGGGGTGGTCCTGCAGTGGTGCTCCAAAGGACTGCTGCATTCTGGAGTATTTTTCTGCCTCCTCCTTTTTCCTCAAATGAGGTTCTCCCCAGTTCCCTTTGCTTGCCTGTGAGTTTTGGACACAGGTGCCATAGTTGCTACTGGAACCCGTGTAACGCAGGAGGGGCCCCTGATACTGACTCAGACATTTAATAACAGCCTACCGGGGACCAGTACATGTGGCCTGGTTTAAAACAATCCTTGCACATATTACAATAATACATACTTATAATTATTAGTGTATCTGCTTGAGTACACAATTAATACCACCCTAATGCAGAACTGTGTGTAAAAAAAGAAGTAGGCAAATCATTTACATTCTTAATTAATGTGTTTAATTCATAGACTAACGAAATCCTGATCATTGTATATGCCATGTCACCTTATTTTCAAGCAGATTCGCCATACATTTCCATAAATCTAACACTGCTAAAATAAGCTAAATGTGTTCACTATTTAAAAACCTGCATCAACAGTCATTAGTTGGTAAAAAATATAATCGTGCTACAAATAGGCCTAATTATTTTAATCCTGTGACGAATCTCAGGGTATTGTCACTACTCCCATGGGGGGATCCCCTTCACACAACCCGAGTGAGGTGAGTGGCGCAGCTGTGCTAGTGTGTTTTTTTTTTTTAGTTTGATTTGGTTTTACTGTAGGGAGCCGCCGTGCCCCTGTGAATTCTGTGCCCCGCGTTCCACGTTGCAGCTCCACTTCCTGACTAGCACCGGGCTTTCACTCCCTCTCTCCCGCTTCCCATCCCGCCCACACCCGCTCTGATTGGTCCAGATGAGAGTGTCTCCCATTCATTGCTGGTCCTCCCAGGGCAGCCCTCTACCCGGCAGCCCATCAGGTAAGGAACTGAGGCAAAGGACGGCTCCTACAGAGACAGCTCCAGGTCGTATCTGCAGGTATCCGCAGGAGAAGCAGGAAGCCAACACCCACCAAAAGTAAGTGTGGCATGGGTAGGGGAGTGAAACAACTACTCCATTCCAGACCACCCTCTCACTCAAACCTACAAGCCCTACTGTTGTAATTCCTTAATTTCTTCCACCAAGACTGTACCTCCAATAGCACTAAGCACGCCTGACATGTTTAAGTAAGCTGAATATTGCATCTAGACTGTCTCCACAATCCTCACGAACTCAGAAAGTGTGCCTAATAGCATAATTGTGGTCTAGTTCAATTTAGAGAGCGTGTCTAATAGCATAACTGTGGATTAGTTCAATCTAGAAAGCATGTCTAATAGCATAACTGTGGTCTAGTTCAATTCAGAGAGTGTGTCTAATAGCACAACTGTGGATTAGTTCAATTTAGACAATGTGCCTAACAACCACACTGTGCCAAAGTTGATTTTAGAATAGTACCTAATAGCGTAACCGTGGCCTAGTTCAATTTAGAGAGTATGTCTAATAACCGCACCGTACCAAAGATTGAATTTAGAAAGTGTGCATAGCCATGGTCTAATTCAACTCAGACAGTGTGCCTAATAACCACATTGTGCCAAAGTTGAATTTTGAAGTATTGCCCAATAGCCTAACTGTGGTCTAGTTCAATTTAAAGAGTGCACCTAATAGCGCATCTATGGTCTAGTTCAATACAAAGAGTGCACCTAATAGCATAACGGTGATCTAGTTCAATTGAGAAAGTGTGCCTAATAACCACATTGTGCCAAAGTTGAATTTAGAAGTATGCCTATTAGCCAAACTGTGACCTAGTTCAATCAAGATAGTGTACATAATAGCGTGACTATAGCTTAGTTCAATTTAGAAAGTGTGCCTAATAACCTCATTGTTCCAAAGTTGAACTTGGAATTGGCCCCAATAACGTAACTTTGATCTAGTTCAATTAACAGAGTGTACCAATCAGCCCGATTGGGGATTAGTTCAATTTAGAAAGTGTGTCTAATAACCACTTTGTGCCATGTTGAATTTTGAATTGTCCCTAGAAAGAGCGAATAATATCGTACTGTGGTTTATGTTGAACCTAGAAACAATCCCTATCTCTAGTACAGGTAAACGTAGAAAGTGTGAACAATTAAGATCCTGTGGTTTAGTTGAACTTCAATGTGTGGACAAAATCATCCTTTGCCAACTGCAACACAGTTCAAACTTAACCATGCCATGAGTCCGCTCAACCCACCAAGGTCCGCTGAAAGAGACCTGCTCGCACCCGTGTCCCTTCCCTCTTGCCCTACCTCCTACCCCCTCCACAAACCATCCCGTTTTCCACCACATCCTCAGCCCACTCCATATCCAACTCCCATGCCAGAAGAACCATCCCCTCCCTGTCAAAAGAGAAATTATATCGTGCCCCTTATCGCAATAAATATATGTATATTGGCCTACGGCAAGCTGCTCACAAGTCGCTTGCGAAGGAATCTGTGTTGCAAGGTCCTGACCTTAGAATCAATGTAAGCTGCCATTTTAGGTCAATCCGCCATTTTAGGTTTGCTTTGTAAAAGTCACCCTGTGAGTTAAAATGGTGGACGATATCATTCCTAAAATACAACATGGCCGTCTTGACCTCTGTACGTAGCTAATATGTAACTTTCCTGCAGGCCACTTGTTGAGGTCGTGAACTGAGACCTTGTCCTTCGTTCACCTGTGTGTAAAGGATTACTCGTGCAATGAAACTAATCCACAAGCATACGTTAAAACAATGTATTCAAATACTGAACGTAGAACACTTGTTTAACTACATTGTATCAATGTTTAAGAAGACCTACATGGAAAATCCCAGAATACACAGTTGCCGTATAGGCTTGTTGATATATGTATTAAAAGCAAACTAGTTAAATGCGGATGTGCGAGAGTTGGCATGAACCCTAGATCGGTGATGTATTCATGGAATATTAACCCAAAGTGGGGCTGGACATCGTACTTACAAAAAGTATAAAAAGCCAATGCATTCTAATGTACAGCGTCTCTCACTGAACACAATGAACCACGCTGGAGTTCGTTGTGTTGTGCTGAGGGCCGACAGCTATCTAATTTTTGCTCTGTTCTTAGTGACTGGATTCAGTATAAAATAAAGCACTTTGTATGTTCCTTTGTAACCCGTGTTCGGTGTATTTCTTTTTGGGGGTACTCAGCCTCGATATTTTGATTTTGTTTTCACAGTTGGCGCCTGAATAGGGACCCTCAAGATTGATGCCGGATTGTTGAAGGTTGACTCAGGCTATCGGACCGGGATCGGACGGTGTGACAAAAAGGGGCCCCACTGAACGAGACGCGACACCTCAGCAGCGCTGCACGACCCGATCCCTGGACGATTAGCTTGTGGTCCGAGACGGCAGCTTGACGAGGGTCCACTTATCGAGGCGAGCAGATTTGCCGAAATCACCATACTCGAGGTAAGATTAGTTAGTTAAGATTCTTTGAAATCCGATCGGACCTCCTTAGGTTTGTTCAGGTGAGTCGTGACCCGATTCTTAATTTAACCCTGATAATTTGAATTTGCCGCATTGTATCTGCAGAAACAATTATTGACCAGGTAACACCAATAATTTGATATGCCTGGGAAATTGTCTACCTGCTTCAGGGTGTTGTTCCGCAGCGAAAGACAATCTTTGGCATTTAGCCGTCCCGCACCACAGGAGGGGTCGCCGGCATGTACTATGTACTGTAAGCATGGCATTGGAAGTATAGTATTTAATGACATTTGGCACAGACAAACCAGACATGCCTCCGAACTTCAGTGGCCAATCAATGGTAGTTTTGAAATCCCTCGTATTGAGTATTTAGAGTCAATTCTATTAAAGAAAAAGGCTAGACCTGCAGCATTTGATGTTTTGCAGAATTGGAAAAAAGAAGCGTTGCAGCAACTTAAAAGCAGAGAAAAACATGCGCGCTGTCATAAGACGAACGCCGGAAAAGCATTATTGTATGACCAAGATAAACATTCTGAATCGACTAGGAATATGGATAGGGCTTTCTCACTTGGAATTCAAAAAATCTATCCTTCCAAAGACCTCCATGCTTCTGATGAATTTATAGACAAATTGTTAAATGAACAAAGGCCTGGTGCCTCTGCGCCACCTCTGTAGTTCCTCTTCCTGATGCTTTGCTTCTTCCTCCTGTTATTCCTGCTCTACCTGCTGTTGTTCCCGTTGCTCCTACTCCTCCTAATGTTCCCCTTCCTCCGGCCCCTCTACCTCTACTTATTGCACCTGTAACATCACCTCCATTGAACTTGCCTGCTCCCTCTCGTTCAAGTGGTCCTGAGCCGCTTGTAGTCGATCGAGGTGCAGGGTCAAAAGTTGTCACTCGCAATACTGTACCACCAGAGAAGAAACGTGATTTGATTGCATGGGCTAAGTATTGTATGGAGAAGGATGATCAAGCTAATGTTTTTGCCACACTTTGTAATATGAATAATTTTCCTGAGAAAAATGTTTTTATTGACGGTTTAGGGATTAATTTATGTGTAATGTGGGGAAATGAAATAATACAGATCTCCCACAAGGGTTAAAGGATCTAAATACTTTAGCTTTTTCTAGAGACACTGTGGAGAAAGTAAATGAGCATGTCGAGAGGTTATTTGGATATAGAAAGGAGTTAGAAAAGTTGCAGAATGAGGATGACGAGGAGGAAAGTATGTATGTACAGAAACGGTTCCTTCCTTGTCGTAAATCGATATCTGAGGAAGCACGAATTTGTATGAAGGACGCACTTAGAAGGATTTCGGATATGTCGATAACTCTAGTTGAAGTATATGACACATAAAGTCAGTATACGCCATAAATGCAGAGGAAAGTGATACAGGTAATGATAGAGTACCTACAGGATGATTGTGTAAAAAGAAAGATTAGTTGTCCCACAGAGTTATTGAGTATTTACAAGAGAGCTTTTTCACTTGACACTTCTTCGACTGCTTTAGCCCTTGATTTAGCTCTGTTGCTTAGTAAGCGTTCGGAGTCACCTACTTCTCAGTTGCCTATGAGAGAGGTTCCTCCGACATTTGTCCCGAAGGTTGAGATTGCGGCCGATGTTGCACGAAATATAGTCGCTATGGACATTCCTGCACATTATGTATCGCAGTTCGTTCACGTCCCGTTCTCAAGACAGGAAGTGAATACTATTAGGCAATCTATTCCTGATATCAGGAAAAATCCGACAGGATTCTATAAAGAAATAGAGTCCGTCTTGCAGTCCTCAGTGTTCACCTTAGGCAATATCGATTTGTTATTCCCTGTACTCCTGCCCGAAGATTTGTGGAAACAAGTTAGAACTATAGACGACGTGCCAGGGTTGGGAGATACATGGGTGAATATAACTAGACTCGATGGAGAAAGGCCAGCTGGTGAAAGACCGCCTCAGGTGATATTGACTTTGCCTGATAGAATTATTGTAAAATTAAAAACCATAATTCTAGAGAAAAGAATTATTTGGGACAAACTTACGGCCTGTGTCCAAGGAAAGTCTGAGGGTGCTACCGAGTTCTTTAATCGGTTCAAACAGGTATTCTCGGATTTCAGTGGACAAGACCTAGGCACAGGGTCTGGGAAAAGATTATTTGTGGACAAATGTGTGCATGGATTGCTGCCTGACATCCAGTCACAAATTAAGTCTTCTGAGAGCCCTTGGTAGGTGAAATCGCAATCAGAAGTACTGCACATGGCTCAGTACTATGAGAACCGTATCAATAATGAAAAAGATAGAGTTGAAAAACAAAAAGGTGATTTGAAAACTAAAGTGCTATTGCAGCAAATTGTTAGAGGCCCCAGAGGGGGTAGTTCTCAGATTAGACGTCAGTATGTCCCGCAAGGGAATGTGCCCTTGGGTCCTGTGAACATTAACCAGTGCGCCTATTGTCCCCAAGAGGGTCATTGGCGTGCACAATGCCCCGTCCTTCAACAAAGGTCAAATAACACAGTTGGGAATATGGGTAGACGATTCAGAAGTCACCTGGGTGTAGGGGGCCCTGGTAGAGGTCAGTTTACACAGGATCCTCAGCAACCTTTCTCACAGGACAATCAGATTTCGAGTCTGGACATCAGAAACATATTTGATCATCCTTCCGCTGCATATTTATCTGAATAGTTTCCTTTTGATGACATTTTGTTTTGTTAGGATTGCCCGAAGCAGGGTTTGGAACCTACACCTATTCCCGTCAATCAGAAAGGTCCCTACGTTGAAATGATGGTGGGAAATAGGAAACATCAGTTGTTGATAGACACTGGAGCACATAAGTGTTCCATTGATCATTCACGGGTTCCAAAAATTCCACTGTCAGGGCAAACCAATGTTTCTGTAGGGTTTTCTGGCGTACCAGTTGTTTGTCCGGTTTCTTCGCCGGTACCTATTTCTTTGGGTCCCTTTACGGATCACTGTCCATTTCTGTTAACTTCGAATTGTGGAGAGAACTTGCTGGGGTTGAATCTGTTAAAAAAATTAAATGCAGTGATTTATTGTTCTTCTGATGGAGTGCACTTGACGATTTCACCACAGCAATTTTCTGTCTCACAATTCTTGACTAGACCTTTGCCGCCAGAATTCATTAATGTACCGGAGAGCTTATGGGCTGTTGACAACAATGATGTTGGTGTTTTACAGATTGAACCTGTTAAAATAGTTTTGAAACATGGAATTGAGCTGCCACGCATTCCCCAGCATAAGATTTCAGTTGAGGGCGAGCGAGTTTTGAAATGCATTGTTTCCGATTGTGTGCATGGCGGGGTGATTGAAGAAATTTCAGGAAGTTTGTGTAATAGTCCGATTTTACCCATGTACAAAAAAGGCGATAATGCAATACCATTCTGTTTCATAATTGATTTACGTGCCATTAATAAAGTGGTGGCTCCACAATTTCCAATTGGGCCTGATGTAACGACAATCCTAACCATGATTCCAGCTACAGCTACTTACTTTAGTGTGGTGGATCTAAAGAATGCTTTCTTTAGTATTCCTATACAGAAGGATAGTAGATACTTGTTCGCGTTCACCCTAGGGGGGCGCTTGTTCACATTTACTCGTGCACCTCAAGGGTACACAGAGAGTCCTAGCATTTATAGTAGGGCTTTGAAAGAACAACTTGATACCCTTGAATTGCCCTCTACTTGTACATTGCTTCAGTATGTTGATGACTTGCTCTTAGCTGCTGACTCTGAGAGCGCCTGTAAGGAGGGCACTGTGTTATTGCTTATCCATCTAGCTAAGCATGGTCACAAAGCTTAAAAAATGTCAATATTGTTGCCAGGAGGTCGCCTATTTAGACTATCTCCTGTCAAAGGAGGGAAGAAGATTGATGCCTGAAAGAATAAAGCATATTTCTGGCATGTCTGTCCCAAATACACAGAAGGAAGTTAGGGCCTTGATAGGTATGGCTTCTTACTGTAGGTTGTGGATCCCAAATGTTTCACTAGTGATCAAACCAATGTTGGCTTTGACAAAGAAGGGCATTTCTTCGCCATTGCCATGGAACGCAGAACACCAGCAATTGTTTGACTTGCTTAAGACTGCATTATGCTCTGCACCAGTTTTGGGCACACCAAACTATGAAAAGGCCTTTGTGTTATTTGTGCACGAATGTGATGGATGTGCTTTGGCTGTATTAACACAGGAACATGGAGGGAAGAATAGGCTGTGTGGTTACTTTTCTTCCGCCCTTGATCCTGTAGCATGCGCTTTGCCAAGATGTTTGCGAGCTGTCGCTGCTGCTGCATCTGTAAATCATAGTGAGGGAATGGTCCTAGGCCATGATCTAACCCTGATGGTGCCTCACTCTGTAGTTCTACTGAACCGAACCCAAACGCAACACCTCGCTTCTGCACGGTTGACAAGATATGAATTAATCTTGTTTGCTCCTCACATTCAAATTAAGAGGTGTTGTGTTCTTAATCCGGCTGAACTCCTACCTTTCCCGCAAGATACTACTTGCGGCGATGAAGAGTCACATGATTGTCTGTATACTACCGAACAAGAAACAAAGGGTAGAATTGATTTGAAAGACACTCCTTTGGATAATCCGCAAGGAAAGCGGTTCTGTGATGGTTCCTGCTTCAAACTTCCAGATGGTACATCCACAGCTGCTTATGCAATCACTACATTAAGCAGGGTTGTGGAAACTAAGAGAATCACGCATAATTCTGTGCAGGCCGCAGAAATTATAGCATTGACCCGAGCTTGTGAACTTTCTGAAGGGCTTGCAGTAAATATATATACTGATAGTCAGTATGCCTTTGGGGTGGTTCGCAACTTTGGGAGACTTTGGTCAGAGAGAGGGTTCTTAACTTCACACGGCACTAAAATCCAACACGGTTCCCTAATAGTACAACTACTCTCAGCGCTTGCGCTCCCTACTCAGTTAGCAGTTATGAAATGTGCAGCACATCGAAAGATTACAGATGACATAGGGAAAGGGAATGCTTTTGCTGTTCAGATAGCTAGACAAACTGCTACCGATCCCCTTTACGGAGGTGTATGTTTCAAGGGAGACTGTAAATACTTATGCAATGGATGAGGGTGTTGGGTCTGTATGGGATATCCAAGCTGTGTCATGCGCCCCTTCTATGTAAGGGTATGGGACCGATGGAGACGCAGCCGCCATTGAATTGCTCAGCTTCCTTACGCCGCTGTGCTTTCAGCAGTCTAGTTTTTCCTTCTGTCATGGCCGCCGCCGCCGGATTTTTCTTCACTCCCGACCTGCGGTGGTTGCGTTGCAACTGGTTTGTTTCTCCTTTGTTGCCAGCGCTTCTGTGTGTTTTCTCCTTGGCTTACCGCCCTCCTATTTGGCGTCTCTGCCTTTCTCCTTTTTTATTCCTTCTCTCCTCCCTGTCTCCCCTTGGCTCTCTTGTCCTCAGCGCCTCTCTGCCTTGCCTCGGATCGGCGTTCTGCCTGTCCCGCTTCGGCTCCTGTCTCCTGGCTTCCCCGTGTTCCTGCCACTCTCCTGGGGCTTTCTTACCCCCCTCGCTCTCTTTCCCTTCCCTCGTAACGGTGTGGAGCAGTTCTATTCCTGGATTCATTACTTACCTGAGGGTTCGGAAGATCTCCACCAACAGATCCGTATTCTCTGGGGTTTTTTGCCCTCATGGCTTTTTCCCCTTCTGGCGGCTGTGGATCCGGGGCTGCTGGTTCCCAGATATTCTCCGGCAACCAGCGTGGCTTCGTACCGCGGTCGGCCTTACCTGCATAAAAAGAAAGCTACAGAAAGAGATAAGAAGAAGACGAAGACCCCCCCTCCACTTTCTTCAGGTGAGGAAGAGAGTGGAACAAACTATTCTGACATAGAGGTTGATTCTCATGACAGCTTGCAACGCCATAAGGATCCCGTGATGGCAACCGCTGAACAGGTCCAAGAGCTGATAACGGCTGTGCAGTCCTTGAATATGAAAATGCGAAATTTAAACCAGGAGTTACAAAATATTAAGCCCGAAAATACTGTACTCCGACAGTTAGTGGTGACTAGAGAGCCCCGCAATACGGATCTTTCTCCGTTGCCACTTTCATCGGGAAAGTTCAACGGATCTTCTAAGAAACTCAAGGAATTTATAGAGGCCTGTAATATACAATTTGCCTTTCGACCTACTACATTTTCCACCGATCTAAGTAAGATCGGGTTTTTGGTTTCTAATTTATCAGGAAACGCTTTGGCCTGGGTCAGTCCCTTGGTCACAGCAGACGATCCAATTTTGAGGAATTGAGACGCTTTCCTTGCAAGGTTTAAACAGACCTTTGAAAGGCCAGAAGTCACATATATGGCTTGTGAAGAACTGCTGGAGGTCCATCAAGGACAAATGGATCTTCTATCCTACATCACTAAATTTAAACCGCTTGCTACAGAGGCTAACTGGCAGGAGCAAGTCCAATTCACCATCTTCAAGAGGGTTCTTAAGGAGGAATTGAAGGACGAACTTGCAAGGATTCCTCGTCCGGCTTCGTTTGCAGATCTTTTGTCTGTCGCTCTACAGATTGAACATCATATCAATGAAAGGAAGCAAGAGAAGAAGAAGGCCAGAGGGGCTTTCAGCCTTCCCAGTTCCTCAGTTACTCCGAGGATTTCCCCGAATTTCTCTAAAGATGAACCCATGCAGATTGGCTCAATGAGGGCACCACTCACTCCAGAAGAAAGAAAAAGACACCGTGAAGCGGGTCGCTGCATGTATTGTGGTTCTGCATCTAATCTGCTGAGGGATTGTCCCGATGTCCCTCCAAGGAGGTCGGGAAACGTGGTGCCTCGAACCTAAATGGGACCTCGGTTCGAGGAATAAACAAGGGTCCCTATGTAACCTTGTCAGTCGCCCCTTCCCGCCTGAACGAAGACGCTCGTCTTATGGTGGTTTCATTGCATTTGTCCTGGGGGAAAAAGTCTGTGGACACACTGGCTCTAATAGACTGTGGCGCCGCGGGAAGCTTTATGGACACGGTATGGGCCAGCAAGATGGGTATCCAACTAATCCAGAATAAGGAGAACCTCAAGGTGGAAGGTGTGGATGGCACTCCTCTCTGTTCTGGGCCGATCACCCACTCCACAGAAACCATTCAAGTGACCATTCAGGAACATAAGGACGAGATGTCATTTGATATCATTAGGGCTGCCGACTTCCCCATAATTCTGGGCATTTCTTGGCTACGCCGTCACAATTCGACCATCGACTGGGCCACGAATAACCTCAGATTTCTCTCTCCCTACTGCAGCCAGTCGTGCTTGAGTTCTCAAAGATATCAGACAGTGGTATTACGGACTTCAGAGTCTCCCATTCGTACCATTCACTCAGTTCCACCGCAATTTTCTGAATATTCCCAAGTGTTTGTTGAAAAGATGGAACATGATCTTCCCCCACATCGCCCGGAGGACTGTGCCATTGAGCTTATTCCTGAGGCATTGGTTCCATTTAGTAGGATGTTTGCCTTATCCCTCAAGGAGAAATCGGTTCTTCGACAGTACCTCGATGCCAACCTCAAAAATGGCTTAATCCAACACTCCAAATCGCCCGCTGGAGCCTCACTTTTCTTTATCTCTAAGAAGGATTCTGAGGAGCTTCGGCCTTGCATTGATTATCGGGGTCTCAACAAGATCACCTTCAGAGACAGATATCCCATGCCCTTGATATCCGACATACTCGAGGCAGTCAAAGGGGCAGTAATTTTTACTAAGCTGGATCTGAGAAATGCTTATCATCTCCTGCACATCCGCGCTGGAGATGAATGGAAGACGGCATTTAGAACCACGTATGGGCTTTACGAATACAGGGTTATGCCCTTTGGCTTAGTCAATGCCCCTGCGGTCTTTCAACGGTTTATGGACCGAACCTTTTCTGACCTACTTTTCCATTCGGTTATCATCTATTTAGATAATATTCTAGTCTTTTCCAAATCAGCCCAAGAACACACTTACCACTTACATGAAGTATTCAGGCGTCTTCAAGATAATCGTCTATTAGTCAAATACAGTAAATGCCTTTTTCAAGTATCCTCAGTTCCTTATTTGGGGTTTATTCTTTCCGGGGCTGGAGTTCAGATGGATCCCAAGAAGGTGTCTGCAATCACTGAATGGCCCTCTCCTTCTTCCATAAAGGACGTTCAAAGATTCTTGGGTTTCCTGAACTTTTATCGCAAATTCATCAAAACTTTTTCCTCTACGATGGCTCCCATCACTTCTCTTCTTAAGAAAGATCAACTACCTTTCAAATGGTCTTCGGAAGTGGAAGAGGCTTTCAGAAGTTTAAAGGGAAAGTTTTGTTCAGCCCCCATTCTAAAACAATCAGACCAGTCTAAAAGATTTATTGTGGAAGCCGATGCTTCAGCGGACGCGGTGGGAGCAGTCCTTTTGCAGGAGCATGAAGGAGCAGAGCAGCCGGTGGCCTATCTCTCCAAGACTTAAACCCTAGTCAGAAGAATTACTCTGTGATTGAGCGAGAGCTTCTGGCCATAAAACTGGCGTGTGAGGATTGGAGGCATCTTCTTCAAGGGGGAGTCGGTCCATTCACCATTAGGACAGACCATAAGAATCTGAAATCTTTAAGGAACTTAGAATGCACGAAGGCCAGACAGGTACGTTGGGCTCATTTCTTTGCTCAGTATGATTTTCAGATTACATATGTTCCGGGAGCCCAGAATGTGGTTGCCGACTCACTTTCACGTCGATGGAATACCAAAGAACTCTCGACTCCGATCAAAGAAAATGTTTTCCCGGATCAAGTATTCATTGGAACCACAGTGTCATTTCTCTCTCAAGTTAGGTCCGCCTATGAAGGGTTACCACTTCCTGACTCTGTACCCACCAGGTATAAAGTTGTAAAGAAGGAGGGTTTGGTATTCGTTGACAATAAGTTGTACATTCCGTTACCGGATCTGCGCAATCAAATATTATCATGGTGCCATGACCATAAGACAGCAGGGCATCGAGGCATAAAGAATACAGAAGATCTAGTCAAAAGATCTTTCTTTTGGCCCGAAATCTCTGCCGATGTCAGAAGACATATACAATCCTGTCTCCCTTGTGCCCGTGGTAAGCATCGATACCAGAAACCCATTGGTCTTCTTGAGCAAATCCCACTACCTTCAAGACCCTGGGAACAGATTTCCACAGATTTCATCGTTGATCTCCCAGCATCTCGGGAGCACACTTGCATAATGATTACTGTGGATTCCCTCACTAAGTTAGCCCACTTCTCCCCACTTCTGGGACTACCCTCCAAATCCGAAATGGCGGACGTTTTCATCCGAGATGTTTTTCGCCTTCACAGGTTACCCAACAAGATAATTTCGGATAAGGGTAGTCAATTCACCTCCAAATTCTGGAAAGCCTTATCTCATCGGTTAGGAATCGCTCGGGCCCTCTCATCAGGCTTCCACCCACAGACCAATGGTCAAACCGAAAGACTTAATGGAACTCTTGAACAATACCTTCAATGCTATGCCAACAAGACCCAAGATGACTGGTATGATGTGTTACCCTTTGCAGAATATGCATATAACAATTCCACACATTTCGCTCTTGGTCTCAGTCCGTTCTTTTGTACCTATGGACAACACCCCAAGGGCATTCTGCCAATATCATCCTCTGAAGTTGTGTGCCCTTCCATTGAGGCTCGTTTATTGCAGATCCAGGAAGCCCACAAGACGGCTGAACAAGCTTTGGTTGAGGCTCGCTCAAGTTACAAGAGATGGACGGATCCAAAAAGAACAGAGGTCCCACCTTTTGGACCGGGCTCCAGAGTTTGATTATCCACCAAATACCTACCTCGATGGGTACGCCCTTCCAAGTTATCTCCTCGGTTCATAGGTCCTTTTACTGTAGTATCTCGCATCAATCCGGTGGCTTTTCGCGTCCGGCTACCCAAGAACATGAGTAAAATACATCCTGTTTTTCACTCCTCCTTGTTGCGTCCTGCCCCGGCAGACATTCCCACTACCCCGGTACCTCGGCGCAGGGGAGTGGAGGACACTACTGAAGAAGAATATGAAGTAGAAAGGATCAAAGACTCACGTTACCACAGAGGGAGATTGGAATTCCTTATTTCCTGGAAAGGTTATCCATCATCAGAAGACTCCTGGGAACCCAGTTCTCATGTCCAAGCCCCACTTTTGGTGAGGAGATTCTACCGGGCCCATCCGGGTAAACCAGGTTTCGCCCGCACTGGGGGGGGCATACTGTCATGCTCCCCTTCTATGTAAGGGTATGGGACCGATGGAGACGCAGCCGCCATTGAATTGCTCCGCTACGTTACGCCGCTGTGCTTTCAGCGGTCTAGTTTTCCCTTCTGTTATGGCCGCCGCCGCCGGCTTTTTCTTCACTCCCGACCGGCGGCGGTTGCGTTGCAACTGGTTTGTTTCTCCTTCGTTGCCAGCGCTTCCGTGTGTTTTCTCCTTGGCTTACCGCCCTCCTATTTGGCGTCTCTGCCTTTGTCCTTTTTTATTCCTTCTCTCCTCCCTGTCTCCCCTGGGCTCTCTTGTCCTCAGCGCCTCTCTGCCTTGCCTCGGATCGGTGTTCTGCCTGTCCCGCTTTGGCTCCTGTCTCCTGGCTTCCCCGTGTTCCCTCCACTCTCCTGGGGCTTTCTTACCCCCCTCGCTCTCTTTCCCTTCTCTCGTAACGGTGTGGAGCAGTTCTATTCCTGGATTCATTACTTACCTGAGGGTTTGGAAGATCTCCACCAACAGATCCGTATTCTCTGGGGTTTTTTGCCCTCATGGCTTTTTCCCCTTCTGGCGGCTGCGGATCCGGGGCCCCTGGTTCACAGATATTCTCCGGCAACCAGCGTGGCTTAGTACCACGCTCGGCCTTACCTGTATAAAAAGAAAGCTACAGAAAGAGATAAGAAGAAGACGAAGACCCCCGCTCCACTTTCTTCAGGTGAGGAAGAGAGTGGAACAAATGATTCTGACATAGAGGTTGATTCTCATGGCAAGCTGATGCCACGTTAGAAGAATCCAAGAGGTGGGCTGAAGGCTTGGGGAAACTTGATGATGATGGGTGTTGGGTGGATATAGCGGAAGGGAAATGGCTACTCCCTGACGTGAATATAATGATGATGGTCATCATGGCCCATGGTCCTACGCATGTATGTGCCCAGAAGATGACAAAAATGTTAGTGAAAGTTTAGGTAAATGACAAAATTTCGAAAATTGCCCAGCGCTACTCCCAGGATTGCATGATTTGCCTACAACACAATTTGGGAAAGGGGACAGTAACTCCAAGGGGACGTTTTGGGCCACCCTCTGTCTCCTTTGAAGTTATCCACTTTGACTTTATTGAAATGGAACGATGTGATAATAAGAAATATGTACTGGTGGTCATCTGTGCTTTTAGTAAATGGGTTGAGGCTTTCCCCGTTAAGGATGCTACAGCCATGACTACTGCAAAAACCATGTTGAGGGAATACTTACCGCGGATCGGGCTACCAAGAGTTATCTGGTCGGACAATGGTCCACATTTTGTCGCTGCTGTAATTCTGCATATATGTGCGGCATTACAAATTGACAAACGGTTCCATTCGGGCAGACATGCTCAGAGCGCCGGACTAGTAGAAAGACACAACGGTATCATCAAGAACAAGCTCGCGAAGACGTGTGCCAGCACCAAACTAAAATGGCCGGACGCCTTACCGATCGTGTTATTATCTATGTGTACAACCCCTCAAACTAAGACTGGGCTCTCTCCATTTGTGGTGGTAATGGGGAGACCTGCCAATATTTGGAACCTTCCTAAATGCAATTAATTGAGAAATGTTGAAAATGTATTACTTTCAGATTATTGCAGCCAGTTGACTAAAAACCTGTATTTGATTTATCACCAGGTATGAGAAGCTTTACCTGTGCGATACGAGGGCCCGGGCCACAATATACGGCCTGGGAGCTGGGTGCTCATCAAGGCATTCGAGTGCTCTTCCTGCTTTGCGCCTCGCTGGCGTGGGCCGTTCCAAGTCCCGTTAGTCACCCAAACAGTGGTGCGGGTCTCTGGAAGAAAGAACTGGATCAACGCGTCCCACATCAAGAAACTTCCTCCCCCAGTGCCACACGTTACAGAAGAAACAGAACCCCTCGCTAGTGATGCAACCAACGATCCCAAAGCAGTAAGTAGCGCCGAGAGTGTGTCGGAGAATCTCTCTGAGCCTGTGAAGCTTGGGGAAGCCGCCATTTTGTCTCCACACTCTCCAAAGGTTTTGCATCCGGAAACTGCTGTTTCAAATTCAACATCTTCACTTGTCTCTGACACGTTGCTTCCAGCAGGAAGTGACGACATATTGTTTCTGGATCAATTAGTACCGGGAAAAGCAAGGTACAATCTGCATCCAAGAAATTAGACTTACGGCATGGTTTTGCTGTGCATCTGATAGACTTATGGCACGGTTTTGCTGTGCATCTGATAGACTTACGGTACGGTTCGGCTGTGCATTCGAAGAAGAAAAGGATCATCGAGGGCTTGTTTTTGCCAAATTTGAGAAAGGGGATTCTGTTGGCTAGGGTTGTGGAAGGACTAAGAAGTCGTGAGGCCGGGAGGTCGCCAGCAACGAACATTGGGGTATCCGTCTGAAGACTACAATGCCTGCTACCGCTACGGCTTGTATGGGACTTGTAAATGAGGGGGTGACCAACCGGGACAATGGACAAGATGCCTGGGCCCCGAAAATGTATTGCTGTGTTTTTATAATGATATTTGGGTTTTTTATAGTTGCTGCCTTAGGGTTGTGGTACCTTGAGGAAACTCATTCTTTAGAACTTTTGTTACCTACTGAAAGTATACCTACTGTTCCTACTCCCTTTGTATATTTGCATACTCTGTCCCCTAGGGACTCTCAGCATAGACAAAGGTACCACAATAACACTCTACTACTTATCATGAATGCTACGCATGCCATTTTTAAAAAGTCTAACTGTTGGGTCTGTTCACATTTACCGCAACACGGGGATAAGGGGTTAGGTTGGTATATTCATCCTTTACCTTTGACAACTGCTTGCTATGCTTCTCTTAGAGCACTGTTATTTGGCCGTTGGAATGATAGCATCTCGGGGAACTTTGATGGCACCAATATAAATAGTTTTGAGAAACGTGTTTTGACTCCCCTGGGATGCTTGCTTTTCGCAAACAGGAGTAAACCTAACGTTGCTTCTATTAGGCCTTCTGACAGACTGTCTCGTCCTTTCCAATCTTTGATTTCCTTTGAAATGGCTCCGATAGGCAATAAGGATGCCATGCCTCCTTCTTACACTGTTAACCATAGCTCTGATTCAGTTTCTTTTTGCATACAGAGGAATGGAACTCAGTCAATGGGAGATTTTCTAGGTTGTGCCAACGTTGCAAATTTGACTGGGGAAAACAGACCTTTGTATGTAGGCGAACCTGTCTACTTTGTCTGCGGTAATGTAGCATTCCCATGGTTGCCCAGGGATTGGCAGGGAACCTGTTATTTTGGGATCCTGTTACCTGGGGTGTTTATAGCTAGTACAAAAGAAGTTTCAAAGGTTCGGCGGGACGAGAATGGTGACACCCCAGCACAAATCCTGGGAGATATAGCAAAATCAGTTGTGCCATTTTGGGGGCGGATAGCGAATTCGGAAGATATCAGAAAACTAGCGAGAGTACTGGAGAGAACCATCAACCGGACCACGGACATACTCTATAATATCACGTTAGAGCAGAAGGTGATAAGACTAGTAGCACTTCAAAACTGGATGGCATTAGATGTCATTCTGGCTGAACGTGATGGAGTGTGTAAATTAGTGGGGTCCGCTTGCTGTGTTTTTGTTCCAGATTCCTCCCCAACCATCTTCAAGGCAATTCAGAATCTGCACGTCCTTAGTTCAGAAGTGCATGTTCCCGAGGGAAACTGGGATCTTAGCGCTTGGTTTTGGGACTTCTTGCGATCTTGGGGTTGGAAGGTCCTTTCGGTCTTGCTGATTATTTTGGGAATCCTGTTGTTTCTTTGTTGCTGTATTCAGTGTCTACCTGGTATATGTTCGATGTTAGGCGGATATTGTGCACAAGCGATTTGTTCGATTGGACATAAAGTGTATGCCCCAGATAAAACTTCCAAAGAATACGTGTTGAAAGAAATTTTAGCTAATGACCTAATGGCAATAGATATTTCCGACAGCGATTCAGGGTGCATGGACAATGATGCATGGAGTTATTTGCAAGGAGATCCAAAGTAGTTTTAGCACTTGGCATAGGCCAAAAGGACGGTTTCTCAAAAGAGAAATTATATCGTGCCTCCTATCGCAATAAATATATGTATATTGGCCTACGCCAAGTTGCTCACAAGTCGCTTGCGAAGGAATCTGTGTTGCAAGGTCCTGACCTTAGAATCAATGTAAACCGCCATTTTAGGTAAATCTGCCATTTTAGGTTCGCTTTGTAAAAGTCACCCTGTGAGTTAAAATGGTGGACGATGTCATTCCAAAAATACAACATGGCCGTCTTGACCTCTGTACGTAGCTAATATGTAACTTGCCTGCAGGCCACTTGTTGAGGTCATGAACTGAGACCTTGTCCTTCGTTGACCTGCGTGTTAAGGATTACTCGTGCAATGAAACTAATCCACAAGCATACGTTAAAACAATGTATTCAAATACTGAACGTAGAACACTTGTTTAACTACATTGTATCAATGTTTAAGAAGACCTACATGGAAAATCACAGAATACACAGTTGCCCTATAGGCTTGTTGATATATGTATTAAAAGCAAACCAGTTATATGCAGATGTGCGAGACTTGGCATGAACCATAGATCATTGAGGTTTTAGAGGAATATTAACCCAAAGTGGGGCTGGATATTGTGATTACAAAAAGTATAAAAAGCCAATGCATTCTAATGTACAGCGTCTCTCACTGAACACATTCAACCACGCTGGAGTTTGT
Organism: Ambystoma mexicanum; assembly: GCF_040938575.1. NCBI lineage: Eukaryota > Metazoa > Chordata > Amphibia > Caudata > Ambystomatidae > Ambystoma > Ambystoma mexicanum. The sequence continues at coordinate 75,056,098 of NC_090929.1, read as the reverse complement.
TATGTTGTACTGAGGGCCGATAGCTATCTGATTTTTTCTCTGTTCTTAGTGACTGGATTCAGTCTAAAATAAAGTACTTTGTATGTTCCTTTGTAACCTGTGTTCAGTGTATTTCTTTTTGGGGTACTCAACCTCGATATTTTGATTTTGTTTTCACATCCCAATCCAGCCCACGCTCCACCTCGCCCCCACCCCATCCCCTATCCAAACACCAAGCAAGGGGAGCCCGATGGCGAGCCAACCACCGTAAGAACCCTGCTCCTCCCATCCCCTCCACCCACCTGCCCACTATCATCATACCCGCACCCCCCAAATAACGGCCCGCCGTGCCTCCCAAGCACAGCCCACCTCGAAACCTCCCCCAGCCCTTCCCCCCATCAACTCCCACCAATATCCCCCACCGACCCCTCTTTCCCCTCCCTAAAAATTACACGTCTCGCCCTGGCAAGAACAGTAGCCGCAACCCTTTCACCCTCCGACCCACCTACCCTCTCTCACACACCAACAACGACAAAAACCCTGAAGAGAAAATGTACCACCTGGTCTCCCTCAATCTTTCAGTACTCCTCGCCACTCCTGTCTCACCCCTCCACCTCAATCTCCCAACCATGATCATCTCCACCCTCCCCCTGCCTCACCCTGCCTGAAACCCCTCTCCCTTGAATTTTCCCCAACCACATCTAAAACTCCTAACCCCCTACACCCCACCTTCAAGTCCCCCGACCCAAATCCACCCAAACGCACACACCCGTCCAACTTCTCCCCCCCACACCGACCACCTCAACCGCCCGCCTACTCTTCCCATTGACCAACGACCACCCCCCTCTCTCTTGCCCCAGTTTCCACTCTCTCCCCTCACCCCCCTCCACCCACCACCCCTGCCACCCCTCCAACTCACTGCCCCTCGCCTCCCACCCTCCACCTCTGCAACTCCCGCAACATCTTCCTGTACCAAAGTAAGATGCATCCTTTTTAATGCCCGATCTGTAGCAAACAGACACAGCATCTTTGACCTCCTCGGCTCCGTCAAACCAGACCTAGTCTTCATCACTGAAACCTGGTTCTCTGACGGCTTTGCCCCAATCGCCAATGAAGCTTTCCCCCCAGGCTACTCCCTCATTCCACTAAACCAACCCTCTAGAGGAGGAGGACTAGCAATCACCTTCAAATCACACTTCTCCACCTCAATCATCGACAACAAGCCATCCATCACTTCCTGCAAATCGCTTTTTGTAAAACTATCCCTTCCCCCTTCGTTCTCCCACAGCTTCCTAATCATCTACAGACCTCCTGGCTATGACCAACAATTCTCAAACAACCTCTGCGACTCGATAGCCACCCTCCAATTAAACCATCCCACCCTCACCCTCCTAGAAGATTTCAATATCTGGCTTGACATCCCCACCAACCCTATTAACCTCCATACCCACATAAACGGGCCAACTCACTATAAAGGACACACCCTTGATGCCATCTTCAGCTCCCACGACCTGATACATCTAACCCCCCCCCACCTCTGTCATCTGGTCCGATCACTTCATCGTCTCTTTCACCATTCACTCACCTAGCCCCCTCCCCGCACCCAAACCAGAACCTCCATATCTACGCAAATGCTGGAAGAAACAAAAAATCATTCTCAACCTAGCTGACGCGCTCCTTCAATCTCCTCCACCCACCTGCCCACCCAATGAACACATAACCTTCGACGCCTTTGTCTCATGGCTCAATACCTCATTAATCCCACTCACCCCCACCTGCAAACCATCAGCCCACCATGGCTCCTTTCCTACATGGTTTACACCAGAACTGAGGACCGCTAAACAACTATATAAATCGCTCGAACGCAAATGGCGGAAAGACAAAACCACCCTGAGCAGATCAACCTTGGGCCGACGCCACCGCCACTACAAAGCCGAAATCCGGAAAGTGAAAAATCACTCAATCCTCCTCGACTGCCTCCACTCCCTAGGAATCCGTGGAAATGCTCTCAAATGGATAGTATCCTTCCTCAACAATAGGAACCAAATAACCCTACTCTCCTCATATGCTTCCTCCGCACGACCAGTCAATACCAGAGTTCCGCAAGGAGCGTGCCTATCTGCCCTCCTGTTCAAGCTCTATATGTCCACCCTCCCATGAATAATCCGCTCGCACAATATCCTGTGCTACAACTACGCTGACGACACCCTACTTATCCTAAAACTCCTTAATTCAAAACCCAGCTGCCAACCCAACCTCGCTGCCTGCCTCCTTGACATCGATCACTGGATGACCACAAACCACCTCCTGTTAAACCCCTCCAAAACTGAAATCATGGTGTGTGGCAACATAAAACTTCTTCCGCAACCCCTACCCTGGCCATCTGCCATGGGCAATTCCCCGTCAACCTCAACCACGGTAAAAATACCTTGGATGCACTCTCGACTCTGACCTAACCCTCTCACACCAAGTCAAAATCGTCTCTAAATCCTGCCACTACCACCTCAAAATTCTTAGGCACATCTTTCCATACCTCTCCTTTCCCAACAGACTCTCTGCAGTCCAATCAATTGTAATGTCCAGGCTGGACTATGCTAACTCCCTCTACCTCGGAGTCCATGCGTACCAACTGACTAAACTCGAAAGAGCACAAAATGCCGCTGCCAAACTGCTATTAGCACTCGGCCCAATAGATCACACCTCCCCAGCTCTCAAAACTCTGCACTGGCTGCCGGTTGCTCGAAGCGTGACCTTCAAAACCTTATGCATCTCTCAGCGAGCAATGCATAAAACCGGACCTCAATATCTTCAGGACAAGCTAATACCCTACCATCCACCACACACTCTAAGATCAAGCTCAACGTGCCTTCTAGTAATACCTAAAACCAACTCAGTCAGGTTAGGTGGATCATCATTTTCAGACCTGTCCCCCACTTTGTGGAACTCCCTGCCACCCCACATCCGACTCACCGAAGACCTCATGTCTTTCCGCAAATTACTGAAAACGAGTGGATGGAACGGATGGAGGGGATGGAATGGATGGAACGGATGAAGTGGATGGAACGGAAGAAGTGGATGGAATGGAAGGAGTGGATGGAACGGAAAGAGTGGATGGAACGGATGGAGTGGATGGAACGGATGGAATTGATCGAACGGATGGAGTTGACGGAACGGATGGAGTTGATGGAACGGATGGATTGAATGGAACGCATGAAATGGTTGGAATGCATGAAGTGGATGGAACGGACAGAGTTGATGGAACCCATGGAGTCGATAGATGTAACGAATGGAGTGGAAGGTACGCATGTAGTGGAAGGTATGCATCGAGTGGATGGAACGCATGAAGTGGATGGAACGCATGAAGTGGATGGAACGCATGGAGTGGATAGTACGAATGGAGTGGATGGAACGGATGGAGTGGATGGAACAGATGGAGTGGATGCAACTGATGGAGTAGATGGAACGGACGGAGTAGTTGGAATGGACGGAGTGGATAGAACGGAGGGAGTGGATGGAACGGAGGGAATGAACGGAACACATGGAGTGGACAAAACAGATAGAATGGACGGAACAAATAGAGTGGATGTAACAAATAAAGTGGATGGAACGGATGGAATGGATGGAACGGGATGAATTGATGGAACGGATGGAACGCATGGAGTGGATGGAACGCATGGAATGGATGGAACGCATGGAATGGAGGGAACGCATTTAGTGGATGGAACAAATAAAGTCGATGGAATGGATGGAGCAGACTAAGTGGGTGGAACGGATGGAACCGATGAAGTGGCTCGAACTGATAAAGTGGATGGAACGATGAAGCAGATGGAACGGATGAAGCTGATGGATCGGATGATGCGGATGGAATGGTTGAAGTTGATGAAACTGCTGAATCGGATGAAGTGGACAGGACGGAACGGAACAAGTGGAGGGAACAGGACAAATGGACGGAACAGGGAAAATTGAACGAATGGAAAAATGAGTAGCTTTTAACAATTGGAACAGATCTAATAGACTAAACGGATGGAGTGGATAAAACTGATACAGTAGACTGTACAGGTAGAGTGGATGAAACAAATGGAGCTGAGGGAACAGCTGTCGTGGATCGCTCTGGCGGAGTAGGTGAATAGATGAACAGATGAAATGAATGGAACAGGTAGAATAGATAGAACTGATGAAGTGGATGGAACTGATGGAATAGATGAACAGATGGGGTGTAGGGAACAGATTAAGTGGATGTAGCTGAGGGAATGGATAGAATTGATGGAGTGGATGGAACTGAAGGAGTGGATGGAACTGAAGGAGTGGATGGAACCAAAGAGTCGAACGAAAAGTTGGAATGGATAGAAAGGATAGAGCAGATGGAATGAATGGAGCAGATTGAAGTGAATGGAACAGATGAAGTGGATGGAATGGTTGAACTGGATGGACCGGACGAAGTGGTTGGATCGGATGAAGTGGATGGAACGAATGGAGTGGATGGAACGAATGGAGTGGATGGAATGGATGGAGTGGATGGAACGGATGAAATTAATGGAACGGATGGAATGAATGGAACGGATGGAGTGAACGGGACGGATGGAGTGGACAGGACGGATGGAGTGGATGGGACAGATGGGGCGGACTGGACGGATGGGGTGGATGGAACGGGTGGAGTAGTTGGAATGGATGGATATGAAGGATCGGATGGAGTGGATGGATCTGATGGAATGGATCAGTTGGAGTGGATTGATTGGATGGCGTGATGGAACGGATGGAACGGACGGAGTCAATGGAACTGAAACCACCATATTCACACTACCACGCTTACTCTCTCCTATACACCACCACTTAACTAGAACACAGCGATACTATGACACATTCGATATAGCTGTTATCATACTAACACCTGCCTCTTACTACACAACATGCTAATTATGCACAGCCAGCTGAGCACACACTGCGAGCCTAAGTGTCTCCTCAGGCCTAACGTAGCCAGCAATCAGTCTGGGTGTCAACCCTCCAGAATGGACACATATTCCTGACCCCCCAAACAACACACCTACCGCTAAGAAGCAGCTATCATGCCAGTGCCACACCAGCTGCACACATATCCGGTGCACCCTCGCACCTTATGACTCTCTCTCTCTCAACTGACTTGTACTACGGTTCCCGAGGGCGTTCAACCTACCAGCGCTTTGAGATCATACCAATGATACATAAGGCGCTATATAAATGCAAAGTAACATAACATAACATAACATGAGGCCAGGGAGGTGGGGCCGCTACTCCAGAGTTCCCCTGGGGGTGATTCTCAGTGGAAGGATCTCATGGGGAGGGAAACCCCCTAGGGGGCCAGTGACGACTATTATGGGAGAACACAGTATTTTCAGCTTCCACCCTTACCTCCCTCCTCCCTATAGTCAAAACTCTATAGTCCTTATCTTGATTTTGCAGACATAGAACAAGTCTATGGTGAACCTTACAGATATTATTGAGTTAATATTGTCGGTTTTGTTGTCACTGGTGTAGCCTTCAAATTGTGTCAGCCCAATTATTAATAATTGAAATTGAAGATCATGAGGCTCAAATCCTGCGCCAACACATATAAGTCTTAACGTGGGTTGTGTGACTGTTTACACAATTGCTACTCACAATGATTGTGAATAATTCTTTAATGTGGTTTTATCAGGTAAATCATATGCATAATTAAGTTGGCATTGTTCAAAGATATTGCTTGGGGGTGTCCAATTGAGGGTTGGTCTTCCTCTATTTGATGATAAAGTTGTCCTTATGTATAGAAAGTTAGTGTCCCATTAGGTCTTTATTGAAGTAAATTCCTTGGTGAGATCAATATTTAGTGCCCATTTGGGTCTTTGTTGACGTGGTAATCTCTTGCCCTCTGTTGAAGTGGTAATCACTTTCCCGCTACACATGTTTTACCAATGTGGTTGAATGGCACACCAGGAGGGACTATTGTAGTTTTTATGTGATAGTTTTGCTGGTACGCTATTAGATTGAGGTCAAGATATTTACCATTTAGAAGATCCACAGGCATCCCAGCCAAGCAGATCGCCAGACGATTGACCATACCAGGGGAATCCCATCGTTAGCTCTACTCAAATTATCCGTGGATCTTCTAAATGGTAAATATATTTACCTCAATCTATCAGCGTACCAACGAAATGATCACATAATAACTCTATAGTCCCCAACACTTCTATATATTTTTTTGTAGAGAAGAAGACCCCATCCTTGAGCGACATACTGAGACGAGGAAGAGTAGGGCCTAGCAATATGGAGTGCATGAGAAAACTGAGTCGAGGAAGAATCCACCTAACCCAGTATAGAGTAATCAAGATAATATTTTATTTATTTAAATTTTTATAACGCGCCGCTCACCCGTAGGTCTTAGGGCGCACAAATGGGACAAATGAAGATCTGTGAAGGAATGAGAAATGCACTGCTGATTCAAAGTACGTGTTTCTTTCAATGCAGAGACTTTAAAGATATTACAAGGGAAGAAGGACTATGCATGCTGTCCGATCCTGCCTGGAGGAGCCACGAAAGCAAGCACGGTCCAGGGAAAGCAAACGGGGACACCGAGAAGGGAGCAGGAAGGTCTGTGGCAGGTCCAGAGTGGCCGAACCACTCAGCAATCCTGGAGAGAGAAACTCCAGGCATTCCTTAACATGGGATGGCGCGAGAAGGTAGAACTGCACTGCCCAAAGGGAGCTTGCTTCTGCGGAGCCGCCACTGCAGTCTGGAGGAAGACCCCGAGAATCGAGGAAGCCCCACGGCTGGTTGCAGGTGCCAAGGAAGACCAAAGATGATTGTGGACCGTGAGAAAACGTACGCAGGTTGCTGAGAAGGCTCTGAGGCCCCGAGAAGGTGGTGGAGAGCCCAAAGGAGAGGAGAAAGCCGAGAATACTGGGACTGGGACCATGACCGAGGGGAAGAGACGTTGAGATACCTTTGGGTGCACAATAGCACTTGGCAGGAGAGTGAACCAGGTCTATCACAAAGTGAAATCAAGCAAGAAAGGTGAGACTGGGACTAGCACCGGTAAAAAGAAGAAAGATCAGCATCCTTCTTCACAGTCACAGAACGTGGTAGGGTAGTGAACCTGGTTGACTGTGCCCAACGAAAGTTAAGAAAGACCAGGGGAAGAGGCCATGCCCCCGACAACACAAACTGCCAAAAAGCCTGAGAAGAGCTAGGGGAAGGGAAACGTTCCCCCCCACCAATCACTGTGGTATTTGAGACACCTGAGAAAGGCCACAGGAAGGGAGACATTCCCCCACCAATCACTGTGGTATTTGAGATGCCTGAGAAAGGCCCCACAGGAAGGGAGACATTCCCCCGCCAATCTTTAACTGTCCAAGAAGCCTAAGCAAGGACAAGCATTGTGTTATTTGAGAAGACTGAGAAAGGCGAAGCATTGTGTTATTTGAGAAGACTGGGAAAGGCCTAGCATCGTGCTATTTGAGAAGACTGAGAAAGGACAAGCATTGTGTTATTTGAGAAGACTGAGAAAGGCCAGGCGTTGTGTTATTTGAGAAGACTGAGAAAGGCCAAGCATTGTGTTATTTGAGAAGACTGAGAAAGGACAAGTATTGTGTTATTGGAAAAGACTGAGAAAGGACAAGCATTGTGTTATTTGAGAAGACTTGTGTTATTGGAGAAGACTGAGAAAGGCCAAGCATTGTGTTATTTGAGAAGACTGAGAAAGGACAAGCATTGTGTTATTTGAGAAGACTGAGAAAGGACAAGCAGTGTGTTATTTGAAAGGACAAGCATTGTGTTATTTGACAAGACTGAGTGAGGCCAAGCGTTGTGTTATTTGAAAGGACAAGCATTGTGTTATTTGAGAAGACTGAGAAAGGCCAAGCGTTGTGCTATTTGAGAAGACTGAGAAAGGCCAAGCATTGTGTTATTTGAGAAGACTGAGAAAGGCCAAGCATTGTGTTATTTGAGAAGACTGAGAAAGGCCAAGTGTTGTGTTATTGAGAAGACTTAGAAAAGCCAAGAATTGTGTTATTTGAGAAAACTGAGAAAGGCCAAGCATTGTGTTATTTGAGAAGACTGAGAAAGGCCAAGCATTGTGCTATTTAAGAAGACTGAGGAAGGCCTGAGGAAGGGAGACATTCCCCCTATAGAGACGTGAGCGACCAAGAATCTGAGAAAGGTTAGGGTGGGAGACCCCCCTAACATTGTGAACCGGGGCCAGAGGGGAGGGAGTCATCCCCTTGGTCCAGAAAACTGAAGCAAGTTATATTACAAGGATAACATAGTGAAAACAACTGTGACCATCAAGGGACCTTTCTTGTGAGCTCTACTTTAAGAAACTTGAAACTTTGTGTCGCTTCAGAACGAGACTGTAACCTGAGGAAGGGGGGCATTCCCTCAGAACATAGTCTCAGTTTGGAACTGGGGGGCCCCCTCTGTTATTGGGTTGCTTCCTTTGTGTAAGGGGAGGACTGTGGACTCTTTACTTTGGACATCCTGACAGATTCCGTAGTGCTTTCAGTTGAGGCAGGGGAAACCCCTCTTAGTGTTAGGGACAGTCGGGTTTTCCTCTTTTATTTTCACCACATAAAAGTCTTTGCAAATCACCATGCCACCATTGTGTCCGACTCATACGTCTGCACCCTTACGCTCCCTTATAACTATATTACAGAACGCTCAGTTATGAATTATTTCAGGGTTTCTTCACACGCCCTGCATTTACGTAGTGTACATGTACGGGCCCCTCTGTGTGTGGGCCCCTGATTCTGGATTCAGAAGGAGGCACTGCTGGAGCCTTTTCCTTTATGCTGCCCCATGACTCCTGAGCCCCGCCTCTACTTCCATGGATAAAGAAAGGGGGCTTATTCTCTTCCTTTGCTTCTTCATTTTAGAGGAATTCAACGGTGCGGAGAATAGTTTTCTCCAAGATATGTTGGAGTGCTTGCCAGAGATCCAGATGGCCGTACCAGCTTTGGTGATGGGTTGTACAGGCCACAATCCATGATAAACAACATCCCTTCTCTCTGACCTATGCACTCAGGCCCCCTCCTCCGGTGTTATCGCCAAAGTACAGTTTTGTTTGCAAGGTCTGAAAGACTGAATTTAGCTACTCAGGAGCTCAGTACACCCACAAACATTAGCTTTGTTATCAGTGTCCTGGGATAGACTAAACTATTTATACGTTCCAGTTATTTTTATACATCCATTTGTCTGGAACTTCGTTTGTTTTAACTCTCAACTGTGTCACACTGTAATTGTTGGATGACTGATGCTCGCCCTAGTACCTCTGTGGCAGATTAAGTCCTGAGCTCGGCCTGCACTACCAATATGTGAGCTAAGGTTACTTCAAGGACACGTGTGCGCTGCCTCTGCGTGCAAGTGACTGGATCGGTTGTTGGACGCCTCAGTTGGAGCGTTTGAAGCCTCAGGTCACTTTACTCCTGGATGCCCGCCAGTTTGCTCCTCACCGCACCTACTGCAGAGGGAGCTGCACAACCTGAGGGTTACAGGTTTGAGTCCCATCCCCCCTGATCCACCTTTTCATCCTTCTGGGGGGAATAAAATGAATACCACTGAGTACAAGGAACACCTGTTATTTACAGTGCTGTGAAGGGGAAGTTCTGTCGCAGACAGCACTTTAGGAAAAATACAATGAATTATAATTACTGTAAATATAATTATTTATTATTAGACCATCCTGTCCCCTGACTCTGAGCCGAAAGCTCCCTCGTATATGTATTTAAGACTAGCAAAAATAGATTTGTCTGCAACGTGCCTGACCTCCTTTAAAGGAGGAGGGGTGCACATGACAAGCCCCTTGTCCAGTTGTGTGTACTCATGGTATGAGCACCTCTTCTGAACCTGAATGTGGGATTGGGACATATGCATAAGCATCTGGCGAGCAGTGACAGACTTAAGGGGTGGCCAAGTTGGCCAAAAAGGGGCGGGGCTCCTGCTGTGACATCCCGCTAGTGCCCCCTGGCCACGTTTGGCCTCAGTCTCCAGCCCCCTGACCTGGTCATCAAAGGTGTAAAGGGAGCCGAGAGAGGTTTGCTTTTGTCGGCCCCTTCACTGTGTTGATAGGCAGACCTCCGCCCGCCGTGAAGCAGTTTATCAGCCATTTCTGTAGGTTCATCACAGTAGCTGTCTAATCTCAACAGTCTTTTCCCTGGCCTCCACGGAGTGGGGGTCTGATCCTCATTGACTGTTGCAGGGGTGAGCCCTTTATAATTGTTTTTTTTTATAACGTGCTTAATACCGAAGAGGTTTCTAAGTGCAGACCGCATTCGAACCTGTGTTGCTACTACTTCATGACGTGAAGGTGATGTGTGAAAACCACACACATTGCTCACTACCAACCTGAAGGCTGGACTGGACTATGGGGAACTCTGGAGATTTCTCGGTAGGCCTCTGCAGGCTGGGCTGGACAGGCCTTTAGCGAAATCTCTTGAACTGGCCTATAGGGAACTTTGGAGATTTCTCGGTAGGCCTCTTCACACTGGGCTGGACTGGCCTTTAGGGAAATCTCCTGAACTGGCCTATAGGTAACTTTGGAGATTTCTCAGTAGGCCTCTTCGCGCTGGGCTGTGCTGGACTGGCCTTTAGAGAAATCTCCTGAACTGGCCTAGAGGGAACTCTGGAGATTTCTCGGTAGACCTCTGCACGCTGGGCTGGGTTGGACTGGCCTTTAGGGAAAGCTCCTTAACTGGCCTATAGGGAACTTTTGAGATTTCCCGGTAGAGTTCAGCACGCTGGGCCCCTTTTGTGTGCTTTGGTGAGCTATTTTAATTTCCAAATGTTCTCATAGGGAAAGGGTTGGGCTGAAAATGCCTAAAATAGAGCCATTTCGAAAATGATTCCCGGGTCCACTTTTTGTTCTCAGTCCACCCCTGAGGGAGGGACCCTCAGGGGTGCGCCGAGGGTAAGTAAACCAAAGGTACGTACGAAGTGCACAGCACAAAACAACTTAAGGTATTTGTGCGAATTAGTGTGTGTTGAATCATACGAAAGTCAGAGGCTCTAACAAATATACAACTTTCCTGCACATACCACAATAATGTAAGTATTAAAATCCTGCACATACCACAATAATGTAAGTGTTAAAATCCTGCACATACCACAATAATGTAAGTATTAAAATCCTGCACATACCACAATAATGTAAGTATTAAAATCCTGCACATACCACAATAATGTAAGTGTTAAAATCCTGCACATACCACAATAATGTAAGTATTAAAATCCTGCACATACCACAATAATGTAAGTATTAAAATCCTGCACATACCACAATAATGTAATTGTTAAAATCCTGCACATTCAATATAGTACAAGGCCAAGTGTCACCTTGAGCAGGGTCCTCTAAACTAGACTGAAGTTTAAAAACTCCCGAACACCAAATCAAATACAAAAGTGAGACAGAGGTGTCATTAACTACTCGCTCTAACTTGAAGACAGAAAGACGCCCCTTTGGGCCGATCGCCCCTGAGAACTTAGTCGATCTAAAGGATGTGAAACGTTTAATGATGCGTATGATTAACAACCGAACATGGTCATGTTTCACCCCATATCTTCTTTAGAGAGGATTCCTCAGGGCCTTTCAAATAGACTTCAGTGTAGAGGTTTCACTGGGACAGAAGTCATAGCCCAATGACTTTATACTGTGACGAAGAACACGAGACTACCCCTTACTGTCTCGTCCTTGGCAACAGGTATGGCGCAGGTGGTCCTGCTCGACCAATGAGAATCCGCCTTCAGGAAATCCAATGTCTTTTTTAATACTTTGAGATGCCTTGGAATACGGCATATGGAATATTCCATTCTGAGGCTGTTGCAAGAATTCATGTCCTTTTGCCTGTGTTCATGTTTCTCTAGAGCCGTCCATGTATCTAACGGAAACCTGTGTGGTTAAACAGGAGACTGGTTGCAGTCTTACACCCCCCCCCCCTGAGATTCTCAAGGGACCTGACTGGCTACCTCTTGTGGGCTTACTGCCCCCTGAGATTCTCTGTGCATGTGACTAATTCCCTCTTGCAGGCTTACGGCCCTCCTAAGATTCTGTGTGTACCTGACAGGTTCCATCTTGTGGGCTTACACCCCTCCTGAGATTCTCTGTGTATGTGACAGGTTCCCTCTTGCGTGTTTATACCCCTCCTGGGATTCTCTGTACGTGGCTGGTTCCATCTTGCAGGCTTACGGCCCTCCTGAGATTCTCTGTGTACCTGACTGGTTCCCTCTTGCGGGCTTACGGCCCTCCTGAGATTCTCTGTGTACCTGACTGGTTCCCTCCTGTGGTCTCACAGCTTTCCTGAGATTCTCTGTGCACCTGACTGATTGCCTCTTGTGGGCTTGTGGCCCTCCTCAGATTATCTGTGCACCTGACTGGTTGCCTCTTGTGGGCTTGTGGCCCTCCTCAGATTCTCTGTGCACCTGACTGGTTGCCTCTTGTGGCCCTCCTCAGATTCTCTCTGCACCTGACTGGTTGCCTCTTGTGGGCTTGTGGCCCTCCTCAGATTCTCTGTGCACCTGACTGGTTGCCTCTTGTGGCCCTCCTCAGATTCTCTGTGCACCTGACTGGTTGCCTCTTGTGGGCTTGTGGCCCTCCTCAGATTCTCTGTGCACCTGACTGGTTGCCTCTTGTGGCCCTCCTCAGATTCTCTGTGCACCTGACTGGTTGCCTCTTGTGGGCTTACGCCCCTCCCGAGATTTTCTGTGTACCTGACTGGTTCCCTCTTGCGGGCTAACGGCCCTCCTGAGATTCTCTGTACCTGACTGGTTCCTTCTTGCAGGCTTACGCCCCTGTTGAGGGTTCTCCGTGTACGTGGTTGGTTCCATCTTGCAGGCTTACGCCCCTCCTGAGATTCTCTGTGTACCTGACAGGCTCCCTCCTCACCAGCCCAGCGTGGATGCAATCTATTGCGGCTTGCTCAATCTTCTATGGGGTGTTGTGTTTAGACAGGTCCTGTTGGGTGGAAAGGGACCCTCATAAGGAGGCCCAACTGTGCTTGCTTCTTCCCGGCATAAAGGCAACATGTGTGCACTATCCCAACTACAAACAAAGACACCTTCTCTGGAGCCCCAACTACAAACCAAAGACACCTTCTCTGGAGCCCCAACTACAAACCAAAGACACCTTCTCTGGAGCCCCAACTACAAACCAAAGACACCTTCTCTGGAGCCCCAACTGCAAACCAAAGACACCTTCTCTGGAGCCCCAACTGCAAACCAAAGACACCTTCTCTGGAGCCCCAACTACAAACCAAAGACACCTTCTCTGGAGCCCGAACTGCAAACCAAAGACACCTTCTCTGGAGCCCGAACTGCAAACCAAATGCACCTTCTCTGGAGCCCGAACTGCAAACCAAAGACACCTTCTCTGGAGCCCCAACTACAAACCAAAGACACCTTCTCTGGAGCCCGAACTGCAAACCAAAGACACCTTCTCTGGAGCCCCAACTACAAACCAAAGACACCTTCTCTGGAGCCCCAACTGCAAACCAAAGACACCTTCTCTGGAGCCCCAACTACAAACCAAATACACCTTCTCTGGAGCCCGAACTGCAAACCAAAGACACCTTCTCTGGAGCCCCAACTACAAACCAAAGACACCTTCTCTGGAGCCCCAACTGCAAACCAAAGACACCTTCTCTGGAGCCCCAACTGCAAACCAAAGACACCTTCTCTGGAGCCCCAACTACAAACCAAAGACACCTTCTCTGGAGCCCGAACTGCAAACCAAAGACACCTTCTCTGGAGCCCCAACTACAAACCAAAGACACCTTCTCTGGAGCCCCAACTGCAAACCAAAGACACCTTCTCTGGAGCCCCAACTACAAACCAAAGACACCTTCTCTGGAGCCATGTTACTAGAAGGCTTTGCTGTGTCCACCTGGTGTTTGCTCAGCTCTCATTTGACGCCACTTTTCTTTTGCACTTTGTCATTCCTCCCTTTGCACACAGTGTGTTCTAGGCTGAACCTCTGGGGGAATCCAACTTAAAGGGGAAAGTCCAGGTTCCAGTCTGCTGTCTTTCCCAAGGGGGGTTCGCAAAGGTGGGCGGGGGTGAGCAACGCTAGGAAGAATCTGTGTGCACATGGAAGCTGGGGGCGTTTTCCACCGGGCTCGCTTTGAGAAACTGTCTGCACAGCGCTTTGCACATTGTGGGTTTCATGTTCTGCTCTCAGCAGGAGGTCCTGAATTGCTAGGCTTGGCCCCACCAAGGCCAGTCTATTCTATTCTAATGGCCAATGGTTTGCCACCTCCCTCTGCTGGGTGCAAAAGCCCCCCAGAGGCTCTGCCAGAGCCACCCCCACAGTCTGTGCCCTGGGCGGCTGTCCAAACAGGGCACACGTATGCTTTCCAAGAGTGGGTCCAGGGCACCCCTTTAAGAAGAGCCCCCCATGCGAATGGCTCTGCGTGTTCCTTTCCTGGAAACAACGAGTGGCGAGTGGCAGTGCCAGGGAGGAGTTGGGCCAAACAATGGGTGCAAAGAAACAAAAAGAGTGCTCCACTTTTACAACATGCCACTTGTTTTTGGGTTTTTTACAAAAATGTATTGGTTGTATTGCGGGGCAGAATTTGCGGAACATTGTGAGATCTGGTTAAAAACGAAAGACAACAGCTGGGGGGAAATCTCAGAACCTTGGGGTGAGCTTTACCTGGGTGCGAGGTTTGCCAAGGAAGACGCTGAGCGTTGCTGCAGAATGTTGGGAGGGAACAGCAGGTCTTGTAACAGTGGTTAATGCCCTCTGCGCCCCATTGTTTACAATATCCTGAGGGGTGCGGCTGGAAGGGGGGATGGGTGATGGTTCTCTCCTAGCAGTAAACTGGCATAACATACATGTTACGTTGAATAGCCCGTGCATTGTACATGCATGCTTACTCACTCTGCCCCTTGGTGCTGTGGTGCTGCCCCCTTAAGGGAAGCGCATGTGGCGGCGTGATGTTGCACGCCGCCGCATGCTTTATAAATAAAGGGGGCGTTCCCAGCCGCGATAGTGCGACCGGGGAGCCCGAACTGAACAGACGTGTGCGCTCAGTCTGTGGGTTTGGGGGCTCACGGGGATCGCTACCTGGGTGACAGAGAGACCCCCAAAAGTGGCGACGAGGTCGGTATGTTGCCTGGGCCCGGCAGTGAAGCATGATACAATTTTTGAAGTGGAGCGGATAATTGTGATTGTTCCATGCTGGGTAGACGCCACGCGGCGGGTGGCCATTTTGGAATCCTGGCAGGTGATACTCACGGTGCTCCGGTAGGACCCGTGTGGGGCATCCATGCCTAATTTTGGGAAAATAGGATAGCGGGCAGCTATATCTGCCCACACATGCCCAGATTTTTATTTATTTTTTATTTTTGGGCGAGCTAAGTTCAGTGAAGGCGAGGAGCTGGGGGGAAGGATGCTGTGCCCTGCTTAATCGCTACACCTCCCTTGCTCAATTTTTGCCATCCTGCAGCTGAGGATCTTCATCTTCATTATCTCCTTCATCATCATGCCCAGCTGGTGTGTGTAAAGGCACATTTTGGACTGGCGACTTCTGTGGCCTGCAACATCTGCTACTCATCATCATCAGGTCTGGACAGTTGACTTTCTTTGTGTGTCTGGACTGGTGCACTCCACGGCCCCCCCTTTGGGCCTGTGCTGGTTGGGTGAGTTGCGGCCCCCAGTTCATTTTGGGGGTGCCTGTGTGCTCTAACCCATGAGTGCGCCTAGTGACCAGGACAGTGGGCAGCCTGCAGACCTACAGCAACCCCAAGTCCTGCCCCAACCTCAGGCTCAACCTGTTGTTCAGCCAGTGCCCCAAGTCATGTGCGGGCCCCTGCGGTGCTCCAGCCAATCCCAGAATTTGATGTCTCGGGCCCCTCATCCAGCATGGGGCCCAGGTGGAAACGGTGGGTGGACCGTTTGGACATGTATTTCAGGGCCACCATAGAGACGAATGATGACAGTAAGCTGACGACACTGCTGGGCCTGCAGTGCAGGAGATCATTGAGTAACTTCAGACCACTGATGCCTCTTATGGGGCCGCCATAACGGCCCTCCGCCATCATTTCATACCACTCGTCAACGCAGATCGGCCCGACAGAAGGAAGACGAGACGCTGGACACTTTTTATGGTCGTCTCAAACGCCTCTCCCTGGTGTGTGCGAGGGGTGACCCGGATGACATGATTAGAACACTTCTGATACAGGCATGTTCATTGGGAAAACTAAGGCGACAGGTACTGAGGGAACCGGGCACCACCCTTGCTCGCATCCTTGAACTGGGACGCTGCCATGAGGTTTCAGAGGCTAGGGGGCGTCCAAGATGGAGGCTGGAACACACCCAGTGAAGACGGAAGAGGTGTGTGCGGTGGGGCATGTTGGCAGAGGTGCCAGGAGGCCAGGTACCAGTATCCATGACAGGGCGGGAGAGCTGGTGAATCCTGCCAAAAGTGTGGCTATGACCTGCCACACCCCGCCGAGTGCCCAGCAGCTGGAAGAACCTGTGGGCGGTGTGGCCTTGCTGACTACTATGCTTGTGTGTGCAAGGCGTCCCTGCCTGTAATGGTGCCCAGGGGCCCAGTTCGATCGGGGTTCCTGCGTCAAGCCCGCCCAACTAACGTGGCACAGGTCAACCAAGGAGAGGAAGGTGCCCAAGCGGAGGAGGAAGAGGAAGAAGAAGAGGAGGAGAATATCTTCTTCATGTCAAGTGTGGGGGCTCTAAAGTCGAAAAACAGACGACACCCGAGGTGCGTGGTGGCCGTGAATAAGTCGCCCGTCCCGGTGCTCGTAGACACGGGGGCGTCGGTCAATGTGATGGCCCGTGGACACTACGATGCGATGGACACACCACTGAAAATGGTCAGCCTGAGAGCCTGCATCTTCTCCTTCGGAGGTTCAGAACCAATCCCATTAGATGACGCATTCGTGGCAAAGGTGGAACATGACTGGTAAAAGATCACGGCAAGATTCTATGTGACACCGGTGAGCACAAATACACTACTGAGCTGTGCTGCGGCAGGCCGCTTACTCCGTATATCTGGAGGACATACATGACCTATTGGACAAGTACTCTGCCTTGTTCCCAGGAATCAGTCAAATGGCCGGTGATCCAGTGAGGCTGAACATAGATGAGTATGTGCAGCCCATAGCTTTGAAACATCGGAGGGTGCCCTTCCATCTCAGGGAACAAGTAGACAAGGAGCTGGACAATCTAGTGAATTTAGACATTATTGAGAAGGTCGAGGGTCCCACACCATGGGTATCATCGATAGTGGTGGAGAGGAAACCGAAACAACCTGACTCAGTAAGGATATGCGTCGACATGAGCCTAGGCATTCAAGACAGAAAGACATTTGACCCAACTATCAACGACATCATTGCGGAATTGCAGGGGGCTCGCTTCTTCTCAAAGCTAGACCTCCGGGCCGGTTACCACCAGGTCATCCTGCATCCAGGAGTCAAGGTATATAACGACCTTCACAACACACAGAGGCCTGTATAGGTATAAGAGACTCAGTTTGAGCGTGTCATCTGCAGCTGAGGTGTTTCAAAATATCATCAGAGGTGCCCTAGCTGACCTGGATGGAGTCCTAGACATCAGTGACGACATCCTGGTGTTCGCCAATACTGAGGTCAACCACTTACACAAGCTGGCCAGGACTTTTGAGAGGCTGCAGTCATTAGGACTTACGCTCCACAGGGAAAAGTGCAAGTTTCTGCGTCTGACGATCAAATTCTTTGGATTCATGTTCAAGGAAGGGGGTGTGTCACCAGATCCAAGAAAAGTAGAAGACATCAAAGAGGCCCGACCACCCGAGAATGTATCAGAGGTGAGAAGTTTTCTTGGGATGGTGACGTACTGTGGTCGGTTCATTCAGAACTTAGCATCCAGGTCAGAGCCCTTGAGGGCCCTCACAAAAAAAGAGAAACAGCATGGCACTGGGGCCCTCTCGAGCAGGCGGCGTTTGAGGATATCAAAAGCGCCCTCACGGCCGAAGACACTATGGCCTTCTTCGTCCCAACACTCCGGTCGGAGATCATTGTGGACACAAGCCCATTTGGACTGGGGGCCATATTGACGCAAATTGGCCTGGATGATAGCGTTCGCCCAGTAGCGTATTCCAGCAAGGCGCTGTCTGACACCGAGCAGCGCTACTCCCAGATCGAGCAAGAGGCTCTCGCTGTATTGTGGGGGTGCAGGCATTTCAGACTGTATGTCCTGGGCTGGCCAGTAAAGGTCGTGACGGACCACAAGCCCCTGCTTCCCATCCTGGCGCAGTCTTCGTCCAAGCCACCAGTGAGAATTGAACGGTGGATGCTCGCACTTCTGGAGTACGGTGTCTCCTTAGTGTACAGACCCGACGCCAACAATGTGGCGGACTAACTGTCCCATCACCCCGGTGATGGCAGCAATGAAGCACCGAACGCTTGTGCTGAGGAGGTGGATGACCACGTACGGATGGTGGTGGAAGTGGCCACCCCGAATGCCATGCCCCTCGAGGACCTGTAAGCGGCAGCAGCCCAGGACGAGTGTTTTCAGATCCTGAAGACTGCGATGCAGGGTACTGTTTGATCTGTTGTTGTTGTTTGGAACTGTTGATGCACATTTGTTTGTCCTCATGAAAAAGGAGGAGTGTGGTGCTGCCCCCTTAAGGGAAGAGCACGTGGCGGCGTGACGTTTGCACGCCGCCGCGTGCATTATAAATAAAGGGGGCATTCCCAGCCACGATAGTGCGACCAGGAGCCTGAACTGAACAGACGTGTGCGGCTCAGTCTGTGGGGCTGGGGGCTCACGGGGATCTCAACCTGGGTCACAGAGAGACCCCCAACAGGTGCCACTGGCACCCGTATTTGATAATTTCTAGAGTTACCCCAGTTGTAAACCAGGGCAAGTGACTTTCATGAATCCTTGTTGGCGACTTCGCTGCTGGTCCTTTTCACACGTGACCTACTTGCGTGACGCATAAAGTGCATGTGACCGCCTCACTGTCACGTACACGTTAAGCCACCATTGCAGGCCGCACATTTAGAGAGTAAATACGTTGTTTTTCTTGTCCCTCCTTAGCAGAAAATGTGGGCGTAGAAATCCTAGAGCTGAAAATTGACATTTAAATTCTGCAAAATGCTGGGAAAAGTAACACGTTGAGCCCCGTTTTTTAACACCAATCTAAGCCGTATGAAGTTTATTAGCTGGAGTTTTGTTCTCAAATATAAACGCGGGGGTATGTGAAAAAAAACTGGGGGTTATGCAATTACATCGTTTTTTGTCAATTCACCAAATTAGTAATTATGTTTCCAGCCAGAACTTGCACGGTGGTATTTCCTCTACAAAAAGCGGCGCAATTACCGCTGTGGTAATTCCTCTAATCCTCAAAGACCTCCTGATGGACTTCGGAAAGTGGTGCAAGCACAGCCGCTTCTCTGTCATATGCACCACTGATTTCTACGGCAGTAACAATCATTCTATTTTGCGGTACTAGCACTGATGATAATACCACCAAATGTGTAAGGAAGAACAGAGTGATTGAAAGGCGAAGCATCAGACAGCCACACGAGAAAGAAATAGAAAAAAGACAACGCAAAAACCCAACAGTCTCTAGACACGCGTCCGGGATTCGAACCCGAGCGCTCCTCGCACCGCCGGAAACATTTACCCTTGAAATGCACCTCTGTCCCACCCTGCTTCTCTCAAGCCCCGCCCACTTGCACCCCTGCCCCCCAGCTGGGGCTGACGCCCCCTCCTGCCTCCAAGTCTGCCCCTGGTACAAAGAATGAATGCTGGACCCACAGCTCCGATATTTGGGGATTAGGGGCGCAATATGAGTTATTGGGGATATTGGAAAGAGAAGGATTCGCAGAAGGTCCTTCGTTGCGGTGGGGTGCAGGGCTCTGGGGTGGGATTTGTGTTTTCTGGGTCTGTGTGTGGGGGGGGGCTGGGGTGTACTTTCTTTAGCATTCTGGACGAAGGAAAATATAGGGGGTGGGGGGTAAATACTCTTCAAGTGGATTTGAGATATGTTGGGGTGAATACTTTGCTCTGGGCTCTACCGCCGCTGGGAACCATGTGGGGATCATTTAAAACGGAAGAATCGGGGGCGGTCGTTTCACAGGACCACGTGATTACGTGAGAAATATTAGGAGCGGGGGCGGGGGGGCCAGCTACTGGCTCATAACAGGTCCGTGTCACCACGGGCCGCCGATGACCACAATGTCCGCGGACCTGGAGTGGGGGGGGGGTACATGCATTGCTGCACGGGGTCGCCCCTAGCATAGTCTCTCGCAGTGAGGTGGGGGCAGTCCTCGCGCTTCTTCTTTTGGATAGAGATCTGTACATTTGCGCTGTCCCAGGGGGAGTGGGGAGCTTTCTTCGCCCCCCATCTGTCACCTCCCTGGCTCGCGGTCCGCTTCCCGGCTGTTCCCAGGCAGCAGCTGCTGGCCCCAGCCAGGACAGAGACACCTTCGAGTCGGGGCGGGGGCCATGGGGGTTCTAGGAGCCCCCCCCGCCCCTTCCTAAGGAGGGCATTTAGAGCACTTAGGCAATTATAACTCGACAATCAGCATTAATAATGCAGCCTGGGACCGGCTATCATTCCAAGAGGGGGCGCTTTTCTCTGCCATGAGGGTGTGAGCCCCCCGCTTCCCCCCGCAAGGGCTGGATGAAGGGGGCGGCGGGGGGGGGGGGTGCTAGTCTGCCCCTTCCCACATGACGTCAGAGCAGGATGGATGTTGACTCCCAGGCACCTGGGTGCGGGATATGAAACGGACGAAGTTTGAACCGGACCCCACAGACCCTTCCCCAAAACCTTCAGCTTCCCAAATGCGGCAAAACAGGGGCCCTGGAAATGTGAAATACCACACCCCTGAAAGTAAAGAGCCCTCAGTCCGGCGCTCATGGAAAATACCACACACCTGAAAGTAAGGAGAACTCAGTCCGGCGCTCATGGAAAATACCACACACCTGAAAGTAAGGAGAACTCAGTCCGGCGCTCATGTGAAATACCACACACCTGAAAGTAAAGAGAGCTCAGTCCGGCGCTCATGTGAAATACCACACACCTGAAAGTAAAGAGAACTCAGTCCGGCGCTCATGTGAAATACCACACACCTGAAAGTAAAGAGCCCTCAGTCCGGCGCTCATGGAAAATACCACACACCTGAAAGTAAGGAGAGCTCAGTCCGGCGCTCACGTGAAATACCACACACATGAAAGTAAAGAGAACTCAGTCCGGCGCTCATGTAAAATACCACACACCTGAAAGTAAAGAGAACTCAGTCCTGCGCTCATGTAAAATACCACACACCTGAAAGTAAAGAGAACTCAGTCCTGCGCTCATGTCAAATACCACACACCTGAAAGTAAAGAGAACTCAGTCCGGCGCTCATATGTAAGAAGATTTATTTTCACATTTAAAAAAGGAACACAGGAATAGAGCTGCCTTTGATCTGTTTAAATAAAAAACAACTTTGCACCCCGCCCCCTCGCGTAGAGGCGGGAGCGATCTGCAGGGCCGCACGGGGCGGGGCGCCCATCACGGCGACAAGACACGAAGCTGCACAATAAATAGCGTCATATACAGAGTATGTACACTTTACACATGTTATTTACATGGCTTTACTTACAGGCGGTGGGGGGATGGGGGCGGGGGCAAGACCCCTCATGTAGGGGGCAAGGGGGCGAAAACCTGTCTGCGGCAAATATTGAAATATGGTAAGAAGTCCAAGGTCCTAAGAATGGACTCCCAGGGGCGGACGCACGTGAGTTCTGACATTACCGTAGTAGTCATCAAAAAGGGGATACTGATATTCTGGGATGGGGGGCTTTGGGCGAAGGGGCAGGGGTGTCACGGATTGCTAAACGACAAGCATTGAGTGTGTGTTCGTGGGGTGTGTGTGTGGGGGGGTGCATGGGAGGGTTGAACATTTCACCAGAACAGCGAGAGGGCATTATTGGACCATAATTTCCACTAGCCGCCTTCACACGAAGCATATCTTCTCCAATTGGGTAAAACCCAATTTCACCGCAGAATACGTTTTGTACAGTGACTTTGCCTCTACACGCCGAGGATTTTGGGCGTACATCGCTGCTCACAGCTTGTGTAGATTGTGTAAGTCGAAATAGTAATATCCTGCATTCCTTAATTTCTCCCGCTTCTAGGCGCTGTGATAGCAGGAGTTGCAGTGCTTAACTCGCTCAGCTACCTTGCTATCGCCACACTAAGTCACGTGATCTTTGCACGTGGACACCGACAGGCGACTTCTTGCCTCCTTACACGTGAGGAGGCACTGGAAAATGTGCAATGCGTCCTTTATTTAGGAAACCCCACATTGTGTTGTTTGTCAAGATGTCCACACTGACTGTTGTTTGTCATATAATTTGACCTAAACCAAATGATATTTCAGTATTGGCAGGGTCGGGCGAAATATACGGCTATGAAATTTAATTCTGCACCTGAAGAGGGAAATTATTGTATTATTGTGTTTTTAAACAGTCTCGGCGTTGGAGCTTTTTGGGCGCTAATCTCTTTTATTACCACATGAGACTGTGACCATGAGAGAGAATGTGACGCACGTAGACTGAGACTGTGATTGAGCCTGTGTCTGACACACTGGGACTGGGACTGAGGCACATTGTGACTGAGACTGTGACTAAGACACACTCTGACTGTGACTCGCTGTGACTGTGACAGGGACTGTGACTGAGACTTTCACTGTGACTGTGTCTGGGGCACACTGAGACTGTGATTGAGACAGAGACTGGGACACTGACTGTGACAGAGATGCGCTGTGACTGAGACTTTAACTGCAATTCAGACACGCCGTGACTGTCTGTGGGACACTGACTGAGACTGTGATTGAGACGGAGATGGAAACTGAGACTGTGACTGAGACACGCTGTGACTGTGCTGAGGCACACTGACTGAGACTGTGATTGAGACAGAGACTTAGACTGTGACTGAGACACACTGTGACTGAAACATGCTGTGACTGTGCTGAGGCACACTGACTGAGACTGTGATTGAGACAGAGACTTAGACTGTGACTGAGACACTCCGTGACTGACACATGCTGTGACTGTGTCTGAGGCACACTGACCGAGACTGTGATTGAGACAGAGACTTAGACTGTGACTGAGACACACCGTGACTGACACATGCTGTGACTGTGTCTGAGGCACACTGACCGAGACTGTGATTGAGACAGAGACTTAGACTGTGACTGAGACACACTGTGACTGAAACATGCTGTGACTGTGCTGAGGCACACTGACTGAGACTGTGATTGAGACAGAGACTTAGACTGTGACTGAGACACTCCGTGACTGACACATGCTGTGACTGTGTCTGAGGCACACTGACCGAGACTGTGATTGAGACAGAGACTTAGACTGTGACTGAGACACTCCGTGACTGACACATGCTGTGACTGTGTCTGAGGCACACTGACCGAGACTGTGATTGAGACAGAGACTTAGACTGTGACTGAGACACACCGTGACTGACACATGCTGTGACTGTGTCTGAGGCACACTGACCGAGACTTTTATTTAGACGGAGACTGTGACTGAGACACTGTGACTGAGACACGCTGTGAATGTATCTGAGGCACACTGACTGAGACTGTGTTTGAGACGGAGGCACACTGAATGTGACTGTCGTCGGACCATGAATGGATCAATGAGAGACTGAGAAAACCTTTCAGTGGAAGCGGCCTGGGCATTGCAGCAGGCGCCTTATACTCTCTGTGTGCATTTTGCAACAGAGAATGCCTGGGCATTGTGAATGGAGCATGTATTGTAGGGTCTGATGGTATGGCATCGCCCTTCTCTGTGTTAGGTCTGGCAGACAATATCGACCTCCGTTTGGGGAATTAACCCATATGTAGTTCCATGGGCCTTATCTATTGTAATTTGCGCAGAAACCCTGCAAGGGCCGTGGGCTGAGAAGGACAATGTGCGAGCCTGCACGCAGAAAGAAAATACGTGCCCGCGTATTCATGGAATTTACAGGGCAAAGTAACCATAATCCCAAGTCGCGCCCAGAACGCCCCCAACACGCCCACACGCAAAGCATAAACAACCAGAACTGTACCTTTGCAAGCTCCTCTGGGTGCAAACACACTCACCGTTCACCCTTGCGTGGGGTCCCGTGTAAGCAGGCCTGCAACTCAGTGACCCTGCGCTTGGTCCCCCGTAACCGTATCCGGCACCCTGACAACATGCATATCAAAATCGTAACTCGGCAATAACTCGGGAAATCTGCGTGCAAACCCCTGTAAAAACATTCCTGTACCCTGCTACACTGCTTATGCACACCCCTAAGTAACATCAGAACCCTGATTGAGTACCCACACCCCAAAATCCGACATGCAACCCCACTTGTGTGCTGCAAATCCTACGCGCAAATGTACTTACGCCTGCCTTCGGGTGGCGGATCGTATGAAGGACTTGAGTGGCCATTACCCAGCCAAGACGTTGCGCGATCAAATCCATGTATACGTCTCATGCCGCACTATTACACACCCTACAGATGCTTACGTTCTAAATATAAGCATTGGATATAAGCAACGTGGGAGGAAAAGAAGCTTGTCGTTGCCATGCGCTCTTTGTCATGGCTTCAATACCTCTTGTGGTGTCGCACAGGAACTGTGCACCATTGTTAGAACTACTTACACTTCAAGTGGCTTTACTGCCAAGTGCATGACACCTGTGCCAGGTACCAGTCATGACTACACATTCATGGAGGTGTGGATGTAAATGTATATTAATGCTCACACCTGCAGCAAGAGACAGGCGCCGCCTCACACTCAGGTAAAACGTTTTCTGCAAGCTCTCCCCCCCTAATCTCCCTGTTTCTAGCATGTCATGAGTGAACACATGCGAATACCTGGACTGCGGACACGTGACAGAGGAAATGTGATCGAGGTCAACAACCTTTGGCTCTCTAGATGTTTTGGACTTCAAATTCCATAATCGCTAGGTAGCATAGTCTGTAGTGGGGGATCATGGGAGCCGCAGGCCTACATAGCTCTAAAGATCTCCCTCTCTATCCCTCTCCATCTCTGTCACTCTTTCTCCCTCCCTCCCTCTCTGTCTCTCTCTCTCTCTCCCTATCTCTCTCTCTCGCTCTTTCTGTCTCTCTCTCCAACTCTCTCTCTCTCCCTATCTCTCTCTCTGTCTCTCTCTCTCCCTATCTCTCTCTCTCTCGCTCTCTCTCTCTGTCCGTCTCTCTCGCTCTTTCTGTCTCCCTGTCTCACTCTCTACCCATCTCTCTCGCTCTCTCTGTCTCCCTGTCTCTCTCTCTCTCTCTCCTCGTCTCTCTCGCTCTCTAAGTCTCCCTGTCTCTCTCTCCCTGTCTCTCTTGCTCTTTCTGTCTCCCTGTCTCTCTCTCTCTGTCCGTCTTCCTCGCTCTCTCTGTCTCCCTGTCTCTCTCTCCCTGTCTCTCTTGCTCTTTCTGTCTCCCTGTCTCTCTTTCTCTCTGTCCGTCTCCCTCGCTCTTTCTGTCTCCCTGTCTCACTCTCTACCCATCTCTCTCACTCTCTCTGTCTCTCTCTCTCCTCATCTCTCTCGCTCTCTCTGTCTCCCTGTCTCTCTCTCCCTGTCTCTCTCTCCCTGTCTCTCTCGCTCTTTCTGTCTCCCTGTCTCTCTCTCTCTCTCCGTCTCCCTCTCTCTTTCTGTCTCCCTGTCTCTCTCTCTCTCGCTCCCTCTGTCTCCCTCTCTCCTAGTCTCTCTCTCTGTCTCCCTGTCTCTCTCTCCCCGTCTCTCTCGCTCTTTCTGTCTCCCTGTCTCTCTCTCTGTCCGTCTCCCTCGCTCTTTCTGTCTCCCTGTCTCTCTCTCTCGCTCTTTCTGTCTCCCTGTCTCTCTCTCTCTCTCTCCGTCTCCTTCGCTCTTTCTGTCTCCCTGTCTCTCTCTCTCTCGCTCCTTCTGTCTCCCTCTCTCACTCTCCCCGTCTCTCTCGCTCTTTCTGTCTCCCTGTCTCTCTCTGTCTGTCTCCCTCGCTCTTTCTGTCTCCCTGTCTCTCTCTCTTGCTCCCTCTGTCTCCCTGTCTCTCTCCCCATCTCTCTCGCTCTTTCTGTCTCCCTGTCTCTCTCTCTCTCTCTCCGTCTCACTCGCTCGTTCTGTCTCCCTGTCTCTCTCTCTCTCTCGCTCCCTCTGTCTCCCTGTCTCTCTCTCCCCGTCTTTCTTGCTCTTTCTGTCTCCCTGTCTCTCTCTCTCGCTCTTTCTGTCTCCCTGTCTCTCTCTCTCTCTCTCTCTCTCTCTCCGTCTCCCTCGCTCTTTCTGTCTCCCTGTCTCTCTCTCTCTCTCGCTCCCTCTGTCTCCCTGTCTCTCTCTCCCCGTCTCTCTCGCTCTTTCTGTCTCCCTGTCTCTCTCTCTGTCCGTCTCCCTCGCTCTTTCTGTCTCCCTGTCTCTCTCTCTCGCTCTTTCTGTCTCCCTGTCTCTCTCTCTCTCTCTCTCTCTCTCTCTCTCTCTCTCTCTCTCTCTCCGTCTCCCTCGCTCTTTCTGTCTCCCTGTCTCTCTCTCTCTCACTCCCTCTGTTTCCCTGTCTCTCTCCCCATCTCTCTCGCTCTTTCTGTCTCCCTGTCTCTCTCTCTGTCCGTCTCCCTCGCTCTTTCTGTCTCCCTGTCTCTCTCTCTTGCTCCCTCTGTCTCCCTGTCTCTCTCCCCATCTCTCTCGCTCTTTCTGTCTCCCTGTCTCTCTCTCTCTCTCTCTGTCCATCTCCCTCGCTCTTTCTGTCTCCCTGTCTCCCTCTCTCTCTCGCTCCCTCTGTTTCCCTGTCTCTCTCTCCCCATCTCTTTCGCTCTTTCTGTCTCTCAGTCTCTCTCTCTCTCTCTCTCTCCGTCTCCCTCGCTCTTTCTGTCTCCCTGTCTCTCTCTCTCTTGCTCCCTCTGTGTCCCTGTCTCTCTCTCTCTCTCTCTCCCCGTCTCCCTCGCTCTTTCTGTCTCCCTGTCTCTCTCTCTACTCATCTCTCTCGCTCTCTCTGTCTCCCTGTCTCTCTCTCCCCGTCTCTCTCGCTCTTTCTGTCTCCCTGTCTCTCTCTCTCTCTCTCTCTCTCCATCTCCCTCGCTCTTTCTGTCTCCCTGTCTCTCTCTCTCTCTCTCCGTCTCCCTCGCTCTTTCTGTCTCTCTTTCTCTCTCTCTCTCTCTCTCTCTCTCTCTCCGTCTCCCTCGCTCTTTCTTTCTCCCTGTCTCTCTCTCTCGCTCTTTCTGTCTCCCTGTCTCCCTCTCTCTCTCGCTCCCTCTGTTTCCCTGTCTCTCTCGCCCCATCTCTCTCGCTCTTTCTGTCTCAGTCTCTCTCTCTCTCTCTCTCTCTCTCTCTCTCTCTCCCCGTCTCCCTCGCTCTTTCTGTCTCCCTGTCTCTCTCTCTCTCGCTCCCTCTCTCTCCCTGTCTCTCTCTCCCCGTCTCTCTTGCTCTTTCTGTCTCCCTGTCTCTCTCTGTCCGTCTCCCTCGCTCTTTCTGTCTCCCTGTCTCTCTCTCTTGCTCCCTCTGTCTCCCTGTCTCTCTCCCCATCTCTCTCGCTCTCTCTCTCTGTCCGTCTCCCTCGCTCTTTCTGTCTCCCTGTCTCTCTCTCTCTCTCGCTCCCTCTCTCTCCCTGTCTCTCTCTCCCCGTCTCTCTTGCTCTTTCTGTCTCTCAGTCTCTCTCCTTGTTATTGCACACACAGCAGTGGGATGAGAATGTCCAATTCAGTGGAATTCTGTCAGTCTGATGAATTACAGATTTTTCAAGAGGTAGGAAGTAGTGAAAAAGAAGTGGTATGTAATATAATAATGTAAAATGGGTCTCTTGTTTTGGGGTCTACCCTTGGGAGCTGTGGGTGCCCCTAGGCTGAACACGGACAGTTCTGGATGCGGGCCACATTGACTCCAAGCTCTGCCGAATGACATGTTCTCTGCAGGGGCACTTTCGGATGGATTTGAATATTAAGGTGCATTTTAGGGTCCACCTTAAAGCTCCTTCTCCCACCCCTTGGCAGAAAGTTCAGAGGCAGATAAAACTTTCTTTCAGAAGCTTTCTCAAAACTTCCCAAAAATGGCTTTGAAGATGGGATTGGCTATGATGGCATTGGCTATGCAATTAAAACTGGGGAGTCCTTGTCACTGGCTCACAAATACCTTATGTATAATATATATGTTTGTCAATATGTACATATATATTATATACATATATAAATACACAACACCAAGAAAATTATGCTGGGTTTAAAAAGGTTTGAAAAAAAACCTTTCATCTGAAATGTGGAAGTAGGAAATTCCATTTGAGCCGTTTCCCACATTCCACAACCCCACCTAGCAGCCATCACTGGAAGTTCATCTCCAGTTCTGAGCCACAACAGCAAGGCATTGTGGGTATGCAAATTAGCTCAAATTCAAATGTGGTTGTCCTGGCAGTCCTGCAAATGTCTGTCTTGGGTTGATTAAGCTATGTATAAAGTAGCACTGCCCTCTTAGACAAAGACAATTTCCTGGAGAAAAGGGTTTACATTTGAGCTAATTTGCATACCCACAATGCCTTGCTGTTGTGGCTCAGAACTGGAGGTGAACTTCCAGCGATGGCTACTAGGTGGCGTTGTGGAATGTGTAACTTAAATGGACTGTCCTACTTTCACATTTCAGGTGAAAGGTTTTTGTCCAAACCTTTTTAAAACCCACCATAACTTTATTGGCGTTTTGTGTGTATAATATACACCTTCAATGGTGGTGGTTTTAACAAAGCATGAAAAGCCCCATAAGCATCTATACTGCACCAGTCACCACCATAAGAGTCTTGTGGCGCCGCTACCTTGTATATATACACATGTTGCCCCTTCACAGTACCAGACAATAACATCACTTGGAGCCAATCTGATATTTGAAAATAGCCCCTGCACTAAAAATACACACATAAACCAGAGCCTTTAACAGATGTGTGCCCCTAAAGTGCCCACTTTAGAGGGTTTCTTGGATTCGGAGCTCTTTGGTCGTGAGGTCAACGGGAAGTCCTCTTCACGTGCCCTCAGTGCCCCCCCCCCTCATTTTCCAGTTGCTAGAAACACGTTTTTTTTGCATTTCGATTTGCACTATTGTGTTGATGCAATGTACTTGGCTCTAGATCTCCCATGGCTGCGAGCTCTAGAATTAAACCCCGCCACGTCGCTTGTGTTCTTGGCATTGTTGAAATCTTTGTAAAGTTTCTCAAAGTTCATTTTACAGCAAAGTTGCACATTTCCCCTCTTTGAAATGGTGTCTGTGTTCTCTGTGGTCTTAGGGGAAGCTTAGAGGCAGAGTTCAGATTCCTTCACCCCACCCATCCAGACGTCCATTGGGGCCCCCCATGGTCCCCGTCTCTGTAGGCCCATAGGGCAGAAAGACAGTTTTGGGCTGAGCCTGGCTTCTGAAAGTCCTCATGGCTCAGGCTCACCGGGGCTGGGCTGCCCTTTGGAGGACCCCTCCTAGTTGGGGGAGTCCTGGCGGGGGCTCGCTGCCGCCCTGCAGTCCATGGATGAGGATTCTGGGAACCAGGGGTCTTTGCAGAGAGGGCGGGGGGGCGCTGGGGCCCCGGTAGAGGTACAAGGCTGCTCCGGGATCGAGGTTGGACACCAGGCTCTGCGGGTAGAAGTACGGGGACGGGAACATTCTCTGCAGGGCAGAGTAGTTGCCCGCTTCGGCCAGCAGCTCCAGACCCACCGCCGTTTGCCTTTTCCATTTTGTTCTGCATTAGGAGAAAGCAAAAAAGAAAATAAGTGAAACCTCCATGCAAAGCTCAACAAATGCAATCAAATATCAAGTGATTCAGGTGTCCTTTGACTGTGCGATTATCAGATGCCATTGTCGCAAAGCAGAGATTTGAGGGTGTGATAACTTAATAAATTCGTTATTTGGGTAGAAAATGTCACGTTCATAAGTATTATCATTTTTGGATAAATCCCCCCCAAAAAATTCAAACCCATAGCATTGTGCCGAAATGGGCTACGTCTCAAAAGAACTGTCAGGATGAGTACAATTCAAATATATATATAAATATATTGTTAGGGTTATTTGTAACATACTAACTTTTACAATGTACTGACATTTTAGGTGAAACATTGAAAGGTGTAAAATAAAATCTCCAGTGGGTGGACTCATCCCTCGAGTCATTTCAACCACATAACTCCAGTAGCCTACCCACAGAGAAGGGCTGGGCCTTAGGGTGGAGAGGACGGTAGAGGTCCAATTAAAATGGGCTACTAATAAGCTAGCACTGAC
This sequence comes from Ambystoma mexicanum, assembly GCF_040938575.1. Lineage (NCBI taxonomy): Eukaryota > Metazoa > Chordata > Amphibia > Caudata > Ambystomatidae > Ambystoma > Ambystoma mexicanum. The sequence goes on along the minus strand of NC_090929.1, from coordinate 75,025,935 downwards.
TAATTTTAATTATTCAGAGGTGTGGTTTTGAGGTTCAAAAGTGGATGCACAAGCCAGAGAGGGGAGAGCTGCCTAAAAATCACCTGGGTGCCACTATTGAAGAAATGCTTCAGACTTAACATTGCCTGGTAGACAGCAAGTGGGACAAGCTAAATAGGTTGGGATTTTTGTAAAGAGAGCCAAATAGAGGGATGAATGCTGGTGGCTATCCATGACTGAAGTGCCTGACCAGATCCCTGTTTCCCCAGGACAGGGTCCTGAAATGCTGATATCTTTCCTGGGCACCAAACACCCCCTTAATTAATGGGTGGGTGCATGGAAGTAGACCCTTAGCATTTTGCAAAATAATAATGAAATGAATTCCCCTATAGCTAAATAAAACGGCGTGATTTTGTTAAAGTTCAAAATCAACTAAACCACTCCCAGTGTGAATAAGAAATAGTCATTTAAAGTGAGTGGGTGCTCCTAATTTAATTCCCAACCCCAAAGCTCCCACAAGGGAAGGGGTGTCCTTGTCCAAAATGAAATTCCTAATAGTTCACCATTCTTCAGAACTTGTCTTTAGGCAGAGGGGCGCTGAATTAAAACGGAATGTCTGGGTTTTTGTGCTGCGACAGACCAATTCTCTTCCTAAAGGTAATCAGAATAAAGTCCCTGATTTGAAAAACACACTTTCTGCAGAAAGTGGAAAGTGTTCCTGAGAGAAGGGAGATTTTGTGCCAGTCAAAATGTGTTTTACATGTGATGCAGTTAAACAATCCTGTAATGCCTTGCTAAGCACGCATGGAGATAACCACATAGATCGCTGCCTGTGTGAAATTGTTTTTGCAAAGTTTAGCAATTTATTTAAATTAAACTTTATATAAAGAGGAGTATTAGTGCCAAGTTCGGATCGCGTCACGATTCAAGGTGCTACATGTGAACCTCAGGCAAGTGTTCTAACTGTGCACGTCGTGAGGATAAAGAGTTTGTGATCTGAGTTATTCTGAACCAAATTGTGTTCTCCATTTGTACAAAAAGTGATTGTCAGGAAAGAAAAACCTTTGGACAACGGAGAGAGGTGGCGAGATTTCTGATGTTGTGCAAATATTAATTTTCTTATTCTGTAATAAATATATTTAATTTATTTGATGTTTTTAGTTTCAAAGAAGCTTTTCACATACATCCATATAAACATTCAACATACCAAAATAAACATACATTTACACATTATATAGACTCTATAAAATCAACAATAGTCGTATAAAAATAGAAAATAAATTAATTTCATTTCAATAAAGCAACTAAAATCCATAGCCTAGAAAGTGCAGGGTGCATGGAGGTATTTTTAGTAACCAAGGAATGTTTCCACAGAGTACCACTCTTAATCGTTTCCAAGTTATACACAAACTTGCTCAACTCTCTCACATGTAACTCACCAGAGCTCTTACATTGCGTCAACACATGTCTAGGAGTTTCCAATTTACTGGGAACTTGGCATATATGACATGTTATATTTTTTGATTCTAGACACACCCTTGGTCCTACCACACTTAGGATCGGCAATTGGTTTATTCGAAGCAGCAAAATGAATCGTCTCAATTTCATAGACGGGAAAATAATCAGGTGTCTCGGCGGTGCTGGAAACAGAGGCATCCTCTCAACTATTTTGGAAAACGTTTTTAACTTTCGGAGTCGTTCATAGTTCATGTTCCATTCCCATGTTCTGTTTTCTTTTCCACTTTTGACTAAGGGCAGTAAATGGAGAGTTGGATCAGGTCTCCAGCCAAGCATTTCGTAGTTTCTTACACACAGGGCCTCTAGCCAGAATTTCGTCTGCTTTGTTGCTCCACTGTGGGTAATTAGAGGTCTCATCACCCTCAGGCTTGTGCTTTCGGTTTTTCGAAGAGCTCAGTGTATAATAGGCACCTCTTTTCATTGACCTGCTCTTCAAGAGATAACAGACCTGTTTCAAGCCTTATAACTGTGATTGGCACTGAAGGTGGCAAAGACAGCAATTTCCCCCAACATTCCCCCTCCACAATATTCAACCATTAATAAATAAATATATATGTATACATATATATATATATATATATATATATATATAGTGCCTCATTACACGGTAGGGGGTAACCATGGCGCTATTAGCGCCATGGTTGCCGCCGGTATTTTACCGTGTCTGCCTTGGTGGATGGCGGAATTACCGCCCTACTCCAAGGTGAGCGGGGGCGGTAATTCCCGATTCACCAAGGCACTTCCCCATTCTCATTTTTGCCCCCATAGGGCATAATGGGAATGGGGAAGGTGCTTATTACGGTACCGCAAATTGCGGTACCGTAATTAGCTCCAAGGTCCCTTTGCGGCACCCTACTTTAACGGCTGGTAAAACCAGCCATTAAGGTCGGGTCCCGCAACGGGAACTCGTAGTAAGGCGGTAAGGGTTTACCGGTACCAGTAAACCCTTACCGCCTAACGTGTAATGAGGCCCATAGTCTTTCTGTACCCCAGGCTGGTTCTTGGCTTAAGATTGCTAAAGGGTGAGGGGTTCACTAGTTCTAGATGGGTCACAGACCAGGCTCGCTAGAATATCAAGATCTTTTTGTCTGGTGCTGTTGATTGTGGGGGTTGGGGGGTACTCCCCTCATTTCCAGTGATCCCATAGGTATACCTCACAGTATTTTACAAAACCTCATTCTCCAGACCATCGTTTTTCAGGCTGCCATGGATTACAGAAAGGAAAAGACCATATGCAAATCAGGCTGAGCCCCACCCACAAAAGGGGCAGTCCAGTCGGAACTGCTAAATCACATCCTCTCTGCACGAGACCACAAGCACCCCCAGACAGCTTTCATCTTCATTGGTCATCATCAGTGAGGTGTAGCTTGAGTCTCTAGGCCCACGAGGCTCAGGACTCAGATCTGAGTCCCACTCTGGGTGATATTTGTAAAACTAAAGGTGATGGCTGGAAGGTTTTGAATTAGTCATAACCGCAGGCATTGCTCTGGGCAATCTTGCAGTCCATCGTTTTTCAGGCTGACATGCGTTTGCAGAAAGGGAAAGACCATATGCAAATTTGGTTTGGTCCCACCGTGAGTGGGACGGGTCTGTCTAAAGATGGGGTCCCAAGCTTGAGCTGCCTAGAGACCCAAGCACCATCTCATCGCTGACGCCCAGAGAGGCAGAAACCTGTTGAGGCTTGCTTGTGGTCTTGTGGTCTCGTGCAGAGGAATGTGGCCTTGGAGTTAGGGCTGGAATGCCCCTCTTAGGGTGGGACCAAGCCTGGTTTGTATGTGATTTCCCGTTTCTGTAACCGCTTTGCAGGCTGAAAAGCGAGGCTCTGGGTGGTTGCCCAGAGCAGCACCAGAGCTTATGTTCATTCAAAACCTTCTAGCCATCAGCTTTCTGTTTTAAAGTATTTTATGCACTGTTACATTTTGCATGTGGCAATTTAGAAATACCACATGCACGTGTGTGAACAGGCCCCTGGGGTCACCTCATACGGTAGCTGTAATTTTCTCTTGCAGTATTCCTGATGGGTCGCATCATGTGCCCCAGAATGAGCCCCAAAGATTACTATATTCAAGCACCCCTTGCACCCAAGATCTCCTGCCTCTTTCCGGGGAGGTAGGCAGCATGGTTGTTTTTTGGGGTATGTCCTAGAGCGTGTGCCTATCCTCAAGGAGCAGGAGGGGGGCCTTTATATAGAATATTGTATTCTAGTGGAAGCTTCTGGAACCTGAGGCGCGTTAGCGGGAACCGCATAAGACCAGATTACGGTAATCCAGGTGTGATAAGAGGAGCATCAGGGACCTGAACAGTTTGGAGCTCTTTGCACTACACATGTTTACAGTTTGATGCACCGGAAGTGGAAGTTCCTGCAGCACCCGGAACAAAGATAGACTTAACCCTGTCCTTACCGGACCAAGATATCGAAAACTGCAAACCGGGCCACTGCCTGCTTTGCTTCAAGGATGTTGAAACCTCTGGAGAGAGCGGACCTGTGGTTCTCCAGATGTTTCAAACAACTTCCATGATCCCTCTTCATTGACTATGATGGTAGGGTTGATGGGAGTTGTAGTCCAAAACACCTGGAGAGCTGCAGGCTGCTTACCCTTTCTTCGGGGTAAATGTTCTTGGGGCGTCCTGCGCCGGCTTTCATGGCAGACATTGTTAAAGACTCAACTAACTCAAGTTAACCTAAAAATAGCATTGGAAAACTCATGATTCGTGGCCTCTCCCCCAGGGCTCGAAGTGAGTGGGAAATAAAGGGTACAACGTTCCTTCAATTTCCTGTAAATCGCCTATCATTCCCTTACTTTCTTATTCCGGGCAACCGCTCCTGGACGGTGGGAATAGGTCCCATTTGTTTTTTAAAGTCACCCTACAGCAGTGGTCTTAACATTTTTTGGCCTGCTCCCTCCGCCCAGAGCAAAATGTGGGTAGGTCGGGCCCCCCAAAAAATGTCAAATGGACAGTAAGTCCAAATGGCTATGAACTAATAGGCGATGTCGTCGCGCCCTGCTCCCAGGATAGTCCTTGGGCTCTCCCCAGCTGCCAAAGACCATGGGCTTTCCCCACCCTGCTCCCACCACTATCCTATGGCTCCCCGCATCCTGCTCCCACCACAGTCCCAGGGCCAGTGGCGGATATGCCGCAGCGACCGAGTGTCGCAATGGAGCCCGAACCAATGAAGGGGTGGGGGGGGGATGGCGTTCTCCGCTCAGGATTGTCTTTTTTAAAATAATGGTTTCAAATGCTGCATTTTAGAGCACACTTTAAAAATAAATTGGAAAAAAGCCAAACAAATGGCAATTGGCACTGGGGGACCCAGTGGGGGAGGCATTGTAATTTTTTCCTGGACATTGGTGACAGCTGCTGTATTTCTCTACGATCTATTTATGTTCTAGAAAGTGAGAATGCCACTAACGTGCAGTGGGCTAAGAATCAATTCCTTACATTACGAGAACTTAAGAGGCTGAATGGAATGTGTCAATATGTCACAGGCGCGCAGGGTATCAGGACCCTTTTACCCAAAGAGAACAGTATTAAATATACGTTTTAAGCAGCCACAGCTATTTAGTAGGGTTTGGAATATCTGAATAGGTTGCGTGCGTGCTAGCCATAATACTGCGGGAGTCTGTCTGTAGTACTGTGGGGGTCTGTCCGTAATAGTGTGGGAGTCTGTCCGTAATACTGCGGGAGTCTGTCCCAGTCTCCACCGCATCTTATTGGGAATCGGTTCGCAGTCATTTCTCTGTTTGCACTTTGCAGTTTGTGCAGCGCTCACACCCTGGGCACCCAAGCGCGTCCAGCTTCTGTGAGCGGCTGGGATTGTGGCTGGAGGCCAACTGTTCCAAGTCTCTGGCAATTCACTCCATTTTAGAGTTTGACAGTCTGCTTCCAGAATTCCCCTTTTGTACTTTGAGCCAAAATCACTTATAATTCACATTTCATTTTTTTGTAAAGAGTGAGCTTGAGAGCAGATTGGGCTGAAAGTGCTGGTCCAGACTGCCAGCAGCACTATTCAGTAAGTTTCCCATCTATCCTACCCCACACTGAGCTATGAGCCCTACAGGCCACGCCCTGAGGGCTGTTATTGTCCCCACACAGACCCATGAGACCTACAGACCCCACCCTGTGGCTGTTATTGCCCCCACACGGACCTATGTGCGCTACAGACCATGCCCTGTGGGGTGTTATTGCCCCCACACTGACCCATGAGCCCTACAGACCCCATCCTGCGGGCTGTTATTGCCCCGACACTGACCCATGAGCCCTACAGACCATGCCCTGCAGGCTGTTATTGCCCCCACACTGACCCATGAGCCCTACAGACCCCGCCCTGAGGGCTGTTATTGCCCCCACACTGACCCATGAGCCCTACAGGCCATGCCCTGTGGGCTGTTATTGCCCCCACACTGACCCGTGAGCCCTACAGCCTCGGCCCCGCGGGCTGTTATTGCCCTGTAGAAGTACCCGTATTATATAAAATCGTTTCCCCAGAATCGCAAGATTTTGGTTGGGTCCCCAACACCTATTGGCTCCCACAGAACCCACACCCAACTTCTTTAAACCTTTTGGCATCTTAGTGACTCGTGGTGAATTGAGGCTGTGCCTGAGTCCCCTATAGACCGCTTGAGCTCAAAACAAACAGGAGCCATGTCGCAGAAAGAATGCACGACCCCAAATCATGGGAAACCCAACCGAGGAAAGAAAGCCCCCTTCCGCTGGGAAGAAGCGACGAGGGGCTTCCGCGGTTCTGGGTTTAGGGAGACATGCAGGCTGCCTGCCATGTGTGACTCCTGCGCTGAGCACGGACAGGTAAAGCCGGAGACCTCATGGCAAACGCGCTCTGTAGCGTCGAGGTTCTGGTGAGGTCTGCCAGCTGGGGCATCTCTGCCACCCACTCCAATCGCTCACGACCTGCCGCCTCTCGGGTGAATGTGGCCAGCGCCAAGAAGATGCGCTGGCGGTCTTCGTGCGCTTTGTATACAAGCAATGTACACAGTGCCCGGGTGAAATGGGAGGCGTGGCTTGGCGCGTGCCACTTTGTGGGCATTCTCACAGAACATTACCTGAGCTGGTTAATTGGCACAATCGGCGCATGTGCCCACTGCATAAATTTCGGTGTAACCAGGGGGTCGGGAACCCCGACAGCAACTGGTAAGGCAGCCGTTCTGCACACTCCTGCAGAACGGGGTGTGCAGCCGGTACGTCTCGGGGTTCGAACCCAATAGGACACCCCATGAAGCTCGCCTGTAACATGCAACCCGCAGGCGCCAGCTTCACATGCTTCCGTGTGAACTACAGCTCACAAGTTGTAGTCCTCTCAGGACAGCTCAGCGGGTTCCTGCGCCTGATGGCGAGATATTGTTCTCACGTGCAGGCTACATTTCAATCTTAACAGGTAGCTCATTGGGTTAAGGCGTGGAAATAAAGAAGAAGGGTCATGGAGTTGGGCGATAGTATGGAAGCACTCTGGGCCTGATTCACAGAACAGTTTCCTATGGGATTGCTCCATTACAAAACGCTTCTCTGAATTAGGCCCCATGTAATGTATAGCGCCACGAAGCCCCCAAACTCCGATTTGCGCGTGTCCACAGCGTATTCTGGGACAGCAATGGCTCAACCCAGACCCAACTGATTTCTGAATCGTTTTATAACATTTCGGTGGGTAGGCTGGCTCAAGCGACAAGACACGACACGACTCCGATTACTGTAGCTCTGGGTTAGCTGCACCCTACATCGAAGCGCTGAGTGGGAGGGGCCGGATGTGCTATTGGGGCGCACTTTTTTTTTTACAAGGAGGAAGCGATGTGCCGAGGGGCCCTGGGTTTCTGGGTCCAGTGCAGATTATTTTGGCGAAGTAATGCAACCGAGAGTGGTGGGGTTTAGGCACTAGACCCTCCCCCTACGGACCCCCCCACCCACAGCAGGCAGCATCTCCGCGGCCTATAGCACGCACCTGTGCTGCATTGCCTGGCACCGCCATGCTTCTTACACTCCCCAAACACGCGCAGACGATGCCTTCTGCCCCTTCCCAAAAGCCCGACTAGCGGTTTAGAGCCGACCCCCCCCCCCCTCCTGTGGAATAAAACCACGTTCCCGTGGTGCAGTCGGGAGGCGTAGGGTAGTTATCGCTCTCTGGGAAATGACGGGTTATTGTAAAATATATATATATATATTCTGGTGAGTATTCCATCTTCGGCAAGGCCAATCTGTTCCTTATAAATTGTAACATATCTGACAGTGTGGTCGCTGCCCCTTCCCTTTTCAATCAGAGAATGTTGCAGAATTCAGACATGCCCGCTGGAAATGAAGACGCCGCTTAACGTTATTATATATTTATCGTAAAAGATCCCGCCCTCTAAATCACTTGTCAGACTTCCTCTAAATCACTTGAAAGGCGCCCTCTAAATCACTTGTCAGGCTTCCTCTAAATCACTTGACAAGCGCCCTCTAAGTCACTTGTCAGACTTCCTCTAAATCACTTGTCAGGCACAAACACGTCTGATGTCAATTGAGTGACATTTTATTCTGCAGATCTTTTCCTTCTGAGGTTAATGTGCCTGCCCCCCCGCCCCCACCGCCTCCTCCAAGTGATTTAAATAAAATAAATCAGAATGGCAAGTTTCACCGATAGCCAAAATATTCCGAAACATTTAAATATATATATATGTGCGGTAGTGGGGTAAGGGGTTAAAATGGGAGGGGGTGGGGTTTAAAGGCTAGAAAAAAGGGGGCATTTAAAAAACAATTCTGTATTTTTGGGGGTATTTTGACCACTCGGATTTTACCCTCGGTGACGGCGACGGCGTGTGGGGCATTAACAGCCCACAGGGCAGGGTCTGTCGGGCCCATGGATCACCCGCCCCACCCTGGGTGAAATCACACATCACCGGAAGTGGTGCCTTCCATACACATATTTGTCTCGCGTGAATTGTCTATTTTTTCCACACCTGTGTTTTATTGTAAAATAACATAAACCTAAAAACAAATCGTTTTTTTCTTGCAATATCGGAATACTGCAGTTGCAAACGATGAGCCCCTGCGCGAGACATGCATGCTTGGTAGGAATTATGCATATGGACATACGTTTCAATCCGCAAATCTACATCTGCTCGTCTCGCAATCCAGGGAAGTTCCCCCAAGAATGTCTCCTTAATGTAAATTGTATAATGTTGTAAAGCATATGTTTTTGTTATTCATAATAAAATAATAAATCATATATGACTGCGTTTTCATAAATAAGGCCCTGGTCACAGGAAGTGAGCAGTAAATGGTGCGGTGCACGTGCAGGAAGGGCAGCAAATGGTGCATGCTCCTGTGCACTGCACGTGCAGGAAGAGCAGCAAATGGTGCATGCTCCTGTGCGCTGCACGTGCAGGAAGAGCAGTAAATGGTGCATTCTCCTCTGCGCTGCACGTGCAGGAAGAGCAGCAAATGGTGCATTCTCCTGTGCGATGCACGTGCAGGAAGAGCAGCAAATGGTGCATGCTCCTGTGCGCTGGTGCGTGCTCCTGTGCCCTGCACGTGCAGGAAGAGCAGCAAATGGTGCATGCTCCTGTGCGCTGCACGTGCAGGAAGAGCAGCAAATGGTGCATGCTCCTGTGCGCTGCACGTGCAGGAAGAGCAGTAAATGGTGCATGCTCCTGTGCGCTGCACGTGCAGGAAGAGCAGCAAATGGTGCATGCTCCTGTGTGCTGCACGTGCAGGAAGAGCAGTAACTGGTGCATGCTCCTGTGCGCTGCACGTGCAGGAAGAGCAGCAAATGGTGCATGCTCCTGTGCGCTGCACTTGCAGGAAGAGCAGTAACTGGTGCATGCTCCTGTGCGCTGCACGTGCAGGAAGAGCAGCAAATGGTGCATGCTCCTGTGCGCTGCACGTGCAGGAAGAGCAGCAAATGGTGCATGCTCCTGTGCGCTGGTGCGAGCTCCTGTGCGCTGCACGTGCAGGAAGAGCAGTAAATGGTGCATGCTCCTGGCGGTCTGTATGCAGCAGCAGGAAGGGCAAATGGTGCATGCCTCATACTGGTGCCCACATGTGAAGTACGGGCAGTAAACGGTGCAGCATAGCAGTCTGCGTGCATGTGCAGTAAACGGCGCATGCTACTGGTGCAGCACAGCAGAATGTCTGCATGTTCAGGAAGGGCAGTAGACGGTGCATGTTGGCGGTGATGTGCACATGGAGGACGGGTGCATACTTCTGGCGGTACTCAGCAGTTTGCGTGCACACGCATGAACGGCAATAAACGGTGCACGTTCTTGCTGGTGCACGTGCGGGGTGGGAAGTACACGGCGCACGCTCATGTGTCCTGCACTTTGTTCTGTGCGCATATGCAGTACCGTGTGACTGTAGCTGCCCCCTCCCCTGTAGGACACTCGGTGGTCCGGAGGCTGCCCCCTCCCCTGTAGGACACTCGGTGGTCCTGAGGCTGCCCCCTCCCCGCCCGTAGGACACTAAGTGGTTCGGAGCAGCCCCCCCCCCCCCCTAGGACACTCAGTGGTTCGGGGGCAGCCCCCTCCCCCAGTAGGACACTCAGTGGTTCGGGGGCAGCCCCTCCCCGTAGGACACTCGGTGGTCCGGAGGCTGCCCCGGACCCGTGCATTTCGCCCGTTTTTAGACCAACCGGAGCCCAGCTGTGACCTGGGCGGACTGCAGACACCTGCTCCTTCTGCATGTTTAATTGCCGTGCCCTGCACATATCTCCGAGGGAGATAACTTGAGGGATCCCCCCCCCTCCCGCAACCTCCCCTCGCTGCGGAGACGTGTCCTCAGCTGCGGTGGCACCTGGTGCGGGAACCCTAAGCGCAGACGTGGCATGAAGTCACGTCTTCAGTGCGCTGGGTCTCAGGGTGGGATACGATGCCCAGCCAGAAACAGCCCATCTACCCAGGCAGCAGGGCATAATGGCGCCATCCTCTTTCCCGAGGGTGACCAGCCTGCAAGTCCACGACCGTGTCCTGCTGCCAGGCAGCCAGGACCGACTCCGCCTGTCAACCTTGGCAAATTGGCTAATAGTGACAGCGTTCACTGGAGTGCTTTGAAGCAGGAGCAATCTACAATGGAGCGCTATACAATAACCTAGTGTTATTATTGAGTAGCAAATGCTGAGCTTTATGTGCAGCACTAACCAGTGCACCGCTTTTCTGTGTGCCTTTTCCTCCCCCCAGAGAAAGGGGGGGGGGGGGAGAGAGGGAGGGAGAGGGAGAGAAAGTGAGGGGGAGAGGGGGAGGAAGGGAGGGATAGAGGGAGGAAGGGATAGACATAGAGAAAGGGGGAGAGAGAGATAGAGGGGAGAAAGAGAGGGCCAGACAGAGAGAGGGAGAGAGAGAGGGCAAGAGAGAGGGAGATAGAGAAAGGGAGAGAGAAAGGGAGAGAGAAAGGGAGAGAGAGAAAGGGAGCGACAAAGTGAGAGATAAAGGGAAGGAGAGAGAGGGCGATACAGAGGAGGAGAGAGAGAAAGAAAGAAAGAGATAGAAAGGGAGAGAGAGAGAATGGGAGAGGGAGAGATAGAAGGAGAGGGAGGAGAGAGAGGGGGAAAGAGAAGGAGAAAGGGAGAGAGAGAAAGGGAGTGAGGGAGAGAGAGAAAGGAGAGAGGGGGAGAGAGAGAGAGAAAGGGAGAGAGAAAGGGAGTGAGGGGGGGGGAAAGAGCGAGAGAGAAAGGGATAGACAAAGTGAGAAATAAAAGGAGGGAGAGAGAGGGCGATACAGAGAAGGAGAGAGATAGAGAGAAAGGGGGAGAGAGAGATAGAGAGGAGAAAGAGAGGGACACACAGAGAGAAGGAGAGAGAGAAGGAAAGAGAGAGGGCGAGGGAGAAAGGGAGAGAGAGTGAGGGAAAGAGAGAGGGAAAGAAAGAGAGAAAGAGAAAGAGAAAGAGAGAGAGAGAGAAAGGGAGCGAGAGAGAAAGGGAGAGACAAAGTGAGAGATAAAGGGAGGGAGAGAGAGGGCGATACAGAGGAGGAGAGAGGGAGAGAGAGAGAGAGAAATAAAGAAAGAGATAGAAAGGGAGAGAGAGAGAAGGAGAGGGAGAAGGAGAGGGAGAGACTCCTGTGCTTCATACAGCCTGGCCACTGTTGTGCTCAGCGCATCACTGTAGTTGTGTAGGAGCCCCTTCGCCTTCTCACCCGGGGCCTGTGTGCACTTGCCCGTGTTTTGCCCCCAAAACAGGGGACCACAACAGACATGAAAAACGTGTGGTTGATGAAGTCATGCAGTGCGGGGGCTCCGAGACACCCAGACACTTTCTTTGGGGCCGACACATGTCTGCTGAAAAATGCACCCCCGTGCGCTTGAGAGCTGAGTAATATTTACGTCAAGTTTGTAAGAAAATGCCAAAGTATTGATATATCGATTGCAAAGAAAATAAAACGAGCTCCCGCATGGAACTAGCGCCTAGACGCCCCAGGGTTAAGCACACTCCTTCACATGTAAAATAAATAAACGTGTACCTAGAGCAATCATGTTCACCCCACACAGAGCAAGTCACGAAGAAACCGGAGAATGCAAAACCTTACACATGGAATTGAGAAGTAAGGCCGGCAGGTGGAAATGAAGGGTGCGCTGCGTGAATGGCGTCCTTTGCAGGCCCCCAGGACACCCCCCGGAGATGTCACGATGGATTCTGCAATGAATCTGTTTAGCGCGCCGGGCTGACGTCTCCCAGCTTCCAGGCCCCGCGCGCGCACGACTTCCCACTTCCAGCTGTAAATTATTCAGAATTATAATAATTGTGTAATTACTGTAACTGCTGTTAATTATTGATACCGACGCTGTAATTGCCATGTTTTATTAATGGGTCAATGTGTTGTGCCGCTGTGTTTACTTAAAGGGGCGTTTCGGCCTTGACTGCACTTCCTCGGGTCTGCTGCCTGAAAGACGAGGATGGGCAGCGGCGGAAGGATGGCGGTGAGTGGGGAGGGGGTGTTTCAGAAGAAAGCGGGGCGCAGAAAACAGCAGAAGAGGCGCCATCCAAAAGCACCCCTTCTCCGGGGCAGAGGTCACGCTTGGGACAGCCGTGCTCTGCTGTGAGCTCCCGGCGCAACTTCTGGGAAAAGACGGGTTTATGGGGACGGTGTCCCAAAATTAATCCATGAAGGAAGGGGAGGGTTCACGAGGGGCGCCTCTCCGCATTCCGCTCCCGACCCGCACCACACGGGCCTGATTTACAAACGCGTTTTTGAAGGGCGCAATCCCATTGGAAAACGCTTTGTGAACCTTCGCGCCTTGAAACACTTGTGTATAGGCGCGTTATACATGCCATGCCATCTCATATCAATCAGGCCCTCCGTGTTTCCCTATTGGATGAATGATTTAATAACAGCCCAATACAGATCTCACTTTCTCACTCAAACATTTCCCTGGAGCTTGGCAAACGCCACCCTCTTCCGTTCCTCCCCCCCCTTACCTCCCCTTCCGTACCCCGATCGACCGACCTTCCTTCCTTCCTTCCTTCCTTCCTTCCTTCCTTCCTTCCTTCCTTCCTTCCTTCCTTCCTTCCTTCCTTCCTTCCTTCCTTCCTTCCTTCCTTCCTTCCTTCCTTCCTTCCTTCCTTCCTTCCTTCCTTCCTTCCTTCCTTCCTTCCTTCCTTCCTTCCTTCCTTCCTTCCTTCCTTCCTTCCTTCCTTCCTTCCTTCCTTCCTTCCTTCCTTCCTTCCTTCCTTCCTTCCTTCCTTCCTTCCTTCCTTCCTTCCTTCCTTCCTTCCTTCCTTCCTTCCTTCCTTCCTTCCTTCCTTCCTTCCTTCCTTCCCCTCCTTCTCCCTCCCCTCCCTGCCCTGGTGTCAGTGCCTGTTCTGAGCTCTGTCCATGTACTTCGTCTAGTTGTAGGTTGGGCTGTGGACTGCGTGTGCCGTTGTCGGCTCTGTGCCTGGTTCAGTAGAGGCTGGTTCTGGGTACTGTACCTCGTACTGGGCTGTAGCTCGATTTCCGCCCCCTTGTTCTGGGCCCCGTGTCTGCTTCTGTGCTCTGTGTCTGGTCCCATGGTTGGTATGTGTTACCGGGCTCTGTGTTTATTTCCGAGTATCGAAGCTCTCTGTCTGGTCCTGCTGTGTGTGTCTGGTTTTGGGCTCTGAGTCTATTTCAGAGCACCTCGTGGAGCTCTCTGTCTGGTTCAGGGCTCAGTGTTTGGTTTTGAGCCCTGGCTCTGGGTTCTTCCGCTGCATCCTGCGTATGTGTCTTGTTATAGGCCCTCGTTCTGTCGTTATGGACTTGGTATCTGTTTCAGGGACCCTGATTCTGGGCCCTCGATTCTGTGTGTGGTTCTGGGCTCTGTGTATGGTATTGGTCACTAGGTCTATTTCCATGCCCTAGCCTCTGTGTCTGGTTCCGGGATGCCTACCTGGTTCCGTACTCTGTATTGTTCTGCTGTGTGTGTCTGGTATTCGTCTCTAGTCTATTTCTGAGCACCCGTTGAAGCTCTCTGTCTGGTTCATGGCTCAGTATATGGATTTGTGCCCTGGTTCTGGGTTCTTTTGCTGCTTCTTTGATCCGTGGTATCTGTTTCTGAGCTCTGATTCTGCGCCTTTGATCTGTGCCTGGTTCTGGGCTCTGTGCATGGTGTTGGGTGCAAGATCTATTTCCATGCCCTGGTCTCCGTGTCTGGTTCTGGGATGTCTGCCTGTTTCCGGGCTCTATGTCTGGTTCTGTGGCCTGTGTGTCTGGTGTGGGTCTTTGAGTCTATTTCTGATCACCTGTAGGAGCTCTATGTTTAGTTAATTGCTTAGTATATGGTTTTGAGGCCTGGTCCTGGGTTCTCCTGCTGATTTTTTTGGCGCGCGTGTTTGGTCTAACTCTCGTTCTGGACTTGGTATCTATTTCTGAGCTCTTATTCTGGGCCATCGATTCTGTGTCTGGTTCTGGGCTCCGTGTATGGTATTGGGACCTAGGTCTATTTCCATGCCCTGGCCTCTGTGTCTGGTTCTGGGATGCCTACCTGGTTCCGGGCTCTATGTCTTGTTCTGCTGTGTGTATCTGGTGTCGGGCGCTGAGTCTATTTCAGAGCACCAGATGACGCTCTCTGTCTGGTTCAGGGCTCAGTATTTGGTTTTGAGCCCTAGTTCTGAGTTCTTTTCCTGCTTCTTTGGTCCGTGGTATCTGTTTCTGAGCTCTGATTCTGTGCCTTCGATCTGTGTCTGGTTCTGGACTCTGTGCATGGTATTGGGCGCTAGGTCAATTTCCATGCCATGGTCTCTGTGTCTGGTTCTGGGATGCTTACCTGGTTAAGGGCTCTGTGTCTGGTCCTGCGGTGTGTGTGTCTGGTGTTGGGCTCTGAGTCTATTCCAGAGCACCAGATTAAGCTCTCTGTCTAGTCCAGGGCTCAGTATTTGGTTTTGAGGTCTGGTTCTGGGTTTTCATGCTGCTTTTTTGGTCTGTGTCTTTGGTCTAGACCTCGTTCTGGACTTGGTATCTGCTTCTGAGCTCTGATTCTGGGCCATCAATTCTCTGTCTGGTTCTGGGCTCTGTGTATGGTACCAGGCGCTAGGACTATTTCCATGCCCTGGCCTCTGGGTCTGGTTCTGGGATGCCTACCTGGTTCCGTACTCTATGTCTTGTTTGGCTGTGTGTATCTGGTGGGGGGCTCTGAGTCTATTTCAGAGCACCAGATGAAGCTCTCTGTCTGGTCCAGGGCTCAGTATTTGGTTTTGAGGTCTGGTTCTGGGTTTTCATGCTGCTTTTTTGGTCTGTGTCTTTGGTCTAGACCTCGTTCTGGACTTGGTATCTGTTTCTGAGCTCTGATTCTGGGCCATCAATTCTCTGTCTGGTTCTGGGCTCTGTGTATGGTATAGGTGCTAGGACTATTTCCATCCCCTGGCCTCTGGGTCTGGTTCCGGGATGCCTACCTGGTTCCGTACTCTATGTCTTGTTCAGCTGTGTGTATCTGGTGGTGGGCTCTGAGTCTATTTCAGAGCACCAGATGAAGCTCTCTGTCTGGCTCAGGGCTCAGTATTTTGTTTTGAGCCCTGGTTCTGAGTTCTTTTCCTGCTTCTTTGGTCCGTGGTATCTGCTTCTGAGCTCTGATTCTGTGCCTTCGATCTGTGTCTGGTTCTGGACTCTATGCATGGTATTGGGTGCAAGGTGTACTTCAATGACCTGGTCTCTGTGTCTGGCTCTGGGATGCCTACCTGGTTAGGGGCTCTGTGTCTGGTCCTGCGGCGTGTGTGTCTGGTGTAGGGCTCTGAGTCTATTTCAGAGCACCAGGTGGAGCTCTCTGTCTGGTCCAGGATCAGTATTTGGTTTTGAGGGCTGGTTCTTGGTTCTCTTGCTGCTTCTTTGATCCGTGGTATCTGTTTCTGAGCTCTGATTCTGTGCCTTCGATCTGTGTCTAGTTCTGGACTCTGTGTATGGTATTGGGTGCAAAGTCTATTTTCATGCCATAGCCTCTATGTCGCGTTCTGGGATGCCTACCTGGGCTCTATATCTTGTTCTGTGGTGTGTATCAAGTCTTGGGCTTTGAGTCTATTTCAGAGCACCAGTTGAATCTCTCTGTCTGCTCCAGGGCTCTGTATTTGGTTTTGAGGGCTGGTTCTGGGTTCTCTTTCTGCTTCTTTGGCCCGTGTCTTTGCTCTAGCCATCGTTCTGGACTTGGTATCTGTTTCTGAGCTCTGATTCTGTGCCTTCGATCTGTGTCTGGTTCTGGACTCTGTGCATGGTATTGGGTGCAAGGTGTACTTCAATGACCTGGTCTCTCTGTCTGGCTCTGGGATGCCTACCTGGTTCCGGGCTCTTTGTCTTGTTCTGCAGTGTGTGTGTCTGGTGTTGGGCTCTGAGTCTATTTCATAGCACCAGTTGAAGCTCTCTGTGTGGTTCTTGGCTTAGTATTTGATTTTGAGCTCTCGTTCTGTAGCAGCTGTGGTGGTCGTCCTTCTGCTTCTGTACTCTGTCTTGCTACATGTCCTGGTCCGGGATGTTGCAGCTGTTTCTGAGCCCTGCTTCTGTGCCTGGGTTCCATGCCTGGTTCTGGGCCCCTTCTATGTTTTTTTGGCCCAATGTATGGATTCTAGGCTCTGTGTCTGGTTCTGAGCCCCGTATCTGCTATTTTGTTCTGTGTATTTCCCCTGGCCCAGAGTCTGGCGTTTCGCTCAGCGTCTGGTAGTACGCCCTGGTTTTGGGTTCTCTCACTGCTTCTCTGGTCTATGTCTCGTTTTAGGCCCGAGTTCAAGAGTTTCCATCTGCACTCATCTCTGTTTCTGGTCCTGGACTTCGAGTAAGCTTTTGGACTCTGTGTATGGTGTTTTGGTATCTGGTCGGGAACTGGCCTATATGTGAAGTCTGGTTCTGTGTCTTGAGACCTGCGCCGTTTCGAGCTCTGGTGCAGGGTTCTATGCTGGGGTCCTGGCTCTTTTCATTTGCTGCCTGCTTTTGTGCTCGGTACCTGCGATCTGCCTCAGAGCCCATGGTCTGCTTCTTTGGTCTTTGTCTTGTTATAGGCCGGGGTTCTGGGTGTCTTTCAGAGCTCCGCTTCTCGGCTTTGGGTTCACTGTTTGGTTCTGGGATCCATGTATGGCGTGGGCTCTGTGTCTGGTCCTGGGCTTTGTGCCTGGTTTTGGGCCCTGTACCTGGTATTACGCTCTGTGTCTTTTTCTGGGCTCAGTTCCTAGTTGGAAGCCCTGGTTGTGTGTTCTCTCTCTGCTTCTGTGGTCTTTTCCTCGTCAGGGGCCCATGTTTCTGGGTTTTGCTTCTGGGCAATATATTCTGTATCCTATTCTGGGCTCTGAGTGAGCTGTTGGACTCTGTGTATGATTTGGGGCCTCATGTCTGGCAGTGGGCTACATGTCCAGTCTTGGGCTTTGTAACCTGTTCTGGTCCTTGGTTCTGAACTCGTTATCTGCTATGGAGCCCTGGTGTGGGGTTCTTTGTCTGGTTTTCAGCTCTTTGCTTTGTTTGTTTTGGTTGTTTATTTGGTAATGCACACCAAACCCTTAGGTAGCTGGGCGCAACAGATACAAGGATATTTAAAGCTTAGTGACAACATGTGAATAGGTACAGTAATTACATTTGGAGTGCAATGGGTACAGAGTAACATACAGTGGGTGGTGATAGGCCTGGTTATTGGCTCTGTGTCTGGTTTTGTGCTCTGTATCAGGTGTTAGACTCAGCATCTGCTTCAGAGACCTGGGCCTGCTTCTTTGGTCTGTTTCTTGCGGTAGGCCATGGTTCTGGGTCGGTTTCTGAGCTCTGCTTCTGGGCTCTGTGTATGGCTTAGGCTCCAGCTCTGGTGCTGAGGTTTGTGACTGGTTCTTGGACTAAGCTCAGGTCTATTTATAAGCTATGGCCCCGTCTCATGTTTCTGATTCTCGGCTCATGTTCTGCATTCCTTGTCTGGTTCTTGGTTATGTGCCTGGTCCCTGGGCTCTGTGTCTGGTTCTGGACTCTGATTTATTGGGTTATTTGTCTTTTTCTTCCCCCTGATTGCAGATCTTGGTCTGGTCCTAGACTTGGTGTGTGTTTTAAGCCCTGGTTCCGGGTTCTCTCTCTGCTTGTGTGGTCTGTTTAGTTTTAGCCACTAGGTTCAGAACTTTTCAACTAGTTCGGAACTCAGCTTTTGGGTCTTAGGTTCTGTATCTAGTCCTTTGCTACGTGTAGGCTTTTGACTGGTCTACGCCTTGTGATACAGTACCCGGTGTTGGGACATGTGCCATTTCGAGCCCTGCTTTGTGTGCTCTTTGTCTGGATCTGGGCTCTGTGCCTGTTTTGAAGGCCTGGCTCTGGGAGCTCTCTCTGATTCTGTGTTTTGTGTCTGTTTTTAGCCCCCTGGTTCAGAACCTTTCAAATGGTTCCATGCTCCACTTCTGAGCCATGTGTTCTGTATTTCGACCAGTGTGTGCTCGGTCTATGTGTAAGCTTTTGACTGATCCTGGACCTTGTGATGCAGTGCCTGGTATTGGGCCATGTGGCCATTTGGACCCCTGGTTTTGGACACTCTGTCTGGTTCTTGGCCTTTGTGTGGTTGCAGCCTTTATTATTTGCTCTGCCTGATTTTGCGTCCTGCCTAGTGATGATCTATGTGTCTGCTTTTGTGGCTTCTTCTGTGGAATGTGCCTTGTTGTAGGCCCTGTTTCTGGGTTTGCGATCTGGGGCTGGGCTCTGCTTCTCTGCTTTGTGATTGGCTCTGTATAGAGTTGTGGCTCCGTGTCTGGTCCCTGGCCTTGCTTCTAAGCTCTGTGTCTGTTAACAAGCCCCATATTTGGTTCTTTGACTGTTTATTGTTTCCTGTGTTACACTCTTTCACTGGGCCATTGATTCTGTCTGTGGTTCTTGGATGTGTGTGTGTGTGTGTGTGTTGTTGTCCTCTGTCTGGTTTTGAGCCATGCTACTGGACCTGGGGTTCTGTGCTTGGTTCTGGCTCTGTTTCTGATAGTGGAGCTTGTTTCTGGGCTCATCGCCTGATACTGGACACTGTGTGTATTCCCCAAGACTAGTCCTGTAGTTTGAGTCTGGTCTTGGGCTCGAGGTCTGGTTCGTGGATATTCCTCTGATTTCAGTCTTGGTTCTGTGCTCTGCATCAGAACCTGGCCATCATTTGTGGAGTCTGGTTCCCAGTGCTGCTCCTGGGCTTTGTGTGTGCATTTGTGGCCTGTGTCTGATTGTAGACCCTAGCTCTGGCCCCTTTTTCTCGTATTCGGCCAAAACTCAATTTCTGATCATTGGTTCTTGGCTCTTCATCTGGTTCTGAGCTCTTTGTCTGGTTCTGGTCCTGAGGATTTGCCCTGTGTTTGGTTTTAGGCTCTGTATCGGGTGTTGGTTGGGGGCTGTGTTACCATATTAGCCCTGTATCGCGGCTGTCTGCCTGCTTCCTGTGTCCGGTCCCTGTTATATGTCTGGTGCTTGGGAGCCTTGTCTGGTCCTAGACTGTTGACCTATAAATGTTCAGTGTTTAGTTCTGAGCTCAGTGTCTGGATTTCAGCTCTGGTTCTGGCCTCTGCTTGTGCTTCTGGTGTCTGTATCTGCATTAAGGCCCTGATTGTGGACTTTGCATCTGTCTACCTTGCTTCTGGGCTCTGTGATTCATCCTGGGCTCTGTCTGGTCCTCAGTTGAGAGTCCTGGGCCCGGTTTTAGACGCTGTGTCTACTTCCCAGCCATGATTCTGGCGTTAGAGCCTCACTATGAACTCTGTGTCAGGTTTTAAGGCATGTTTATTTTTAGTTTCTGGTTCCAAGCCTTGCTTCTTGTCCGAAGGTCCTACGTATGGTTGTGGGCTGTATTTGCGTGACTTGGTTCTGGTCTCTGTGTCTAATCTGAGCCGCGGTCTGAGCTCTGTGTCAGTGCTTTGTGTCTGGTTCTGGGACCTAGATTCTGGCTGTTGTTCTGGTCTCCATGTCCAGTTTCTAACCCTGTGCCTGGGTCCTGAGCCTTGGTTCTGTGCTCAGTGTCTGGTATATTGGGTCCTATGTCTATTTCTGAGCTCTGGCGTTGAGCCAGGGTTCTGGGCTCCCTGTCTGGAGATGTGGTGTAGATCTTGATTAAAGTCCTGGTTCTTGACTTTGTATCTGGTTTCGAGCCCTACTTTTAGATCCTGTTTTTGATGTCTGGTTCTATTTTATATGCATAGCCTTATGTGTATTCTGGACTCTGAGCATGGTTTCTGTACCCTCTGTCTTTTCCTGGGTCCTTTATCTGGCCCTGCGCTCTGTGTCCATTTCCAAGCCCTTCTTCTGCACTATGTGTCTAGTTCTGTGGCGCAAGTCGGGTTCTGACTTCTGGTTGTGGACTGGCACCTCTGGAGCTTGAACCGTCAGTGCCCATCATTTTCCAGAATGCTGCCAGCTCCATCCTGTCCTCCTCTCTTTCTTGCCTCTCGTGCTCGGGTTTCTGGTCCTAGGTTCCAGGTCCAACTTGCCATTCTAGATCCAGGGTTTGACCTACCTGTAATGGTAAGGGACACTGAAGCTTCATCCACCCCTGGGCACCCATTCTCGCTTTATCTTGGGGCTCTGGTTCTGTGGTCCATCCATGGCACCAGGACCTGACCTGAGTGCCCACCAGGTTTAAGGTTTCTAGCTGCTCAGTCTAGCCCCGGTCTTCCCCTAGCCATCTGTGCCATTTCTGGGGTTGGGCTCCAGGGTTCGACTATAGTTCTGGTGTCCTGGATTCGTCTTTCGCTCTCATTTTTGATTCTAGTGAGAATCAGGTTCAGAGAATCTGATACCTTCTACCGGTACTGTATGTTTCTGGTTCTGACCTCTAGTCTTTGTCTTTGATCTTTAATTCGATGCCCTTCATCTGGTTTTATTCCCTGGCTCATTATCATGTGTTCTGGTACTGGTACCACGTGTTAATCTTGGCATGAGTGACATTCAGGGCTGCTGGTATTTTCCCTCCCTAATTATCGGATGTGACTGGTTCTGAGATCAAGTTCCTAGCTCAGATTCTTGTCCCAGGAGTATGTTTCTATGCTGTGTGTCTGGTTCTGGACCACTTCTCTTGATTATATTACTTGATTCTGGTCCTTGGTTCTGTCATTGGCCTCTGTTTTGTAGCTCTTGTTCTAGTCTCTGTACTATGCTTCTATGCTCTGTGTCTGGTTCTGGACCACTTCCCTTGGTTATATCTCTTAATTCTGGTCCTGGGTTCTGTCTTTGAGCTCCCGTGTTTAGCTCTTGTTCTAGTCTCTGTACAATGCTTCTATGCTCTGTGTCTGGTTCTGGACCACATCTGTTGATTATATCTCTCGATTTTGGTCATTGGTTCTGTCTTTGAGCTCCAGTGTTTAGCTCTTGTTCTAGTCTTTGTACTATGCTTCTATGCTTTGTGTCTGGACCGTTTCTTTTGGTTATAGCTCTTGATTCTGGTCCTTGGTTCTGTCTTGGAGCACTGGTTTGTAGCTCTGTTTCTTGTCCCAGGAGTATGCTTCTATGCTTTGTGTCTGGTTCTGGACCACTTCTCTTGGTTATATCACTCGATTCTGGCCCTTGGTTCTGTCTTTGAGGTCTGGTTTTTAGCTCTTGTTCTTGTCTCTGGACTATGCTTCTATGCTTTGTGTCTGGTTCATGACCACTTCTCTTGGTTATATCACTCGATTCTTGCCCTTGGTTCTGTCTTTGAGGTCTGGTTTTTAGCTCTTGTTCTTGTCTCTGGACTATGCTTCTATGCTTTGAGTCTGGTTCTGGACCACTTCTCTTGGTTATAACACTCGATTCTGGCCCTTGGTTCTGTCTTTGAGGTCTGGTTTTTAGCTCTTGTTCTTGTCTCTGGACTATGCTTTTATGGTCTGTGTTTGGTGGTTCTGGACCACTTCTCTTGATTACATCTATTGGTTCTGGTCCTCGGTTCTATCTTTGAACTCTGGTTTTTAGCTCCTGTTCTTGTCTTTGGACTATGCTTCTATGGTCTGTGTCTGGTTCTGGACCACTTTTCTGGATCATATCACTTGATTCTGGTCCTTGATTCTATCTTTGAGCTCTGGCTTGTAGCTCTGGTTCATGTCCCATGAGTATGCTTCTGTGCTCTGTGTCTGGTTCTGGGCCACTTCTCTGGATCATATTACTTAATGCTGGTCCTTGATTCTGTCTTTGAGTTCTGGTTTTTAGCTCTTGTTCTTGTCTATGGACTATGCTTCTATGCTCTGTGTCTGGTTCTGGACCACTTCTTGATTATATCACTTGATTCTGGTCCTTGTTTCTGTCTTTGAGCTCCGGTTTGTAGGTCTGGTACTGGTCCCAGGAGTATGCTTCTATGCTTTGTGTCTGGTTTATGACCACTTCTCTTGATTATATCACTTGATTCTGGTCCTTGGTTCTGTCTTTAAGCTCTGGTTTTTAGTTCTTGTTCTTGTCTCTGGACTAAGCTTCTATGGTCTGTGTCTGGTTCTGGACCACTCCTCTTGATTACTTAACTCGATTCTGGTCCTTGGTTCTGTCTTTGAGTTCTGATTTTTAGCTCTTGTTCTTGTCTCTGGACTATGCTTCTATGCTTTGTGTCTGGTTCATGACCACTTCTCTTGGTTATAGCTCTTGATTCTGGTCCTTAGTTCTGTCTCCGAGCTCTGGTTTTTAGCTCTGATTCGTGTCCCAGGAGTATGCTTCTGTGTCTGGTTCTGAACCCCTTCTCTTGATTATATCACTCGATACTGGTCCTTAGTTCAGTCTTTGAGCTCTGGTTTTTAGCTCTTGTTCTTGTCTCTGGTCAGTGCTTCTAAGCTCTGAGTCTGGTTCTGCGCCACTTCTCTCGATAACATCACTTAATTCTAGTCCTTGATTCTGTATATGGGTCCGACCTGTGGTTCTTAGCTCCAATTCTAATCTCTAGTTCTTAGCTCTGGCACTTAGCTCTGTGTTGGGTTCAGGGCCATTTCTCACAATCCAGGCTTTTGATTCTGGGCCTTGGTTGTGACCAATGATTCTGAGCTATGATTCTGGGCCCTGGTTCTAAGTCCTAGGTCTGAGCTCTGGTTCTTAGCTCAGTCATTATCTTTAAACCTTAGCACTTTACTATGTTTCTGTATTCTATGTCTGGTTCAGAGCCATTTTTCTTGATTGTGGTCTTTGGTTCTGTCTCTGAGCTCTTTCGCATTTCTGGCTCTGAGGTCTGGATCTGTGGTCGTGCTCTATTCTCTGGCTCTGACACTGAGGTCTGGTTCTGATCTCTGCTTCTTACCTCCAGTTCTTAGATTCGGTTCCTAGCTCTGGTTCGTAGCTTCGGTTACTAGCTCTGGTTCTTGTCTCTAGCATATGCTCCGGTGCTCTGTGTATGATTTTGGACCATTTCTCTTTGTTCTTGCTCTTGATTCTGCCTCTGTTTCTGAGGTTTGGTTCTGAGATTTGTTTCCGAGCTCCGGTTCTTAGCTCTGGACAATGCTTCTATTCTCAGTGTCTACTTATGGACCCTTTCTCCTGATTCTGAACCTTGATTCTGTCTCTGGTCCTGAACTGTGGTTCTTCCCTCTGTTTCCAAATTTTGGTTCTAGCGCTCACCTTTGTTTTAGCGACTAGGCCATTTATGTTCAGGAATCCAACCAACGCTACCTGCCATGGTTCTCTTCCTCTGCCCCTGGTGCTAGGCCCTGGTTCTAAGCTCTGGCTCTACGTCTGACCTCTGTACCAGGCATTGATCTTGGTGTTGGTCCGGGTCAGTGATGCTGCCACAACTATCTAGTCCTGCTCTCTGCCTGGTACTTAGCAGCCCTCTTCCTCTTCTGGCGTCTACGCCCTTGTCCTGACCTCTGGTTCTAGATCTCACTTTCATCTCTGATGCCAGATCTTAACCTGTGTGGCCAAAATGTTGTGAGAGTCCCCAACTCCCTCTGTTTTCTTCCCATTTCTGTTCCTCCCCCTTGGCTTCTCTGCCCAAGGCACTGGTTTGAGGATCTAGAACTCACCTATGGTTCTGATTCAAGGGTGTCACGTGAGTGTTTATTAGGGCTACTGTCAACCTCATCCTGTGGTTTTTCCCCGAGGTTCTCCCATTCCCCTCTGATTCTGTGGTTAAATTCTGGGCTATGGTTCCGGAGTCTGCACTCTGGTGTCATAAATATAGTTGTGTTTTCCAGGAAATTGCCCAAAATGTCGCCCTCACAATTGTGACCGCCGAAATGCTTGACTTGAAAAAAATGTATATCTATGTGGCGTAAAAGGGGGTTTAATAAAAAAGAAATGAAAAAAATTGGCATTTTCGGCCGTCGCAATTATGTGTGGTTGCAGTGATAACATAGATCCGTTTTCTGGGCTGTTATTAGAGGTTGTCTATCTAGTTATGGGCTTTACATTCTGTTTTTGGACTCTGCTTCTATGTATTAATAATGTGGTTATTTATATAACGTTATAGGCCAGATTCCTGTAGCTTCTATGCGCTATAATTATCAATGTCACCAATATTACCCAGAGTGGTATTGCCGCACAGCAGCATCCTGTTGCAAAGGCTAATTCATGGCTCTAGAGCTGTCCTCCCAAGTCTCAGAATGTCACCTTGGGCTCCGGAGCTGGTCCTGGCCTGGGCTTCTGAGATTCCGCCACCTCTATCCAGACCTTTTGCCTCCCTTCTCCGTCTTATTTCCAGACTCTGGTTCTAAATCTGTCCTTTGGTTCAGGTTCCAGCTCAGATTCCGGAAGGCTGCCCTGTCCCCAAGCACCCTTAGTTCCAGACTGTGGCTCCAGGCCTCACCTTCGGTTCTAGTACAATGTCTCATCTTGGGTGTCGCCAGGTTGGCCACCAGCTCTAGCCAGCCATGTTCCCACCATTACCCCCATCCCCCATTGTCCCTCCATCATCTCCCCCCCGCCCGGTTCCAGACTGTGGTTCTATGCCCCCTGCAGTTCTGGTACCATGTCTGGATCTATGCGATTACTGCACATCGGAAATAGCGAATCCGAAATTGTTGACATCATTATTTCTTTTTGCACATTTATATGCAGGGGTAAACCCATCCACACCCCCCACCCACACTCCCCTTGCATAATTTATTACCCTAACCAACCCCACACATATAATAGCAGAACAATTTGCAGTAAAAGCTTCAGCCTTTTCGGATTTCTTTTTTTTTGAATGCACAGTAATGGGTTGATACCCCATCTCATCTTGGGTGTCGGTCAGGTTGGCCACCACCTCTAGGCGGCCCTGTTCCCTCCATTGTTCCCCACCCCCCTCAGCCATTGGTTCTAGGCTGTGGTTCTAGGTCTCACCTCCGGTTCTGGTACCAGGTCTTCACTTGAGTGTCGGTCAGGTTCAGGGAGGCTGCCAGCTCCATGCGGTCCTGCACGCTCAGGTACTTCTGCCGCTCAAAGCTCCTCTCCAGCTGGGCGAGCTGGTGGTCGGTGAAGGCGGTGCGAGCCTTGCGGGGCTTCTTCAGCCGGACTGGTGGGCTGTCCCTGGAGCTGGAGATCTCACGGTCCCCCTCCTCCTTCACTGCCATTCCCAAAGAGAAGAGAACCGGGTCAGAATGTGTATGGGGTGGGGCACGGGCATTGTATAGAGGGTGAGAGGGTGAGACAGACAGACAGAGATAGAGGGTGCGACAGTGTGCATGAATGCAGTTGGGAGATTGGCACTGTAATTAAATTCATCCCAAAAAACCAAAGAGGAAGGATCCAAAGATCTTCTACTCTCAGTCGATCTTTGCATTGGCTCCGGTCTGTCATCCAATCAATTTTAAGATACTTTTTTTCATTCATAAGTGCATCCATGGTTCAGCACCAAAGTATTTAAAAGACCAAATTCACTTATATCAACTATCCTGCCCTCTTCGCTCAACCCAACTATTCCCCCCTCTCGTTGCGCCACTAGGGGGAATCGATGCTTTTGCGTTGCTGAACCTGAACTTTGGAACAATCTCCCACTTCGGCTTTGATCTATATCCTCCTTTACTTTAGGAGAAACCTTGAAACATACGTTTTCTGCAAATTTCAACTATGTAACTTCATGTCTATCCACCCCTCTGCAATTTCTCTGCCAATATCATCTGCGCCCAAACGCGACTTATTGTGCTTGGTGCCCTACGTGGGGTTTGCACTATACAAATAATTCAAATCAAATCACTCTAGAAAACAAACAAAAGAGAGAAAATGAAAATCTAAGAAATGGAGAGAGAAATAACGGGAAGGTGGCAAAAGAAAGAATATAAGACAATCGAAAGAAAAAGTAGATAAGCGATAAAAAAACGAGAAAGCAAGACAGAGAAAGAGGGAGAAAGAGGGAAGAGCAGTATCTAACAATGGAACAAACCTTTAACGAAAGAAAGAAATCAATAGAACAGTAATAAGACAAGAACAAAGAAAAAGAGGAAAGAAGGGCGGGACGAGCAAGAAAAGGAATAGAAAAGACATATCAAGAAGAAACAAAAGAAAGAGGGAAGAAAAAAGCAGACCAGAAAGCGAGAAAGAAAAGGAAAGTAGAGTACAGGAACGAGAAAGAAAAAAGAGTAGGAAGAAATACTATGCAGTTAAATGAGGAAGAAACAATCCGTGCAGAAAAAGAAAAGTAAAACGGCAGGGGGGAGGGGAATGGAAGAAGCGAAGGAAAGAGATTGAAACATATATAAAGAAGCAGACGAAAAGTGCAATAGAGCCTGAAAGGGCAGCAAAGTACTTGGGAAGTAGAAACATGAAAATGCACGGATGCCGATGGGGGTTGGAGGAGTGAGCAGTGAGAGGAGAGGGGGCGTGGAATGTGGACGAAGGAAAGAGAAGGAAGAAAATAGGAGAAAGGGAGAGGCTGGCATGCACGGGTGAAAGGATGGGTGGATGGATGTAATGTGATGTATGGATGGAGGGATGGTCATTTATGAAAGCTTGCGAGAATTCCCCCTCAACACAGACCCCTCACCCCACACCAACCCATAACCACAGGGGATGAGTAATTTGAAAATAATCCTAGGTTTGGAGGCGGGGTCTGATCAAAGCAGACACTTTCTACAAGAAACTCCTGCCTGCTCCCTGTAATGTGCGGAAGACCTGGGAACAAAAACTAATTCCATGGAATTTGTTTTTCTTCTTAAATCTCTGACCTCATCCACAAGCCTCCCATTAACAAAAAAGAGGACTCCCCTGCTCTAACAGTATTGTTACATGTGCAGAAGACCCGCAGAGCCTACTCGTGCGCTTTCCCAGACATGGCCACTCTCTTCATAGTCAGTAGAGGTCACTTCCCCTCCCTGACCTCTATGTTATGTTATTTTGCAAATCTTTTATACTGTGCCAATCGCCACCGTAGAGGTCTTATGGCGCTGGTGCCTTGTCCGAGACATTGGCGTATTGTGTCCCTGAGAGAGATCACCCGGCTGTAGCGCACGGAGGAAGACGGGCAAAGGGGTAAAGGCTATAGAAGTACTTCATGGTGGGTTTTGCATAGTGCCAGTTTTCTGGGCGCTTGGTGAAAGCCAAATCGAGATGGCGTGTGGCTATGTGCACACTTGGTGAACAGGTGTGTGTCCAGTGCACAATGGAGACCAGCCACAGTAGGATGGGAGCCGCCGCTGAGCTGGGGAGCTATGGTGATCTATTTCAGGCTGGCCCCGTGCACGTCCCCCAGGCCTTGCAGTCTTCAGGGGGCTGCCCCCCACTCCTCCAGGTAATCCCACGTTGGGCCTGATTTCACAGAAGCATTTTGTAATGCTTCAATCCGATTGAAAAACACTCTCTCAATCAGGCCCAAATACATTCCTGGGGATCAACTAGGAAACAAGGGCTCACTGGATGCCTCCTCATGAAATGCACCCTGGCCTTGGCCGACTGAGTTCTTAGGGTCATGTCATGCCGGTAATGTACATCGAATAAACTGCTATTTACCACTTATGTATATAGCGTACACCACAAACTGAATTGTCTCTCGGCGCTGATGACAAGCGTTATCATTAACCAACAAAAACGGATTTCATTTTTTTACCTCTGGAAGATGAAAGGCTCAGTTACCAGTGGTGGCGTTTAGACCCGTGTTAGCAGTTTGCACACATATGCCAGAGGCTAGCGCTTAACTTGCTGAGCTATTTTATGGCCTGTGCAGAATAAACTACGGAGTTCCTGGTTTTTAAAATATACAGAAACGTGTTCAAATAAAAATCAATCCAGGAAACATAAACTGAGAATCAGGTAGGAAGCAAAGAATAGGGCCTGCTTAGAAAGTGGGGTAAGAAATAGGAGCAAAAGAAAATAACAGACTGACCAACATTAATACAGAGAAAAAGCAATGAGCGCGGAAAGCGAAGAATTACCAACATTAACAGAGAGAAACAGCGATAGGTGCAGAAAAACAAAGAAAGGGCAGAATGACCGAAATAAACACAAAAAACAAAGCAATGACCGAAGAAAATCAAAGAAGGACCAGAATGACCAACATTAACACAGAGAAACAGCAATGGGAGCGGAAAGCAAAGGAACAGCAGACTGACCAACAATAACACAGAAAAACAGCAATGAGTGCGGAAAGCAGAGAAACAGCAGAATGGCCAACATTAACACAGAGAAAAAGCAATGAGTGTTTAAAGCAAAGAAACAGCAGAATGACCAACATTAACACAGAGAAAAAGCAATGAGTGTTTAAAGCAAAGAAACAGCAGACTGGCCAACATCAACACAGAGAAAAAGAAATGAGTGTGGCAAGCAAGGAAACAGGAGATTGACCAACATTAACAAAGAAAAACAGCAGTGAGGGTGGAAGGCAAAGAAACAGCAGAATGGCCGACATTAACACAGAGAAACAGCAATGAGTGTGGCAAGCAAAGAAACAGCAGAATGACCGACATTAGTACAGAAAAACAGCAATGAGTGCGGAAAGCAACAAAACAGCAGAATGACCAACATTAACACAAAAAACAGCAATTAGTGCGGAAAGCAAAGAAACAGCAGACTGACCGACATGAACACAGAAAAACAGCAATGAGTGTGGAAAGCAAAGAAACAGCAGATTGACCAACATTAACACCAAAATCCAGCAATGGGTGTGGAAAGCAAAGAAACAGCAAACTGACTGAGATTAAAACATAGAAAGAGCAATGATTGCAGAAAGCAAAGAAACAGCAGGATGACCGACATTAACACAGAGAAAAAGCAATGAGCGCGGAAAGCAAAGAATGACCAACATTAACAGAGAGAACCAGCAATGAGTGCAGAAAGCAAAGAAACAGCAGACTGGCCAACATTAACACAGAAAACCAGCAATGAGTGTGGGAAGCAAGGAAAACAGAGAAACAGCAGATTGACCAAAAGTAGCACAGAGAAAAAGCAATGAGTGTGGAAAGCAAAGAAAGAGCAGAAAGGCCGACATTAACATAGATAAAAAGCAATGAGTGTGGCAAGCAAAGAAACAGGAGATTGACCGACATTAACACAGAAAAACAGCAATGAGTGCGGAAAGCAAAGAAAGAGCAGACCGACCGACATTAACACAGAGAAAAAGCAATGAGTGTGGCAAGCAAAGAAACAGGAGATTGACCGACATTAACACAGAAAAACAGCAATGAGTGCGGAAAGCAAAGAAACAGGAGATTTACCAACATTGATACAGAAATCCAGCAATGAATGTGGAAAGCAAAGAAACAGGAGATCGACTGACATTTAACACAGAAAAAAAAACAATGAGTGCGGAAAGCAGAGAAACAGCAGATTGACCAACATTAACATAGTGAAACAGCAATGAGTGCGGAAAGCAAAAAAACAGCAGACTGACCAACATTAACACAGAAAACCAGCAATGAGTGTGGGAAGCAAAGAAACAGGAGATCGACTGACATTAACACAGAAAAAACCAATGAGTGCTGAAAGCAGAGAAACAGCAGATTGACCAACATTAACACAGAGAAAAAAGCAATCAGTGTGGAAAGCAAAGAAAGAGCAGACCGACCGACATTAACACAGAGAAAAAGCAATGAGTGCAGAAAGCAAAGAAACAGCAGAATGACCGACATTAACACAGAAAAAAAGCAATGAGCGTGGAAAGCAAAGAATGACCAACATTAACAGAGAGAAACAGCAATGAGTGCAGAAAGCAAAGAAACAGCAGACTGACCAACATTAACACAGAAAACCAGCCATGAGTGTGGCAAGCATAGAAACAGGATATTGACCGACATTAACACAGGAAAACCGCAATGAGTGTGGAAAATAAAGAAACAGGAGATTTACCAACATTGACACAGAAATCCAGCAATGAAAGTCGAAAGCAAAGAAACAGGAGATTGACTGACATTAACACAGAAACAAACCAATGAGTGCGGAAAGCAGAGAAACAGCAGATTGACCAACATTAACACAGAGAAAAAGCAATGAGTGTGGAAAGCAAAGAAAGAGCAGAATGATGAACATTAACAGAGTGAAACAGCAATGAGTGCGGAAGGCAAAAAAAAAGCAGACTGACCAACTTTAACACAGAAAACCAATAATGAGTGTGGGAAGCAAATAAACAGGAGATTTACTGACATTAACACAGAAAAAAACCAATGAGTGCTGAAAGCAAGAAACAGCAGATTGACCAACATTAACACAGAGAAAAAGCAATGAGTGTGGAAAGCAAAGAAAGAGCAGACCGACCGACATTAACACTGAGAAAAAGCAATGAGTGTGGCAAGCAAAGAAACAGGAGATTGACCAACATTAACACAGAAAAACAGCAATGAGTGCGGAAAGTAAAGAAACAGGAGATTTACCAACATTGACACAGAAATCCAGAAATGTGTGTGCAAAGCAAAGAAACAGGAGATCAACTGACATTAACACAGAAAAAAAACAATGAGTGCGGAAAGCAGAGAAACAGCAGATTGACCAACATTAACACAGTGAAACAGCAATGAGTGTGGAAAGCAGAAAAATAGCAGACTGACCAACATTAACACGGAAAACCAGCAATGAGTGTGGGAAGCAAAGAAAGAGCAGACCGACCGACATTAACACAGAGAAAAAGCAATGAGTGTGGCAAGCAAAGAAACAGGAGATTGACCGACATTAAGACAGAAAAACAGCAATGAGTGCAGAAAGTAAAGAAACAGGAACTTTACCAACATTGACACAGAAATCCAGCAATGAATGTGGAAAGCAAAGAAACAGTAGACTGACCGACATCAACACAGAAAACCAGCAATGAGTGCAGAAAGAAAAGAAACAGCAAACTGACCAACATTAACACAGAAAAACAGCAATGAGTGTGGAAAGTAAAGAAACAGGAGATTTACCAACATTGACACAGAAATACAGCAATGAGTGTGGAAAGCAAAGAAACAGTAGACTGACCGACATTAACACAGAACACCAGCAATGAGTGCGGAAAGCAGAGAAACAGCAGATTGACCAACATTAACACAGAGAAAAAGCAATGAGTGTGGAAAGCAAAGAAAGAGCAGAATGACCAACATTAACACAGAAAACCAGCAATGAGTGTGGGAAGCAAAGAAACAGGAGATCGACTGACATTAACACAGAAAAAACCAATGAGTGCTGAAAGCAGAGAAACAGCAGATTGACCAACATTAACACAGAAAACCAGCAATGAGTGTGGGAAGCAAAGAAAGAGCAGACCGACCGACATTAACACAGAGAAAAAGCAATGAGTGTGGCAAGCAAAGAAACAGTAGACTGACCGACATTAACACAGAACACCAGCAATGAGTGCGGAAAGCAGAGAAACAGCAGATTGACCAACATTAACACAGAGAAAAAGCAATGAGTGTGGAAAGCAAAGAAAGAGCAGAATGACCAACATTAACACAGAAAACCAGCAATGAGTGTGGGAAGCAAAGAAACAGGAGATCGACTGACATTAACACAGAAAAAACCAATGAGTGCTGAAAGCAGAGAAACAGCAGATTGACCAACATTAACACAGAAAACCAGCAATGAGTGTGGGAAGCAAAGAAAGAGCAGACCGACCGACATTAACACAGAGAAAAAGCAATGAGTGTGGCAAGCAAAGAAACAGGAGATTGACCGACATTAAGACAGAAAAACAGCAATGAGTGCAGAAAGTAAAGAAACAGGAACTTTACCAACATTGACACAGAAATCCAGCAATGAGTGCAGAAAGAAAAGAAACAGCAAACTGACCAACATTAACAGAGAAAGACAGCAATTAGTGTGGAAAGCAAAGAAACAGCAGACTGACCGACATTAACACAGAACACCAGCAATGAGTGCGGAAAGCAAAGAAACAGCAGACTGACCGACATTAAGACAGAAAAACAGCAATGACTGCGGAAAGCAAAGAAACAGAAGGCTCACTGACATTAGAACTGAAAAACAGCAATGAATGTGTAAAGAAAAAAACAGCATACTGACCAAGATTAAAACAGAAAAACAGCAATGAGTGTGCAAAGTTAAGATACAGCAGACTGACCGAGATTAACACGGAAAAACAACAATGAGTGCAAAAAGCAAAGACACATCAGATGGACCGACATTGACACAGATAAACAAGAATGAGCGCGGAAAGCAAAGAAACTAAAGACTGACCGACTTGAACACAGAAACACAGCAATGATTGTGGAAAGCAAAGACACAGCAGAGGGACTGACATGAACACAGAAAACAGCAATGAGTGCGGAAAGCAAAGAAACAGCAGACTGACCGACATTAACACAGAAAAACAGCAGTGAGTGCGGAAAACAAAGAAACAGGAGACGGACTGATATTAACACAGAAAACAGCAATGAGTGTGGAAAGAAAAGTAACAGCAGACTGATTGACATTAACACAGAAACCAGCAATGAGTGCAGAAAGCAAAGAAACAGCAGACGGACTGGCATTAACACAGAAAATAGCAATAAGTGCGGAAAGAAAAGTAACAGCAGACTGACTGACATTAACACAGAAAACAGCAATGAGTGCGGAAAGCAAAGAAATAGCAGATGGACTGACATTAACACAGAAAAGCAGTAATGAGTGCGGAAAGCCTGACTGACATTAAAACAGAAAAATAGCAATGAGTGAGGAAAGCAAAGAAACAGCAGACGGACTGACATTAACACAGAAAACAGCAATGAGTGCAGAAAGCAAAGAAACGAAAGACTTACCGACATTAATACAGAAAAACAGCAATGACTGCGGAAAGCAAAGAAACAGCAGACTGACCGACATTAAAAGAGAAAAACAGCAATGAGTGTGGAAAGCAAAGAAACAGAAGACTGACTGACATTAAGACAGAGAAATGGCAATGAGTGCGGAAAGCAAAGAAACAGGAGACTGACCGACATTAACGCAGACAAACAGCAATGAGTGAGGAAAGCAAAAAAACATCAGACTGACCGAGATTGAAATAGAAAAACAGCAATGACTGTGGAAATATAAGATACAACAGACTGACCGATATTAAAACAGAAAAACAACGAGTGCAGAAAGCTAAGAAACAAATAACTGACCGACTTTCACACAGAAAAACTGCAATGAGTGCGGAAAGCAAAGAAACAGCAGACGGACTGACATTAACACAGAAAAACAGCAATGAGTGCGGAAAGCAAAGAAACAGCAGACGGACTGACATTAACACAGAAAAACAGCAATGAGTGCGGAAAGCAAAGGAACAGCAGACGGACCGACATTAACACAGAAAACAGCAATGAGTGCAGGAAGCAAAGTAACAGCAGACTGACTGACATTAACACAGAAAACAGCAATGAGTGCAGAAAGCTAAGAAACAAATGACTGACCGACTTTCACACAGAAAAACTGCAATGAGTGCGGAAAGCAAAGAAACAGCAGACGG
Organism: Ambystoma mexicanum; assembly: GCF_040938575.1. NCBI lineage: Eukaryota > Metazoa > Chordata > Amphibia > Caudata > Ambystomatidae > Ambystoma > Ambystoma mexicanum. The sequence continues at coordinate 74,992,343 of NC_090929.1, read as the reverse complement.
ACTGACATTAACACAGAAAAACAGCAATGAGTGCGGAAAGCAAAGAAACAGCAGACACACTGACATTAACACAGAAAAACAGCAATGAGTGCGGAAAGCAAAGAAACAGCAGACGGACCGACATTAACACAGAAAACAGCAATGAGTGCAGGAAGCAAAGTAACAGCAGACTGACTGACATTAACACAGAAAACAGAAATGAGTGTGAAAAGCAAAAAAAAACAGCAGACTGACATTAAAACAGAAAAACTGCAATGAGTGTGGGAAGCAAACAAACAAAAATATTACCGACATCAACACAGGAAAACAGCAATGAGTGCGGAAAGCAAAGAAACAGAAGACTGGTGGACATTAACTCAGAAAACAGCAATGAGTGCAGAAAGCAAAGAAACAGCAGATTGACTGATAGTAACACAGAACAACAACAAGCAGTGCAGAAAGCAAAGATACAAAAGACTGGCCGACATTAACACAGAAAAACAGCAAAGAGTGCAGAAAGCAAAGATACAAAAGACTGGCCGACATGAACACAGTAAACCAACAATGAGTGTAGAAAGCAAAGAAAAGGTAGTCTGAAAGGTAATCAGAATACACAAAGGCTGTCAATCATAGAAAATCTAGAAAAAATCGTCTTTTTGAAAAAATGTAGGAAAACAGAAAGAAATAGACAAATAAACAAAGCAGAAAAAACTCATCATTATGCTCACATAGGACCGCACCTTGCTCTCAGGACAGTGTACAGACCCCTCAGTGTATCATTATGCTCACACAGGACTGCACCCTGCTCTCAGTACAGTGTACAGACCTCAGTGTGTCATTATGCACACACAGGACTGCACCTGCTCTCAGTACAGTGTACAGACCTCAGTGTGTCATTATGCACACACAGGACTGCACCCTGCTCTCAGTACAGTGTACAGACCTCAGTGCGTCATTATGCACACACAGGATTGCACCCTGCTCTCAGTACAGTGTACAGACCTCAGTGTGTCATTATGCTCACGCAGGACTGCACCCTGCGCTCATTACAGTGTACGGACTTCAATGTGTCATTATACACACACATGAGTGCACCCTGCTCTCAGTACAGTGTGCAGACCCCTAAGTGCATCATTATGCACACTCAGTACTGCACCCTGCTCTCAGTACAGTGTACAGACCTCAGTGTGTCATTATGCTCACAAAGGACCACCCTGCTCTCAGTACAGTGTACAGACCCCTCAGTGTGTCATTATGCACATACAGGACTGCACCTGCTCTCAGTACAGTGTACAGACCCCTCAGTGCGTCATTATGCTCACGCAGGACTGCACCCTGCTCTCAGTACAGTGTACAGACCTCAGTGTGTCATTATGCTCACGCAGGACTGCACCTGCTCTCAGTACAGTGTACAGACCCCTCAGTGCATCATTAGGCACACTCAGTACTGCATCCTGGTCTCAGTACAGTGTACAGACCTCAGTGTGTCATTATGCTCACGCAGGACTGCACCCTGCTCTCAGTACAGTGTACAGACCCCTCAGTGTGTCATTATGCCAAAACAGGCTTTCAGAGTGTCATTATGCTCACTCAGTACTGCACCCTGCTCTCTGTACGGTGTACAGACCCCTCAGTGCGTCATTATGCCAAAACAGGATTTCAGAGTGTCATTATGCTCACTCAGTACTGCACCCTGCTCTCAGTAGAGTGTACAGACCCCTCAGTGCGTCATTATGCTCACACAGGACTGCACCCTGCTCTCAGTACAGTGTACAGACCCCTCAGTGCGTCATTATGCTCACGCAGGACCACACCCTGCTCTCAGTACAGTGTACAGACCTCAGTGTGTCATTATGCTCACGCAGGACTGCACCCTGCTCTCAGTACAGTGTACAGACCTCGGTGTGTCATTATGCTCATGCAGGACTGCACCCTGCTCTCAGTACAGTGTACAGGCCCCTCAGTGCGTCATTATGCTCACACAGTACTGTGCCCTGCTCTCAGTACCGTGTGCAGACTTCAGTGTGTCATTATGCGCACACAGGACTGCACCCTGCTCTCACAGGCACAGGACTGCACCCTGTTCTCAGTACAGTGTACAGACTTCAGTGTGTCATTATGCTCACACAGGACTGCACCCTGCGCTCACTACAGTGTACGGACTTCAATGCATCATTATGCACACGCAGGACTACGCCCTGCTCTCACAGGCACAGGATTGCACCCTGCTCTCAGTACAGTGTACAGACCCTACAGTGTGTCATTATGCACACACAGGACTGCACCCTGCTCTGAGTACAGTGTACAGACTTCAGTGCGTCATTATGCGCACACAGGACTGCACCCTGCTCTCAGTACAGTGTACAGACTTCAGTGTGTCATTATGCGCACACAGGACTGCACCCTGCTCTCACAGGCACAGGACTGCACCCTGCTCTCACAGGCACAGGACTGCACCCTGTTCTCAGTACAGTGTACAGACTTCAGTGTGTCATTATGCTCACACAGGACTTCACCCTGCGCTCAGTACAGTGTACAGACTTCAGTGTGTCATTATGCTCACACAGGACTGCACCCTGCTCTCAGTACAGTGTACAGACTTCAGTGTGTCATTATGCGCACACAGGACGGCACCCTGCTCTCAGTACAGTGTACAGACTTCAGTGTGTCATTATGCGCACACAGGACTGCACCCTGCTATCACAGGCACAGGACTGCACCCTGCTCTCACAGGCACAGGACTGCACCCTGTTCTCAGTACAGTGTACAGACTTCAGTGTGTCATTATGCTCACACAGGACTTCACCCTGCGCTCAGTACAGTGTACAGACTTCATTGTGTCATTATGCACACACAGGCCTGCACCCTGCGCTCAGTACAGTGTACAGACTTCAGTGTGTCATTATGCACACACAGGAGTGCACCCTGCGCTCAGTACAGTGTACAGACGTCGGTGCGTCATTATGCACACAAATGACTGCACCCTGCTCTCAGTACAGTGTACAGACCTCAGTGTATCATTATGCACACATAGGACTGCACCCTGCTCTCAGTACAGTGTACAGACCCCTCAGTGCGTAATTATGCACACCCAGTACTGCACCCTGCTTTCAGTACAGTGTACAGACCTCAGTGTGTCATTATGCTCATGCAGGACCACACCCTGCTCTCAGTACAGTGTACAGTCCCCTCCGTGCGTCATTATGAACACTCAGTACTGCACCTGCTCTCAGTACAGTGTACAGACCTCAGTGTGTCATTATGCACAAACAGGAATGCACCCTGCTCTCAGTACAGTGTACAGACCCCTCAGTGCGTCATTATGCTCACACAGTACTGTGCCCTGCTCTCAGTACAGTGTACAGACCTCAGTGTGTCATTATGCTCATGCAGGACCACACCCTGCTCTCAGTACAGTGTACAGTCCCCTCCGTGCGTCATTATGAACACTCAGTACTGCACCTGCTCTCAGTACAGTGTACAGACCTCAGTGTGTCATTATGCACAAACAGGAATGCACCCTGCTCTCAGTACAGTGTACAGACCCCTCAGTGCGTCATTATGCTCACACAGTACTGTGCCCTGCTCTCAGTACAGTGTACAGACTTCAGTGTGTCATTATGCACACAAATGACTGCACCCTGCTCTCAGTACAGTGTACAGACCTCAGTGTATCATTATGCACACATAGGACTGCACCCTGCTCTCAGTACAGTGTACAGACCCCTCAGTGCGTAATTATGCACACCCAGTACTGCACCCTGCTTTCAGTACAGTGTACAGACCTCAGTGTGTCATTATGCTCATGCAGGACCACACCCTGCTCTCAGTACAGTGTACAGTCCCCTCCGTGCGTCATTATGAACACTCAGTACTGCACCTGCTCTCAGTACAGTGTACAGACCTCAGTGTGTCATTATGCACAAACAGGAATGCACCCTGCTCTCAGTACAGTGTACAGACCCCTCAGTGCGTCATTATGCTCACACAGTACTGTGCCCTGCTCTCAGTACAGTGTACAGACTTCAGTGTGTCATTATGCTCACACAGGACTGCACCCTGCGCTCACTACAGTGTACGGACTTCAATGCATCATTATGCACACGCAGGACTACGCCCTGCTCTCACAGGCACAGGATTGCACCCTGCTCTCAGTACAGTGTACAGACCCTACAGTGTGTCATTATGCACACACAGGACTGCACCCTGCTCTGAGTACAGTGTACAGACTTCAGTGCGTCATTATGCGCACACAGGACTGCACCCTGCTCTCAGTACAGTGTACAGACTTCAGTGTGTCATTATGCGCACACAGGACTGCACCCTGCTCTCACAGGCACAGGACTGCACCCTGCTCTCACAGGCACAGGACTGCACCCTGTTCTCAGTACAGTGTACAGACTTCAGTGTGTCATTATGCTCACACAGGACTTCACCCTGCGCTCAGTACAGTGTACAGACTTCAGTGTGTCATTATGCTCACACAGGACTGCACCCTGCTCTCAGTACAGTGTACAGACTTCAGTGTGTCATTATGCGCACACAGGACGGCACCCTGCTCTCAGTACAGTGTACAGACTTCAGTGTGTCATTATGCGCACACAGGACTGCACCCTGCTATCACAGGCACAGGACTGCACCCTGCTCTCACAGGCACAGGACTGCACCCTGTTCTCAGTACAGTGTACAGACTTCAGTGTGTCATTATGCTCACACAGGACTTCACCCTGCGCTCAGTACAGTGTACAGACTTCATTGTGTCATTATGCACACACAGGCCTGCACCCTGCGCTCAGTACAGTGTACAGACTTCAGTGTGTCATTATGCACACACAGGAGTGCACCCTGCGCTCAGTACAGTGTACAGACGTCGGTGCGTCATTATGCACACAAATGACTGCACCCTGCTCTCAGTACAGTGTACAGACCTCAGTGTATCATTATGCACACATAGGACTGCACCCTGCTCTCAGTACAGTGTACAGACCCCTCAGTGCGTAATTATGCACACCCAGTACTGCACCCTGCTTTCAGTACAGTGTACAGACCTCAGTGTGTCATTATGCTCATGCAGGACCACACCCTGCTCTCAGTACAGTGTACAGTCCCCTCCGTGCGTCATTATGAACACTCAGTACTGCACCTGCTCTCAGTACAGTGTACAGACCTCAGTGTGTCATTATGCACAAACAGGAATGCACCCTGCTCTCAGTACAGTGTACAGACCCCTCAGTGCGTCATTATGCTCACACAGTACTGTGCCCTGCTCTCAGTACAGTGTACAGACCTCAGTGTGTCATTATGCTCACGCAGGACCGCACCCTGCTCTCAGTACAGTGTACAGACCTCAGTGTGTCATTATGCTCAAGCAGGACCGCACCCTGCTCTCAGTACAGTGTATAGACCCCTCAGTGTGTCATTATGCACACACAGGACTGCACCCTGCTCTCAGTACAGTGTACAGACTTCAGTGTGTCATTATGCGCACACAGGACTGCACCCTGCTCTCACAGGCACAGGACTGCACCCTGCTCTCACCGGCACAGGACTGCACCCTGTTCTCAGTACAGTGTACAGACTTCAGTGTGTCATTATGCTCACACAGGACTGCACCCTGCTCTCAGTACAGTGTACAGACTTCAGTGTGTCATTATGCGTACACAGGACTGCACCCTGCTCTCACAGGCACAGGACTGCACCCTGCTCTCACATGCACAGGATTGCACCCTGCTCTCAGTACAGTGTACAGACCTCAGTGTGTCATTATGCTCAAGCAGGACCACACCCTGCTCTCAGTACAGTGTACAGACCCCTCAGTGTGTCATTATGCACACACAGGGCTGCACCCTGCTCTCAGTACAGTGTACAGACTTCAGTGTGTCATTATGCGCACACAGGACTGCACCCTGCTCTCACAGGCACAGGACTGCACCCTGCTCTCACAGGCACAGGACTGCACCCTGTTCTCAGTACAGTGTACAGACTTCAGTGTGTCCTTATGCTCACAGAGGACTGCACCCTGCTCTCAGTACAGTGTACAGACTTCAGTGTGTCATTATGCGCACACAGGACTGCACCCTGCTCTCACAGGCACAGGACTGCACCCTGCTCTCACAGTCACAGGACTGCACCCTGCTCTCAGTACAGTGTACAGACCCCTCTGTGCGTAATTATGCACACCCAGTACTGCACCCTGCTTTCAGTACAGTGTACAGACCTCGGTGTGTCATTATGCTCATGCAGGACCACACCCTGCTCTCAGTACAGTGTACAGTCCCCTCCGTGCATCATTATGAACACTCAGTACTGCACCTGCTCTCAGTACAGTGTACAGACCCCTCAGTGTGTCATTATGCACACTCAGTACTGCACCTGCTCTCAGTACAGTGTACAGACCTCAGTGTGTCATTATGCACAAACAGGAATGCACCCTGCTCTCAGTACAGTGTACAGACCCCTCAGTGCGTCATTAGGCACACTCAGTACTGCACCCTGCTCTCAGTAGAGTGTACAGACCCCTCAGTGCGTCATTATGCTCACACAGGACTGCACCCTGCTCTCAGTACAGTGTACAGACCCCTCAGTGCGTCATTATGCTCACACAGGACTTCACCCTGCGCTCAGTACAGTGTACAGACTTCAGTGTGTCATTATGCTCACACAGGACTGCACCCTGCTCTCAGTACAGTGTACAGACTTCAGTGTGTCATTATGCGCACACAGGACGGCACCCTGCTCTCAGTACAGTGTACAGACTTCAGTGTGTCATTATGCGCACACAGGACTGCACCCTGCTATCACAGGCACAGGACTGCACCCTGCTCTCACAGGCACAGGACTGCACCCTGTTCTCAGTACAGTGTACAGACTTCAGTGTGTCATTATGCTCACACAGGACTTCACCCTGCGCTCAGTACAGTGTACAGACTTCATTGTGTCATTATGCACACACAGGCCTGCACCCTGCGCTCAGTACAGTGTACAGACTTCAGTGTGTCATTATGCACACACAGGAGTGCACCCTGCGCTCAGTACAGTGTACAGACGTCGGTGCGTCATTATGCACACAAATGACTGCACCCTGCTCTCAGTACAGTGTACAGACCTCAGTGTATCATTATGCACACATAGGACTGCACCCTGCTCTCAGTACAGTGTACAGACCCCTCAGTGCGTAATTATGCACACCCAGTACTGCACCCTGCTTTCAGTACAGTGTACAGACCTCAGTGTGTCATTATGCTCATGCAGGACCACACCCTGCTCTCAGTACAGTGTACAGTCCCCTCCGTGCGTCATTATGAACACTCAGTACTGCACCTGCTCTCAGTACAGTGTACAGACCTCAGTGTGTCATTATGCACAAACAGGAATGCACCCTGCTCTCAGTACAGTGTACAGACCCCTCAGTGCGTCATTATGCTCACACAGTACTGTGCCCTGCTCTCAGTACAGTGTACAGACCTCAGTGTGTCATTATGCTCACGCAGGACCGCACCCTGCTCTCAGTACAGTGTACAGACCTCAGTGTGTCATTATGCTCAAGCAGGACCGCACCCTGCTCTCAGTACAGTGTATAGACCCCTCAGTGTGTCATTATGCACACACAGGACTGCACCCTGCTCTCAGTACAGTGTACAGACTTCAGTGTGTCATTATGCGCACACAGGACTGCACCCTGCTCTCACAGGCACAGGACTGCACCCTGCTCTCACCGGCACAGGACTGCACCCTGTTCTCAGTACAGTGTACAGACTTCAGTGTGTCATTATGCTCACACAGGACTGCACCCTGCTCTCAGTACAGTGTACAGACTTCAGTGTGTCATTATGCGTACACAGGACTGCACCCTGCTCTCACAGGCACAGGACTGCACCCTGCTCTCACATGCACAGGACTGCACCCTGCTCTCAGTACAGTGTACAGACCTCAGTGTGTCATTATGCTCAAGCAGGACCACACCCTGCTCTCAGTACAGTGTACAGACCCCTCAGTGTGTCATTATGCACACACAGGGCTGCACCCTGCTCTCAGTACAGTGTACAGACTTCAGTGTGTCATTATGCGCACACAGGACTGCACCCTGCTCTCACAGGCACAGGACTGCACCCTGCTCTCACAGGCACAGGACTGCACCCTGTTCTCAGTACAGTGTACAGACTTCAGTGTGTCCTTATGCTCACAGAGGACTGCACCCTGCTCTCAGTACAGTGTACAGACTTCAGTGTGTCATTATGCGCACACAGGACTGCACCCTGCTCTCACAGGCACAGGACTGCACCCTGCTCTCACAGTCACAGGACTGCACCCTGCTCTCAGTACAGTGTACAGACCCCTCTGTGCGTAATTATGCACACCCAGTACTGCACCCTGCTTTCAGTACAGTGTACAGACCTCGGTGTGTCATTATGCTCATGCAGGACCACACCCTGCTCTCAGTACAGTGTACAGTCCCCTCCGTGCATCATTATGAACACTCAGTACTGCACCTGCTCTCAGTACAGTGTACAGACCCCTCAGTGTGTCATTATGCACACTCAGTACTGCACCTGCTCTCAGTACAGTGTACAGACCTCAGTGTGTCATTATGCACAAACAGGAATGCACCCTGCTCTCAGTACAGTGTACAGACCCCTCAGTGCGTCATTAGGCACACTCAGTACTGCACCCTGCTCTCAGTAGAGTGTACAGACCCCTCAGTGCGTCATTATGCTCACACAGGACTGCACCCTGCTCTCAGTACAGTGTACAGACCCCTCAGTGCGTCATTAGGCACACTCAGTACTGCACCCTGCTCTCAGTAGAGTGTACAGACCCCTCAGTGCGACATTATGCTCACACAGGACTGCACCCTGCTCTCAGTACAGTGTACAGACCTCAGTGTGTCATTATGCTCACGGAGGACCGCACCCTGCTCTCTGTACAGTGTACAGACCCCTCATTGCGTCATTAGGCACACACAGTACTGCACCCTGCTCTCAGTAGAGTGTACAGACCCCTCAGTGCGTCATTATGCACACCCAGTACTGCACCCTGCTTTCAGTACAGTGCACAGACCTCAGTGTGTCATTATGCTCATGCAGGACCACACCCTGCTCTCAGTACAGTGTACAGTCCCCTCCGTGCGTCATTATGAACACTCAGTACTGCACCTGCTCTCAGTACAGTGTACAGACCCCTCAGTGCGTCACTATGCACACTCAGTACTGCACCTGCTCTCAGTACAGTGTACAGACCTCAGTGTGTCATTATGCTCATGTAGGACCGTACCCTGCTCTCAGTACAGTGTACAGACCTCAGTGTGTCATTATGCTCAAGCAGGACCGCACCCTGCTTTCAGTACAGTGTACAGACCCCTCGGTGCGTCATTGTGCTCACACAGGACCCCACCCTGCTTTCAGTACAGTGTACAGACCCCTCAGTGCGTCATTATTCACACTCAGTACTGCACCCTGCTCTCAGTACAGTGTACAGACCCCTCAGTGCGTCATTATGCTCACGCAGGACTGGACCTGCTCTCAGTACAGTGTACAGACGCCTCGGTGCGTCATTATGCACACTCAGTACTGCACCCTGCTCTCAGTACAGTGTACAGACCTCAGTGTGTCATTATGCTCACGCAGGACCGCACCCTGCTCTCAGTACAGTGTACAGACCCCTGGGTGCGTCATTATGCACACTCAGTACTGCACCCTGCTCTCAGTACAGTGTACAGACCTCAGTGTGTCATTATGCTCACGCAGGACCGCACCCTGCTCTCAGTACAGTGTACAGGCCCCTCAATGCATCATTATGCTCACACAGTACTGTGCCCTGCTCTCAGTACCGTGTACAGACCTCAGTGTGTCATTATGCTCACACAGTACTGCACCCTGCTCTCAGTACAGTGTGCAGACCTCACTGCATCATTATGCTCACGCAGGACTGCACCCTGCTCTCAGTACAGTCTACAGACGTTGGTGCGTCATTATGCACACACAGGACTGCACCCTGCTCTCACAGGCACAGGACTGCAGACTGTTATCAGTACAGTGTACAGACCTCAGTGTGTCATTATGCACACACAGGACTTCGCCCTGCTCTCAGTACAGTGTACCAAACCCTCAGTGCGTCATTATGCATACTCGGGATTGTGCCCTGCTCTCAGTACAGTGTACAGACCTCAGTGTGTTATTATGCACACACAGGACTGCACCCTGCTCTCAGCAAAGTGTACAGCCCCCTCAGTGCGTCATTATGCATACTCAGTACTGCACCCTGCTCTCAGTACAGTGTACAGACCTCAGTGTGTCATTATGCTCACACAGGACTGCACCCTGCTCTCAGTACAGTCTACAGACGTTGGTGCGTCATTATGCACACACAGGACTGCACCCTGCTCTCACAGGCACAGGACTGCAGCCTGTTATCAGTACAGTGTACAGACCTCAGTGTGTCATTATGCACACACAGGACTTCGCCCTGCTCTCAGTACAGTCTACAGACGTTGGTGCGTCATTATGCACACACAGGACTGCACCCTGCTCTCACAGGCACAGGACTGCAACCTGTTATCAGTACAGTGTACAGACCTCAGTGTGTCATTATGCACACACAGGACTGCGCCCTGCTCTCAGTACAGTGTACCGAACCCTCAGTGCGTCATTATGCATACTCAGGATTATGCCCTGCTCTCAGTACAGTGTACAGACCTCAGTGTGTCATTATGCACACACAGGACTGCACCCTGCTCTCAGTACAGTCTACAGACGTTGGTGCCTCATTATGCACACACAGGACTGCACCCTGCTCTCACAGGAACAGGACTGCAACCTGTTATCAGTACAATGTACAGACCTCAGTGTGTCATTATGCACACACAGGACTGCGCCCTGCTCTCAGTACAGTGTACCGAACCCTCAATGCGTCATTATGCATACTCAGGATTGTGCCCTGCTCTCAGTACAGTGTACAGACCTCAGTGTGTCATTATGCACACACAGGACTGCACCCTGCTCTCAGTACAGTCTACAGACGTTGGTGTGTCATTATGCACACACAGGACTGCACCCTGCTCTCACAGGGACAGGACTGCAACCTGTTATCAGTACGATGTACAGACCTCAGTGTGTCATTATGCACACACAGGACTGCGCCCTGCTCTCAGTACAGTGTACCGAACCCTCAGTGCGTCATTATGCATACTCAGGATTGTGCCCTGCTCTCAGTACAGTGTACAGACCTCAGTGTGTCATTATGCACACACAGGACTGCACCCTGCTCTCAGTACAGTCTACAGAAGTTGGTGCGTCATTATGCACACACAGGACTGCACCCTGCTCTCACAGGCACAGGACTGCAACCTGTTATCAGTACAGTGTACAGACCTCAGTGTGTCATTATGCACACACAGGACTGCGCCCTGCTCTCAGTACAGTGTACCGAACCCTCAGTGCATCATTATGCATACTCAGGATTGTGCCCTGCTCTCAGTACAGTGTACAGACCTCAGTGTGTCATTATGCACACACAGGACTGCACCCTGCTCTCAGTACAGTGTACAGACCTCAGTGTGTCATTATGCACACACAGGACTGCACCCTGCTCTCAGTACAGTCTACAGACGTTGGTGCGTCATTATGCACACACAGGACTGCACCCTGCTCTCACAGGCACAGGACTGCAACCTGTTATCAGTACAGTGTACAGACCTCAGTGTGTCATTATGCACACACAGGACTGAGCCCTGCTCTCAGTACAGTGTACCGAACCCTCAGTGCGTCATTATGCATACTCAGGATTGTGCCCTGCTCTCAGTACAGTGTACAGACCCCAGTGTGTCATTATGCACACTCAGGACTGCGCCCTGCTCTCAGTACAGTGTACAGACCTCAGTGTGTCATTATGCACACACAGTACTGCACCCTGCTCTCAGTACAGTGTCCAGACGTCGGTGCGTCATTATGCACACACAGGACTGCACCCTGCTCTCACAGGCACAGGACTGCAACCTGTTATCAGTACAGTGTACAGACCTCAGTGTGTCATTATGCGCACACAGGACTGTGCCCTGCTCTCAGTACAGTGTACAGACCTCAGTGTGTCATTACGCACACACCTGACTGCACCCTGCTCTCAGTACAGTGTACAGACGTCGGTGCGTCATTATGCACACACAGGACTGCACCCTGCTCTCAGTACAGTGTACAGGTGGGAGTTGCACCCTGCTCTCAGTACAGTCTACAGACGTTGGTGTGTCATTATGCACACACAGGACTGCACCCTGCTCTCACAGGGACAGGACTGCAACCTGTTATCAGTACGATGTACAGACCTCAGTGTGTCATTATGCACACACAGGACTGCGCCCTGCTCTCAGTACAGTGTACCGAACCCTCAGTGCGTCATTATGCATACTCAGGATTGTGCCCTGCTCTCAGTACAGTGTACAGACCTCAGTGTGTCATTATGCTCACACAGGACTGCACCCTGCTCTCAGTACAGTCTACAGACGTTGGTGCGTCATTATGCACACACAGGACTGCACCCTGCTCTCACAGGCACAGGACTGCAGCCTGTTATCAGTACAGTGTACAGACCTCAGTGTGTCATTATGCACACACAGGACTTCGCCCTGCTCTCAGTACAGTCTACAGACGTTGGTGCGTCATTATGCACACACAGGACTGCACCCTGCTCTCACAGGCACAGGACTGCAACCTGTTATCAGTACAGTGTACAGACCTCAGTGTGTCCTTATGCACACACAGGACTGCGCCCTGCTCTCAGTACAGTGTACCGAACCCTCAGTGCGTCATTATGCATACTCAGGATTATGCCCTGCTCTCAGTACAGTGTACAGACCTCAGTGTGTCATTATGCACACACAGGACTGCACCCTGCTCTCAGTACAGTCTACAGACGTTGGTGCCTCATTATGCACACACAGGACTTCACCCTGCTCTCACAGGAACAGGACTGCAACCTGTTATCAGTACAATGTACAGACCTCAGTGTGTCATTATGCACACACAGGACTGCGCCCTGCTCTCAGTACAGTGTACCGAACCCTCAATGCGTCATTATGCATACTCAGGATTGTGCCCTGCTCTCAGTACAGTGTACAGACCTCAGTGTGTCATTATGCACACACAGGACTGCACCCTGCTCTCAGTACAGTCTACAGACGTTGGTGTGTCATTATGCACACACAGGACTGCACCCTGCTCTCACAGGGACAGGACTGCAACCTGTTATCAGTACGATGTACAGACCTCAGTGTGTCATTATGCACACACAGGACTGCGCCCTGCTCTCAGTACAGTGTACCGAACCCTCAGTGCGTCATTATGCATACTCAGGATTGTGCCCTGCTCTCAGTACAGTGTACAGACCTCAGTGTGTCATTATGCACACACAGGACTGCACCCTGCTCTCAGTACAGTCTACAGACGTTGGTGCGTCATTATGCACACACAGGACTGCACCCTGCTCTCACAGGCACAGGACTGCAACCTGTTATCAGTACAGTGTACAGACCTCAGTGTGTCATTATGCACACACAGGACTGCGCCCTGCTCTCAGTACAGTGTACCGAACCCTCAGTGCATCATTATGCATACTCAGGATTGTGCCCTGCTCTCAGTACAGTGTACAGACCTCAGTGTGTCATTATGCACACACAGGACTGCACCCTGCTCTCAGTGCAGTGTACAGACCTCAGTGTGTCATTATGCACACACAGGACTGCACCCTGCTCTCAGTACAGTCTACAGACGTTGGTGCGTCATTATGCACACACAGGACTGCACCCTGCTCTCACAGGCACAGGACTGCAACCTGTTATCAGTACAGTGTACAGACCTCAGTGTGTCATTATGCACACACAGGACTGAGCCCTGCTCTCAGTACAGTGTACCGAACCCTCAGTGCGTCATTATGCATACTCAGGATTGTGCCCTGCTCTCAGTACAGTGTACAGACCCCAGTGTGTCATTATGCACACTCAGGACTGCGCCCTGCTCTCAGTACAGTGTACAGACCTCAGTGTGTCATTATGCACACACAGTACTGCACCCTGCTCTCAGTACAGTGTCCAGACGTCGGTGCGTCATTATGCACACACAGGACTGCACCCTGCTCTCACAGGCACAGGACTGCAACCTGTTATCAGTACAGTGTACAGACCTCAGTGTGTCATTATGCGCACACAGGACTGTGCCCTGCTCTCAGTACAGTGTACAGACCTCAGTGTGTCATTACGCACACACCTGACTGCACCCTGCTCTCAGTACAGTGTACAGACGTCGGTGCGTCATTATGCACACACAGGACTGCACCCTGCTCTCAGTACAGTGTACAGGTGGGAGTTGCACCCTGCTCTCAGTACAGTGTACCGCAGTACACTGTACTGAGAGCAGGTTGCAGTTCTGTGTGCACACGTGGTCCTGTTGTCGTTGCATCGTTATGCACAGTACTGTGCCTTGCTCTCAGCACAGGGTACTGTTCAGTGCACCATTCTGCACAGTACTGTACCCGGCATAGTACGGAGTGCTTCTTTTGGTGCAGTGCTCGGCAGTGGCCGGTAGGGTGCCCAATACCCGGGTACCTGGGTATTTCATTTTGTAAAGTATTGCTGTTTTCCCTCCGCATAGGGACCCTGCTGTAGTGTGGTGTAGTGTGGTGTAGAGCACCGCACATTAAGAAACAGGGGGCAACTTTTTTGTTTAAAGCCGCGCCCGTCAGGTCGTATGTGTGTCTCATTCAGCGGTACGCAGGTCCTTCTCTGTACGTGTGGGAGCGTGTTGTACTGAGCGGGGGGGGGGGCGGGGGGGCTTGCCGTTAGGACTGTACCCCGGCCACCACCCTCTTTATTGGCACGTTCTCGGGCAGAAGTCAGCAGAGCGGCGGGCCCTGTCTACGCGCCCCGCTGTACCTTTTAGCCTTCGTTAAAGGGCGCAAAGGCGCTATAGTGATACCGTAATACAGCACAGCAGGGGGTGTCATTAAATTGAGTGTTCGGGTTGTGACAGGAGGGGCGCCTGGGCCCTTGGACTCCAGTGGGGAGACCTTCCCAGGGGGTTGGAGAGGGTGGGGGGCAGAAGATATAGCTTAAGTATCCGACCAGTACACCCCCGGGAACAGCCCTCCCACTGGTGGGTAGGACGCGGCCATAGAGGCAGGAAGGGGTGAGTAAGAATGCCAAGGGGCTTCTGTGTGCTATACACAGACCCTGCCCACTATGCTGAGGCGTAGAGGGCGACTGGAGCAGGGCCCGGGGGCTGCCACACTGCAGGGCAATGCGGGCAGACACGGGTGGGGGGTGAAGGGGTGGGCTCTATTAACGGCGCGCTGTATCTGCTTGCAGGGGGAGTATTTTATTGTATACCGCGTCTATTAATTTCGAACTAATACGTATCGGCTACCTTGACTTGCTTTAACTGAACACGTGCAACGATCGCCCTTTCAGCGCGCGAGGGTTTGTGTACACGTGCGAGTGTGCGCGCCCACGTTGACTTGTATATTCCTGTGTATGTGGCTGTCTGGCGTATGCACAGAAGGATATGTTGGCGGTGTATGCACGAGTCGATATATTTGTATATGGGAAGGCGTATACCGATGCATATTTTCCTGCGCGAGAATATGGTTCACTCCAAGAAAGGCGCGCACGCGCTGGGTTTGTATTTCTAAATGTGCAGACCTGTGTATACCATGCGTGTGTCATACCGCATGGGATGTGTGCGATATAATATATCCACGTGTGTATATCTACACGCACACGTATATATGAACTTGACATACATGATCTATTCACACGCCTACCTATTTGCATCTCTGGCCGGCCGGGCTGCCAGAAGGCTGTGCCCTTTCCATACTTGCACTGGCTGTACTGGCCCGGGCGCGCCGGGCAGTACCGGGCAGTACCGGGCAGTGCCGGCTGATCCTATAGTACATATCATGGGGGCCTAACCCAGCTGCACACCTAGGCCACTCATTCACAGGAGTGCAATTTGAAAATGTGCTTTTGGTTCTCATGAGCCTGGGGTGCGCTGCTGCCTTCGGTGGGGGAGGGGGGGGGCTCGGTAAGGCGGGGTGAAAGGGTGGTTTTGTAATTCGAGGCCGAGCTGTCCTTATTCGACCATTAGACCCTTGCGATGTATGTGTTGTTTGTTTAACGTGTTAGAATTCTTGGATTTACATGATTTTAATCTATAATTGAAACGATAACTATGCCTGCAAATACTATAGCGTAACCCATACATATGTGTGATTTCTTTGTAATCAGGAGACACTTGTAACTAACAAGTGCTGAGAAACATTTCAGCTCTTTACAGCACGTGGTTAGTTTGGGGTGGAAGGAGGATAGCCGGGCAGTGCGGGCAGTACCTTAATGCTGTTGGGTCCTGTCTCGGGGGTGGGAGGGGGCCTTTATGGCAGGGTTGGAGTGAAGGCTTTTTAGTGCTTCGGCTGCCGGCGGTTCACTGGCTTCTTTCCACAGTGGTTCTGTGCAGGCTGTTTCTGCTCACTCTGGACATGACAGGATGTTGATAGTTCAAGTGAAGGCCGGGTGCTGAATACAGGAAGTGGGGCGCACTAGGTGGAACCCGGGCTTCTCTCTGCAGTAACCTGCTAAGACCATGGGGGCCTGCTTGCAAGGAGCGCTCATCGCAGGGTCTCTGGAAAAAGAGCCCAACTGTCAACATTAATGCTCGCTGCATTACATGGGTGGAAATCCATAAAACACAGGAATCATGTCAGGCCTTTAAATTATGGGTTTTACATCATCCCTGTAAATTATGAGCTTGAAACCACTGCAGGAGGTGCAATACAAACCGCTACCAACCAGGAAGAAACCTAAGATCAAGCAAAGACCTCCAAATCAAAACGAAGCACTACGAAAAAAGGAATTTGGCCGGTACTACATTCTCTCGTCTAATTGCCAATCTATGGAACTCACTCCTGAAGGAAATAAGAACGACAGAAGACCACCTCACCTTCAGAAAATTGCTGAAAACCTGGCTATTCAACTCACCGGGACTAGCATAAAAAATGGGCACATCTAACAACTATCACCGCAAACCCAAGACACTCAAGGGACAGTACTGATCCTGGAACCGACAAACCGCACAGTACTAACCTCTAACCGCCCAGCTCCTCGCCGCTCTCCAGCACACCCCACACGGCCTAACGGGCCAGCCCTACTACGCACAATCAAACATCTGCCAAAAGAACAAACTGCCACAAACAACCCAGACACTGAGCGTTGCTTCTCTGAGCGCAAGAACCCCCAGTGTGCACAATCCAAACACACTCAGAAGCCGACACACACAGGCGACAGTTGCTCTTGGTTCTGCGAGCACCAACAGAACAGCACAACCTCTATCCTATTCCTCTTCCCTCACTAACCTACCCCAGCCACCTTCTTGCAGAGCCCCATTAGTGCCTGGAGACCATGCCAATGGTTACGGTGTGCTGTATAAGTCAACCCACCATAATGTAATACTAAAGAACGCCTCTCCATCAATTAACCCCAATCTATCGATATATTGATTACTTTATGAAACAACCTGCTTGTGTACTATCTCTGCTCTCTCTCTCTCTCTCTCACTCCACCCCCCTTCCATCCCCCCAAAATACACACCAGGTCACTAAGTGAAAACAAGCCCCCTCTGTTATTGGGGACAATCCACCCTCAGGGTAGTCATAATATCACAAAAGACGGGTGGACGCGTCCTTTACATAAAAAAGACTCCTATTCCTAAACTCCATCAGTCCCTCAAGAAGAGCGTACCCGTCCCTTTGTGCCCCCCGCTGTCCCGAGGTCACGCTGATGTGCTGTCAGTCTGATAGGGGTAGCCGTAGGGAGGGTGCCTATCTCTAAACTCAACTGCACAAAAAAGAGAAATAGTAACGGAATGAAACTTAAAGCACTAAAAATACTCAAAGGGTGTTCAGGCTGGGATATTTCTTCCACTTTATTCTCCCCTTTGCTGAGTGTGTACCACGCTCGTTAATCGAATGTGCCAATGGAAAGTGCCACCCACTCGCGGCGTTCCTAGAGGCTTTACCAGGTCTAACGCTGTATGCGACTTATTAAAAAAGGATAATAGCAGGTCGCTTGGTCGACCGGTTTCGGTGAACAAGCGGGCTATTTAATGTCACCTTCTTCAGGGCCAAAGCACACGGATCGTCTTCAGGTCCTCCCACAACAGTCTTTCGTTTCTTGGGGTTCCACAGGGAATTATTAACTGCCATCCACTTCATTCCACTATGTATACAGAGTTATTATATATATATATATATATATATATATGTCTATATATGTCTATTTGGTGTCTATTTTATATATGTATGTATTGGTTTATAAAAAACCTTTGAAAACCCAAAATAAAAAAGAAGAAAGAAAGCAGAAAAGGTGTATCAAAATTCGCTGGACTTAACAAATCAACATCCCAAAGCCTTTAGGAATTAGTTTAACTGCTTCTGTTTGAGTCAAGACATCAAGGGCTGGTCACCGCCAGCAAATCTTTTAAATCCTTTAGGAAGTAAGGCAATGCAAAGATCAATTTCCAATACAACACCAAGAGAGGGATGGTGGATTGCATTGTGCAATGTGTGCCTTGGCTCAAATGGACTTTGCTACATATATATATATATAGAGAGAGAGAGAGAGAGAGAGAGAGAGAGAGAGAGAGAGAGAGAGAGAGAGAGAGAGAGAGAGAGAGAGAGAGCGCGCTGCCTGCCTTTACGCCTTTACAGACATAGGCTTGTCCATCTGCCTCATGTTAATACACAGACTATATTTCCCCGTATAGAACACAAGCGGTGGGGGCGCCTAATCTGTATTATGGACTGGCCAGCTAGACAGACAGCCTGCACGTCTCAGGACACCAGTGGGTGATGGATCGACTCCCCACGGCTGGGTAGCCCCCAGGCTGCGCATCCTCTTTAAAGAGAGGCCGTCACACACAGGCCGAGGTGATGTAAATTGGCCGCGTTAGGACTTTACAGCGGTTTATGGCGGCTCGCATGGCGGAGCCCTCAGAGGTGCGGGGCAGCCGCTGAATGCGGCCTGGTTCTTCTCAGTGGGGGCCGATAATCCGTTTAATTGAGTCACAGGGGAACCAAACCCAACCGCTCTAATCCCGAAACCTAACAGAGCAGATAGAGACCGAAAAAGCGCCTTCCCAGCGGCCCCCCGTCTGCTTGCATTTCACGGACAGCCGAGCACCAGCACCCCGCCCTCCCCTCTCCCCCAAAACAAGCTCCTTAAAATCGCTTGGCTGGGTCCTATGCAAAGTGTTTGAAAGTTCATAATGGCCCTGATCCCCGTGTCAGGGACGGGCTGCAATGGGTGCTAAAAGACCGGGGAGAATCGCAGAGAGTTGGAGCCCCGCTGAGTGGAAAATCCGGGGCTTTAAAGCGGTTTATCGGGGAAGCTTCAATTGGGTTCGGATAGCTTTATAATAACACAAATCAGGCTGTAAAACACCGCCTTGCCATGTCTTCCCCTCCTCCCAAAATAAACCTCCTAGCTGAAGCTCCTTTGAAGCGCTTGGGTCGGCCGCGAAGCGCTCTTCTAGTCAAAGCCCTCGATTTAGCAGCGGCCCGGTTTATCCCGTATAAATCTCATTTTTTTGGCTACGGTCCCACTGTAGTGGGAACAGATTGCGCTCAGATTGCCCAGGGCACCCCCTCGCTGAAAGATCGGGGCCTTTAATGCATGCCCTCGACAAGTGTATTATTTATAAACCCCGTTTACTGCTCTAGTTAAGCAATTTATATGGGCATGTTTACAATTAAACGTGATTGTTTTCCTTCCAATATAATTGTCCGGTCTTATAAAAATGAAAGATTGCCCTAGACATCGTTTTTCCTACTAAAAAAAGCTTGTTTTATAAATAATTCGTTTCTCGGTCTGAAGCGCTTTAAAGGTGTAATAAATTAGCGCCCACTTGCTCGTGTACTATTTTAACGCCATGTATATAACACGGTCCCCAAATACAAGGCGGCTTTTGTCCCCAGACAGCATCGCCGTGCCCCTTTCAAATTACTGTTTGGAATACTTCTAAATTAGCCACTTCAAATTACATTTTGTAGTAGTTATTCACAATGCTTTTAAAAATGGCGATTTATTTTCCAAGGGCCGCATTTACTAACATGTTTTCAGTGGGACTTCGCAGTGTTAGTACATGTGTGTGAATCGGGCCCCGGGTTTTGCTCTTACGGGGAGCGTGTTTCACGGCCCTGGGTGCGTTCGCTTGGAGCGCCTTTATTTGCGAGTCCTCGTCATGTGTGTGCAGTGAAGAAGAAGGGTGCTTAGTGGAAGTAACCAGCACGCGCAATTATCCGCAATTAGAGCCTGACAAAAATGCTGGGAGTTCTGCTGCGGGACTGATACAAAAGAGCAATTTGTGGTTCCCCGTGTGTTTGATGGGGTGGGGCGTTAAATGTAATTTCCCCCCGAAAAAAAACGAAAGTCGGTGAAGTAGGCGCGGGCAACGTTTAAAAAAACACGCCACCAGGGACCGGGTTACTTAGGCGATTCACAATGGCGCAATTCCGTTGAAAAACGCTCTGTAAATCAGGCTTAGCGCAGAAATGCGCATTTCACTCTGTGCGCAGTTTTAAGATGTATTGACAAGAGCAGCCAACGGGGCACGAGCCTTTCGGGGGAATTGTAGTGAAGGAGCGAGGGCCTGGCGCCTCCTGCTAAAAACACCACTTCGTGGCACTCAAGGCAACGAAAATGAGACGAGTCGCGTTTTGGATTAGGATAAAACCCGGCAATGAGCGATGTATTGTTTGAAATTCACTTGCACTCTCACGTGTGTGTGTATTACACCGTGTGTAGCGCACGAGGGCGGTTGCGATTGTTATCATTGTGGTTCGATATGAAAGGCTGAGTCGGCGCTGCCGGGATTCGAGCCTGGGATTGCAGGCCTCTGTGAGGCGCGGTGCACAAGTCGCAGAATCTTCGGGCCTGATTTACAAAGCGTTTTTCAATGCGAGCGCGCCATTGTTAAACGCCTTTAAAATAGAGCCTTGCATGTTTGCGGTGCACAGCACACATCACAAATAATGAACTTTAATGCACGCCACCCGCCTGCGCACGCACAAAGCGCTTCAAACACGAATTCACTCCCTTTAAGTCGCTTTTGGATCCAAAGTCTGATTCCCTAAAATGTTTTCAATGGGCGTTCCCCATTGAAACACATTTTTGTAAATCAGGCCGTTATTTTAAATAAAATGAAAAAAAACCCGCCGATGTATTTCCCCATGTAACTTTTTTTTCGGTGGGCGAAACGAACGATGCCCCTTCACCCTCTTGTTACCTGGGACCCAATTTTGGGGCACATCTCGCTCCTCTAGGTAGGTTCACAATTTTGGGTGTTTGGGGGGATGGGGGTGACAGCTTGCTCATAAATAAATAAATAATTCCCGGCATGGGCGTACTAATTTTAGGGGGGGGTGGACAGGGGTGTTTGTCCCCCCAACTTTCATGGCACACCATTTTGTCCCCATTCATTTGGCTGGGGCACCTTTTCTTCAGATGTCATTCCCCCCTCCCCCAACATTTTCAGCAAAGTTACTCCACTCATCCCCGGGGTAGGGTGGTACATGGGTTTATTTTGGCATTGCAGCTGCCATAATTCCCCATAAAATGCACAAGAGTCAGCCCCGGAACTAAACTACACAACGAAAGGCTTTTTAAACAGCTGAATGCGAAAAGGAGGCCTGCTTTTCCCAGTCACACTCTTTATTTTTAAAGTGATTCTTATGAACACGTTCTAGACGTTAATATACGCTTGGCAGCACGTGAGAGTGCTGTGCGGGGGAAGTTGTGAACTCGGGGGACACCTTTGAAATGCAATTCGCGGACACTAACATGATTTCCCTGTCCCCGTCCACCTGGCGGACCCCCGAAGAAAGGGCCTAGATTACATGGCGCAGGCAATGCCCCCCCCCCCCCCCCGCCCCAGAATAACCGAACCACCTCTGGAGCAAGAGATCCCTTTGCTCGACAGCACTTTGCCATAGCAAGCGATCCCTTTGCTGGACAGCACTTTGCCGTAGCAAGCATCCCTTTGCTCGACAGCACTTTGCCGTAGCAAGCATCCCTTTGCTGGACAGCACTTTGCCGTCGCAAGCGATCGCTCTGCTGGACAGCACTTTGCCGTAGCAAGCGCTCCCTTTGCTGGACAGCACTTTGCGTAGCAAGTGGACAGCACTTTGCCGTAGCAAGCATCCATTTGCTCGACAGCACTTTGCCGTACGTGGATCCCTTTGTTCGACAGCACTCTGCCGTAGCAAGCATCCCTTTGCTGGACAGCACTTTGCCGTAGCAAGCGATCGCTCTGCTGGACAGCACTTTGCCGTAGCAAGCGCTCCCTTTGCTGGACAGCACTTTGCGTAGCAAGTGGACAGCACTTTGCCGTAGCAAGCATCCATTTGCTCGACAGCACTTTGCCGTACGTGGATCCCTTTGCTCGACAGCACTCTGCCGTAGCAAGCGATCCCTTTGCTCGACAGCACTTTGTCCGCCCTTGTCGGAAAGAGCCGCGCCTGGTTAATTTATGACCCCTTAATTATTCTTTTCTCCACTTCTTTTCAGCCGGGGTGTTCGGTGGGGGCAGAACGCTCCGCAGCGGGCGAGAACAAACTGCACCCTCACAAAGGCGCAGAAGCGACACCGAAGTGTTCGAAATTCAATACCGTCGATGAAATGCGGTCATCGGTGTTTGGGCGCAGAAGAGCTGTGTGCGGGCGAGTTAATATCCGCGGTTTCTTTTCATGTATACATGCGATTGCTCGCAGTCTTGTGCAGCCCAAGAGGAGCAGACATAGCCGTTCCCGGCCCCCGCCACGGACCCGTCCCGAGGCGCCTCACTCACTTTTATAAATAGTTCACCTTTCCCACACCCGGGGAATAAGCGAGCGGCGCCGGCTGCCTGCTGCCGCTGCTCGGCGATGGGGGATGGGGGTCTCCGCATTTCAGCATCAATATATCACTCGACTGCATTAACAACCGAGCCGGGCTTCCAAATAAATGAGCATTAGATGGGT
The DNA here is from genome assembly GCF_040938575.1 of Ambystoma mexicanum. Lineage (NCBI taxonomy): Eukaryota > Metazoa > Chordata > Amphibia > Caudata > Ambystomatidae > Ambystoma > Ambystoma mexicanum. Next base: position 74,969,318 of record NC_090929.1, on the reverse strand, counting down.
GCATTTCACCTGGGGCGGAAGGCCCCGCTGTGCTCCCGTATTCCGGGGGCTTTTGCTGCCTTGGAAAAATGTAAGTGTGCTTGGAAAATACGGTGAACAATCCGGTGTAATAATCCGAAAGGCCCTCGTGCCCCGAGGCTGCAGTCGGCTTGTTTACAAGCCCCCACCCGCACTCCTGCTGCGAGAACATTGATTAATCAAAGTCGGGGAAGCCCCCCGTAATCCCTTTATATGAGCAGAGACATACCGGCACATAGACCTGCCCCCGGGGGCCTCGGGAGTCCATGCCCCCGAGTGCCCTCTCTCCTGGGCAGCCTTGGATTTCGGGCACTCGACTCGACGGAGTTTAAGATCATTATTGGAAACGACTAATACATGGATGGATTTTCCGTTCGATCTGGGGGTTTCTCCCCTGGCTCGAGACGGGTGCAGTTTCCCTGCAGATGACTGATTTTCTTGGGGAGGCCTTTGCAAAGGTTCGCCGCTTTGTGGGTGTGGCTCCCTGGGAACGCCATCCACAGTTTAGGGAACTATGGGGCGCTCTGCGTCATCGCCCCATGGATGGGCCCAGGGTTGTGGAGTAGGGAGCAGTTTAGAAACTAAAGTGCGCGCCTCATTTCTAAAAACTCAACAACACTTAGAAAGCCCTTTGACTACGAGGTAAACTTGTTATTTAAGCTCCGAGAGGATATTCGCGCTGTTGTGGGCGCTAGAGAAATAGCTTTGTTAAACGATTATAATTTATATCCATACTTTAATTAATTTAATATATCCCCATCGCACCAGTGTGTGTTGCTCTGACCCCGGGGGCGTCCCACGGCCCCCAACCCCTTACCTCTGTACTCGGAGTCGGACGAGGCGTTGCTCCCCCCTCTCTCCATCTTTTCCCGGAAGTCCTCTGCCACTTTGCTCACCAGGCACCGGCCGGGCTCCTGGGTGGGCTGCCCGTTGCTGGAGTAGGGGGCACAGGCGGCCAGGGGTTTGCAGTCCGCCAGGATGTCTCTGATGAGGAAGGAGGAGGTCGTGATTGTCCTGGACTGAGAGGGCGCCGAGATATGACCCCCTCCCGGTGGCAGCTGGCACTCGATGCCTAGCGAGGGCCCGTGCCTGGCGCCGCCCGCTTCCAGGCACTCCCTGCCTGGGGACGATGGGGTCGAACAGCCGCTGCTGCCCTCGGAGCAGGGGCTCAGCTCCAGCGGGGTCCTGCAGTCCCCCATCAGGGGGTCCCCTTTGGCCCCCACAGGGCTCACGGCCCGGTGGGACAGGATAGAGTCGATGCCGAACGCGCTGGACCCTTCCATGGCTGCAGGCGCTGTCAGGCAGTCATTGAGTCCCTGGGGCCAGTGTTTGGGACTTGCTGGGTTTCAAAAATCCGTCAATGTGCCCCGCTCGTGAACCCTAAATCCAGTGGGAGCGTCTTGTCATTGTTTTGAGGAGGGGGTGGTGGGTGTAGTGAGGGTGGTGGGCCGACCTCCAACACTCCGAAAGGTCCAAGTGGAATCTGCTGGGCGCTATAGTTCAGGGTCACAGGAGCTGGCAATGGGTTGGAAGAGAAAGTGTCCCCCCAGAGAGGGCTACAGGAGGGCTAGTGGCAACCACCTGGGCGATGCGGAGCTGGCACCCTGGACTAGGCCCCAAGTGTTCACAGCCAGAGGAAATCCAGGGACACGCCTAGGGCCACTGCCCCCTCCCCACCTCTGTTTTCCCCAAAAGTCTCACGGGGAAGAGGTCCAGAGGCGGGAGAGGCCTTGCAGGAGGCGGGGGCATCAAGTATTGGGCCGGGCAAGAGGATCTGGTCCAGGGCGAACGGGTCAGAAACGGCGCCCAGGGGTCAGTAGCTTGCTTGCAGGGTCAGTATCTGGATTTCGGAGCAATGCTCTCAGTCGACGGTCAAACTTAAACAGAATCGGTCCAGAGGATCAGTCCCAGAGCAGAGTATCAGCGCCGACCAAGGCGTCGGATGAGGAGAAGGCCTCCAGGCTGCGGGGCAACTCTTGCCGGTACGTCACACTTGGGTCCAGGGGGGTCAGAGGGGTACTTCGACATCAGAGCCAGCTAGGACTGGGGTCAAAGGGCTGGCAGACGTGTGCACCCGGAACAGCGCCCTCCTGCGCTGCGCATCCCAGGGAGAGCAGGGGGCCCCGGGCAGCAGGTGCCACTCCAAGTACCCTCGACTTTGGCCTCCTCTTCAGCAGCCAGGAAGGACAGAAGTCTCCACTTTAGCACCCAGGAAGCGCGTAGCACCCTGGACGGCAGTCTCCGCTTTAGCACCGTGGACAGCAGTCTCCACTTCAGCACCGTGGACAGCAGTCTCCACTTCAGCACCCTGGACAGCAGTCACCACTTCACCCTGGACAGAGGTCTCCACTTCAGCACCCTGGACAGAGGTCTCCACTTCAGCACCCTTGCCCTTCTATTGAGCACCCAGGAAGAGAACAGCACCCTTGATAGCCGTCCCCACTTCAGCTTCCCTGGACAGGGGCCCCCACTTAAACATCCAGGGGGAGCGGAGCACCGTGAACAGCGCAGAGTAGTTCAGGACCCTGGACAGCAGTCTCCACTTCAGCACCCTGGGCGCTCACCGTCTAGAACAGCAGTGTCTTTTCCAGCACCCTGGAAAGCAGCCTCCTGGCGCTCAGCACCCCGTTTCCCCTGGTCCAGCAGTTTCAGGGTGCCCCACCCCCTCTCTGCCGCGCTGCAGCTGCCCTCCCCTTCCAGTGACACTGCCCCCTCTCTCATACACACTGAACTTGTGCTACTTTTCCCTTAGCTTTTTAAGGTGCCTGGCACGTGTCTGCCCAGGCGGCGCTCTGATTGGCTGCGGGCTCCCTCCTCTCTCCTGATGTCACACTCGCGAGGCAGCCAGCCGAGCCCCTCTCAGAGTGATTAAAAGAGACTGACTTCATTAGCGCGGGCCGCACCCCCTGCTTACGGCCCCTTCCGCCGCTGCTTTCATGACAGCGCTCATGAAGTTTTAATGGAGTTATTAGCGGCGGGGAGGGGGAGGGGGGGGGGTACGGCGCTGCTTTTAGCAACTTTTCATCCTATTTCTGCACGGCGGGGGCCACGCCAGCCCCTCCCTCTGCCGGGCGCAAAACAGAGCCCGTACACACACATTGCACAACTAAAAAGCATTTTTTTTACACAAAAAAAAAATAAAAGGCAGTGAAATTTGCCACTGTTATGCATTATTTGACGATCTTCGTAGCGTACAAATATTGACACATATTGAACATATTCTGTATTCGGAGTTCACACCGGAACGAAACACACGCACACCCCTGGGGCGTCGCTCTGCCTGTGCATCTAGCTCCACACACACGCGCGCACACACTCGTAGACCTACACTGGAGTATATACAAAGCACATTATACACTCCCTGAATTAGGCACACTTATGCATACCGCACGAAACGCATATACACTTCCAGTAATTGTGCACGCAATATATATATATGTATATATGTAATATAGTCGTGTAGTCGTGTGTGTACACGCATATATATATATATATATATATATATATATATATATATATTTTTTTTTTTTTTTTTTTCAAAAGTTCCTCGTGCTGTGTACGTGAGATGGGCTGCACTCCCAGAGCAGCTGAGGATCAAAAGTCCTTACAGCAACAAAGAGACATGGCACATTTGGTCCCAGCGACAGCACATATTTTATTTTATATATATATATATATATATATATGTGTGTGTGTGTGTGTACATACTGGGTGCACAGTCACCGGAAACTGTGATTATATATATTGTATATAAAGCCACGCGCACACAGATTGACACCGCATGCACAATTGTTGGACGTTATCGAAGTGTGTTATTTGTGCGTTGCGCGCGTAGATCCTGTGTGTTCACCCAGAGGCATACACGCATGTATTAAATGACGCACACAATATATGTCTTCCGTGTTTCCTACACATGCACGCTTTCATATAGTCGTGTACGGGTATGGATGTGTGCGCACACACGCGTACGCCGTCTGCAACACATCTAGACCCGAGAAGAGCGTGGTAGGGCGCGTGTGTCTCCTTGGGGTGAGGTCTGCACTTCCCAGCAGGCCCAGGCGCTCAGGCTGGAGAAGTCCGCGGACCCGAGACGCACAGCGTTTTCCGGTGGGACTGCGCCACTGTGAAAGGCGTTTGTAGACCAGGCCCCTCTGCGTTGTGATTTTCGGATTTCATGGTGGTCCCTTTTCCATGTCGGCGTCCCATCATGTATGACCCAAAGCGTGACTTGTGAGAAGTTGCATGTTCGGTGTTGGGCGGTAGCTCCATTTCACGGCTTTGGGGAGGAATCGGGCGCGCGCAGACAATGGCGCACGTCGCCTGGAGAGTGTTTTCAAAAATAGAAAAATACACGAAAAATACAAGAAAAATACAGGGACATTTTTGATTAACTCTGGGAGGAAAGAAACCGATTTCGCAGAGGTTTTTTTTGTGAATAATCCGCCGAGTTCCAGGGTGCAAAAGCGGCTCAGGGGCGGGGAGATTGCGGTGAAATGCGCAAAGTTGCGGAGAGCCCGAAGCGACTTCCGGGACGTGAACTATTATGTGGAAGAACTGCCCGCGGTGGGGGGGGGGGGGGTCGGGCCATTCCTGGGGTTCTGGACACACCGGGTTGCGTTTTGGGGTCCATTTGAAGGGACTCCAGAAATGAATGGGCCGTGAAACCGTATTTCAAGGCGCACTCGCCGCTTCCCTCGGGTGCAATAGTTTATTCTAACACACCTGGGTAGTGAACCCCAGTCACGTCAGAAGGAAGCAGTGAGGGGGGAGGGGGATAACGGAGAAAATGGGGGAGAGATCGGAGAGGAAGACAGTGGAAGAGGGGGCAGCAGAAGCATTGTGGGGGTTACTCAGAAAGAGAGGGGGTGGGCAGAGAGAAACCGAGCGACACTTTGGGTTAGAGAAGGCAGACAAGAGCAGCAGGTGTGTGGGGGCATATATTTAAGGGGGGAGGACCGAATGCACCTGGTAAGAGAGTAGACACGGGAGGCAGCAAAGGGCAGGAGGAGAGCCAGCGCAGTGATTAGTAAAGCAGGGGATGGGGAGCGGACCTGGAGAGGAGGGGGATAGAGAGACAGGGCGAGGGTAGGCAGGGGAGGAGAGGCTGAGTGGGAAGGGCTGAAAAGTAGAAGAGAGAGCGAGGGACAAGTAAGGGAGGTCTCGAGTGGGAGAGAAAAGATGGAAAAGTGGAGTGGACTATGGAGAGTGGAAAGGGAGTGGCTGCGGGAAAGGAGAGGTTGTGGTGGAAGGAATGCAACAAGAGAAAGGAGTGGAGGCGAGATGGGAAAATAGATACGATACAAAGAGATCAAATTAACGTGGAAATATGAGAGAGAAAAAGGGGGCGCAGAGACATAGAGAGAGAGAGAGAGGGAGAGAGAGAGGGAGAGTGCGGGAGGATAAGAGATAGAGAGAGAGGTAGAGAGAGAGGGAGAGAGAGGAAGAGAGAGGGAGGGAGAGAGAGTGGTAGAGAGAGAGGGGGAGAGAGAGAGAAAGAGAGAGGGGGAGAGAAAAAGAGGAAAAAGAGAGGGAGAAAGAGAGAGGCAAGGAGAGAGGGAGGGAGGGAGAGAGAGAGGGATGTGAGAGAGAGAGAGGGAGAGAGAAGGTGAGAAAGGGGGAGAGAGCGATGGAGAGGGAGAGATAACGAGAGAGAAAGAGAGGGAGAGAGAGAGAGGAAAAGAGAGGGAGGGAGAGAGAGAGAGGTATAGGGAGAGAGAGAGATAAGAGAGAGAGGGGGAGAGAGGGAGGGAGGCAGAGAGAGAAAACGGGCTGTAAAGAGAGAGGGAGTGTGTGTGTGTGTGTGTATACGGGGCAGGAGTGAGGAGGAGGGGTGCCTGGGGTCTGCCAGGTAGGGAGGGGAGGAAGGAGAACAGTTGCGCATTATGGTGGGGTGGGGGAGACCCGCATTAACACCGCACTGCTGCCCCAAGTAAAGGCGCATTGCCCACTCCCCTCGGTACCCCAGAACTGCTCCAGCGTGCGCTGAGCTTCCCGGGACTTCCCTTCAGCAGGCATGGCACAGCTCTAGTGCCCCCTAGCGCCCGTGCCCCACCTCCATGTACCCCCACCTTCCCGTCAACCCCTGATCATTCCTGGGGAAGCTCTACTATTTCCTCTGCCCACCCGCCCGCACCCCTTGTATAACACGGCGCGGTGCAAACGAGCCCAGGCCGACACAGGGGGCAATGGGAGAGCAAAGACGGGGCTGGAGACTAAGCAGCGCGCCCAGGGAAGCAGCAGGAAGGGGAAAGGACAGGTGGGTCTAGACCTTCTCACTTGCCACCAGTGTGCATGGATGCAAAGATTGGCAAAGCCAACAGTTTGGGCTTTTGTGCAATCATTTTGTTGGCACTACCATAATGGTGCTACCTGGCCATGAGACGGTTGCAGCTGGCAAAGGGTGATAATACCGTGGCATGAGATGGTAGCAGCTAGCAAAGGGTGATAATACCGTGGCATGAGATGGTAGCAGCTGGCAAATGGTGATAATACCGTGGCATGATATGGTAGCAGCTGGCAAAGGGTGCTAATACCGTGGCATGAGATGGTAGCAGCTGGCAAAGGGTGATAATACCGTGGCATATTATGGCACTGCCATAATGGTGCTACCTGGCCATGAGATGGTAGCAGCTGGCAAAGGGTGATAATACCGTGGCATATTATGGCACTGCCATAATGGGGCTTCCTGGCCATGAGATGGTTGCTGCTGGCAAAGGGTGATAATACCGTGGCATGATATGGTAGCAGCTGGCAAAGGGTGATAATACCGTGGCATGTTATGGCACTGCCATAATGGAGCTACCTGGCTATGAGATGGTAGCAGCTGGCAAAGGGCGATAATACCGTGGCATATTATGGCACTTCCATAATGGTGCTACCTGGCCATGATATGGTAGCAGCTGGCAAAGGGTGATAATACCGTGGCATGATATGGTAGCAGCTGGTAAAGGGTGATAATACCGTGGCATGTTATGGTAGCAGCTGGCAAAGGGTGATAATACCGTGGCATGTTATGGCACTGCCATAATGGAGCTACCTGGCCATGATATGGTAGCAGCTGGCAAAGGGTGATAATACCGTGGCATGTTATGGCACTGCCATAATGGAGCTACCTGGCCATGAGATGGCTGCAGCTGGCAAAGGGCGATAATACCGTGGCATATTATGGCACTGCATGATGGTGATACCTGTCCATGAGATGGCTGCAGCTGGCAAAGGGCGATAATACTGTGGCATATTATGGCACTATCATAACGGTGCTGCCTGGCCATGAGATGCTAGTAGCTGGCAAATGGTTATGTCATGGCAGTGTATAACAAACGTCTATCTAATGCCTATTTGCCAGACGCAATTGTTGACTTCTTTTTGTTCTTTCTTGTTGTACAGCTATACAAATGTTTAACAAAGGTGAGTGAAAGAATAAAGAAACCCCCAAAAAAGGAGAAAAAAAGAAATCCAACTTACAGTTCATTTCATCCCTTTCCTTCTTAAAATCCACCATCGAGCGCGTGCTCCATTAAAAAACATCTATACACATCTATAAAAACATCACACATATAACAGTTCAATATTCTTATAAAGCCTTCATATGATAATTTCATGAACTATAACATAGATACAACCCCCGTAGCGTGTCCCCCGTCAAAGAAACGCGACTCATGGCAAGCACCGACACTCTCACGCAACTTGGCCAGTGCCACTGTGATCTACCTGGAGAGATCTCAGGAACCTGGCTACCGCCATTACTCTGGAGGTTGCCCTTCCTGCCAGAGAATGACCCCAAAGCATGTCTTCCTCGCCCGCACTTCATCCGTTTACACCTCTATTTCCGGTAGAGCGTTCTCTTCCCCTGATCTGCAGGGCATGAGGAGGTAAACGGGTGTCTCAAGGGCTGCCAATGGCCAGGCTCCATCTATCTAGCTTTCATGAGTTATGTCTATAGCGCCACTAACCGTAGGCCTCAGGGCGCTTATCTCTAGAATCCGCCTGCTCAGATAACAAAAGGCCAGCACTTCCCTAGTTAGGAACCAGGTTCCACTTGAATCTTAAAAAGCTACGCCGTATGGTGATAACGTAACAGATAAGGCGCCAGGAACCCCGGCACGTGAGCTTTTAAAAATGCCTTTCATCCATGGTGGTAGTCCAGGCGACTTCACAGAGACCCCGTTTTACTGGCCCGCGATTCTCTACCAAGTCACCGCCGGCTCCCCCCCACTTTCTCAAGCAGGGGCGGCGCAATGGTCGGAAAAATTCAGAAACAAAAGTGTCCCCATTCAAGTCAAGTTTTTCCTTAAAAACACTAAAAAGGGAATTCTTTACTGGGATTAACGGTTTATGGTAAAAAGATAAAAATGTCCACAGGGCCCTACATTTTAGCGCGTATAATCCAAGCTCGTGCCTGGCTGCTGCTGAAGGACCAAGCTGGGGATCCCCAAGGCTCCCCCCCAAGTAAGGCAACACATCTAAAGTCCAGGCCGCGTGGGGCTCCATTCCGTATCCAATCTTAGGGCCCGATTCATGGCATTTTTTTTCACGGTTCAAAGTGACTTTGCACTGCCGACACAAGCCCTGATTCATGAAACTGTGCAAAGTGTATTTTTGCAGTGAAAAGTCTGTGCAAAGTGCGTGCACAGGCATTTTTGCAGTATGAAATGAACTTTTTTTCCCCCTCATAAAATGTAAGAATGGGGATGACGGAGAACTTTCCAAACCTAGACTCCACCCTGCAGCGTGGATTAGAAAGTGGGATCAGCCGCATTGGAACCCCTTGTTTTGTTGGAGGCCCACGTGATCTGCCTGTGAGCGGGAAGCCAAAGCCAACAACGCTCTCCACTCTCTCGCGACGGCTGACACCAACTCGCCGGCTCAAGGCAGAAGATCTTTGCTTTTTGGTACAGCGCATGACCTTAGTCTTGTTGGAGTTCACCACCAGGGAGGGAGCTCAGTGAGTGAGCTCGTCCATAATCAGTAAAGGTGTCGTAGGCCAATTTGTGTGCAGTCAAATGTTAATGTTAATGTTAAAGGTATTTGTAGCGCGCACCGTCACCACCGGAGTGGTCCCCAGATGCTCATAATGACAAGTCATCTGCATATCCCGGGAGGATAGCTCAGCGGGCAACGTGCTCCCTTGGAAGCAAGACGACACAAAGCAACCCGGGTTCGATCCCCAGGTCTGCGCTTAGAAACCTCTGGGTATTTAAGCGCGCTATCAATACGCAACTAAGAAAAGAAAAAAAACAATAACGCAACTAAAAAACAAACAATTCCTGTAACTGTGCCTCGATGCCCACGGGCTTTGTGAGTGCTTTAAAAATGCAAAATAAAATATGGCAGCCATATGGGTTTGAGCGTATGAATTGTAGGCGTGGCAAATTCAGCAGCTTCTAAAGCATCTCCAATGTGGAATAAGTATGGGTTGAAGAAGCGGGGCACCAATACACATGCCTGCCTGACGCCTCTAAAGGTAGACACATTATGACCCTCTCTGATTCAATCTCATCTGGGCATTCGTCCCTTCATGCAATCCCCTTGGCAAACACAGTAATCATAGGGGAATGCCCCATTTCCCCAATTTTCTCCTCGAACAGCATCGAACAGGGCAGAAATGTCAATGGTGGCCACGAACACTGACTCCTATTTGCCGGACCATACCATTCTTAGAATAGATTTGAATGTAAACCCATTGAGAGAAGTTCCCAAGAACGTTCTAAAGCCGGTCTGCCACTTTTGGATCCTGCCCAGACCGCTTTGCCAACTCTCCAGATATTCCAACAGCAAGGCTTGTTGACTTTGCCAGTACTTGTTTTGAACTGGAATTGAGTGTAAGGAGCAGGTGCAAAGACACACATATTGCTTATAAATGTTATGCTATGTTTTCTTGCGTTTGTGTAGCGCATGCTCCCATAGTTTATGGCGTCATATGCATGTATTGAATTAATGGATGGAAGCACACTTGGTTAAGACATTTGTATTAATTGGGAGCTGGCTCACAGCTGCAATTAAGCCATTATTTTTCAGTCAACCACTTAGAAATAACACTGACATCCCCTTAAAGCAGAGACCTAGTTCAAATAGCTCCCAAGAGATTTTGTGCGAGCAGTCCGTGGGTGTGAATGACGATTGGCCATGGGTGTTCAATAGGTGGGTACTTAACCAAACAACATCCACAGGCTGGCATCCCGTCTTCCCCTTATCTTCACTTCCTGTGCCGTTACTTTTAGCTAGCGCTTGCCTAATAACCAAAATGAATACACATATTATTTTAATTATTGTCTCGATTTTTGAAGCTTTTTATTGGAATATAGACCAACGTTTGCCTGCTTTCTTTCTTGAACACACGTTTGTTAGTAGAATCAAAGTTAAGCACCTTTTATTTTGCTCATATTCCGGTTTTACAGAGCACCTTTTAGTTTATCTAATTGAGGCCGTGTACTGTGTGTATCCAGAGTGAGGTTGTTGGGGGCTGGACATGGGGCTTGCCAGTGCCTCTGGTGTTAGACTGCTCACTAAGTCTGATAATAGGTTGCACAATGACACTTTGCAGCACATACCGCCACTTGGCGTAGCTACGTAAGGCGTGCAGTCTCTTGGTTACTTTGCCATCTGTACAACAAGGAGTTCTAATCCCGGCAACCCCACTTGGATAACCCCTGTGATCCTCAGCAAATTGCTCCAACTCCCTGTTCCATAAGTTCCATTCACTGCTCAAAGCTGGCGAGGAGCTCAGGACGCTTGCCCCCAACTCCTCCCCGCCTCCCACCGTCAAATACTGGACATGTCTTTGACAGCGATCACCAGTTAACCCTGCGCATGCCGGTCTATCTGGTACACGTGGGCCCGGGTGTGTCAGCTCCAGCGATACCTACGGGTGTCAAGGACAGCCCCCCTCGCCCCCACCCCCGCTCAGCACTTTAAAGCATTTCTATTGCTTAACGTGACACGCGTTTTGGGGGCTAGAGAAATTGGAGCTAAATTCCATTGCAACATCACAGCGATTTCATATGAAACGAGAAGGTGGGCGCGGGTAAGCAGAGCCCTTCGGGGGTCAGAATGCCACCTTCATAGCTGGTAACCGTGGGCACAGGTGCCAGGGTATCGGGCTTGCCCCTCCCCCCCCCCCCCCCCATCATCACTCGCCACACCTGCTGCCGCCGGATTTAAACGCGCGTGTCCCGTTTCTTGCACGGCTCGAAAGCTACAATAACGCGCGCTTTAAAGACCCGCATGCGCAGTAATCGCCAGGCATTAACTGCTCCTGCAATCAATGGGCGCCCGTGCCTGTCACCCTTTGCCCCCAGTCGGGTGCAGGGGGTACGCTTAACATTGCAATACAAGTAGACCGCTGATGGAATGAAAGGCTAACGTGATCCTGGGGGCAGGTTAGCCACCCCCCGCCCCCCGGCAAACCCGACTGCTGCAGATTTCGGAGCGAGTTGGCAACAGGATGCGTCTGTAGGGGCAGGTGGGGGCGGGCGTGCACGAAACAACTACACGTGCTTAGTTTCAATAGAAGATAGACCTGTGGAAAATGAGAACGGGGCCGACGTTGGTGATTTTCGCAAGAGTCCCTCCGTGACTCTCCAGCCCAGAGAGGGTTTACTGGGCACTGGAGGGCTGCGTGAAAAGCTGGCGCTCTGGGAGCCAGTGTGCTCTAGTTAGCGTGGTGGGCAGTGCCAAGAGACAGCGCAAGAGGGAGTCTGCGCCATGATCAGCACTGCACTGATTATGGGCAAGGTTTATGGAACTCTTTGCACAGTGCAAAGTCACTTTGCACTGCCAACACCCACCGTGATTCATGGAACAGTGAAAAGAGTATTCTTGCAGTGCCAAGTCAGCGCAAAGTCAATTATGACCTTGCACTGACTTTGCAGGGGGTCATCCTGATTCAGGGAACTGTGCAAAGTCATTTAGCAGTAGAAAGTGTACAGCAGGACCCCAGCTGGCCCATAGAGCTGGGGGTTGCCCAACAGTACTTTAAGATGAGCAGCAGCACCTTCGAGATGGATGGGGGTGCAGATTAATACTCTAGCATCAAATCAATAATGACAACTCAATGGTTTGGCAAAGGGAGTCCGTTTAATGACAAGTCGAAAAAAGAGGAGCTCATGAACATCAGCAATCGCTCGATCTTCCTTCTCGCTTCAACACCACTTAATTTCATAAAAAACACATCATTTATACTAAAAACTCATCATCACTGATGTGTAATATCTCAAAACTTAGCATGCAACTTGATTGGGTCTAGGAAGGTAACTTTAATATAGGTGCTATATCTGTATCTGGTAACGGAGTGAGGGGATTGGATGAACAGTGTCAGGTGGGGCATCTAAGCCATGGCTACTGTAGACGTCACTAAAAGTATGACGTCTCAATTGTTCTACTACTATAGGACCCTAGATTACTTGGTCCACTATGAATGGGTCGGCATTGACCAAACTCATACATTTCCACTTGCTTTGCAGCGTGCAGAATAGGCAGCCAGGTGCAGGGAGCTTGTCTGCACCCCAGGCCTTCCTCCAATTATTGCTACAATCAATCATTACCTCAGTGGTCATGTGTCAATTATTTCTTTGTATTTTGGCCTCGAGACAGCTGCTTGATCTGGAAAAGTTAAGGCGTCTGGGCATGGCACGAGTTCATGCGTAGGTGTGAAAGTTTCATCCCTTCTGCTTGCTTGGTCACGTGATTTCGACACCGTCAAACTGTCTTATTCTCCAGGTAATTTGTGCATTTGATTTAATTTTGCCAGCCATCTGCCTTCTGTGGCTTATCTTGACCTTTCAGAATAGGATACTCTGTTCTTCTCTTCATTAATTGTATCCACTGTTGGGCTATTTCAGCTGGTACGACCGTGGCTTCTTGGCATGACTTGCCTTCGTCTGAGTTTTCTCTCTGTCTTTAATTCTCGATTTGCTTGCTGCAAGGCTCTTCTCTTGAGACCTTTAATAAAATTTGGTTGATTCAGCTCTTATGGATAGTGGAATTATACTTATATAAAAGTGCTCCTTTGAGGTAGATATGTGTAGGTGGCGCTTGCTGCAATCTATCTCACTACTAAGCTTAAGCAAGCCTCAGGATATTCTTAGCTTCTCGCGGTTACTGTGCATATGTACACATGTAAACTGGTTGAATATCCTCATCACGCTCATGGCATAAGTTTATAACATTTGACATCACTTATTTCACTTTAAATTCGAGATGTCACTTATCCATGGTGTTTCGTCTCTTTTCATCATTCACAGGTTGCCATATCCTATATATGTGAGTCAGTCCGGATTCTTGTGACGTCATCATTCGTCTTCTTTTAGTATCTTTTTTGCTTCTTCAGGTATTGCATTTTGACAATCGTCATTCTGTCTCATTTGTCGGTATGGTTTTCTCAATGGGTACCTCACTGTCCAGCTTTCTTTAGGTGTCAGTACTTCAATAGGTGCTGCAGTCGAAAAGGTACTGGACGGAGCCCCACTGTGACTCTCTGCTGGTTTATTTGTTCATCATACATCAAATATTTCGGCGTGAACATTCCTGGCACTTCAAAGTGGGTGGTAGGGGTGTGAATTGTGCTTGGGACCTCCTCTACACCCCCCCTCTTGGCGGTTCATCAACCACATTCACTTCTTTTTTTGGTGTCCACTTTTTCTTCATCCTCTGGATCCACTTTCATTTCGTCCTTTGGGTCCACACATGAAGGTCTGAAGAAATGTCTCATTGGGGTCCATATTTTTATGACTCCCTTCAAGCTTCCTGCTGTTCTCACGTGTTCATCTTTGTTCCATGTCATTAGTTGACATTGTCCACTTGGACTACAATAGATCCATTTTCCCACATGATTTCTATGTTTCCTTGGATATCAAAACTTTGTTCCTTCTGGTGCATACATGCTGGCTTTCACAAAGTCTCTTATTTCTTCATCAGCCAGGTCCTTGGACTTCCATCCTGGTTCGACTTCAATCATGATCTTCATCCCTATGGCCTTTTTTGCAGTTTTCTGGCACTGAGAAATTAATATCTTTATAACACAGAATCCGAGCAATATCATCACCAGCAGGGCTCCTAGGAATTTGAATGCATCTGCCAGTCATTGTGGAACCCATGAAAATAGTGATCTAAACTAGCTGTCATCATCAACTTCGTCAGTTTCGTCGATCATCTGATTCTGTAGTTTCGTCAGCATACCTATGGCCTCTGTTAAAGTTCCATTTTCTTCGTCGTGAGATGGTATAAATGTGCAACATGATTCTCCGATTTTTGCACAAACTCCTCCATCCATAGCTGTGATCATGTCAATGACATATCTGTTCTGTAGAGTCATTAGTCGAATTGCCCTTATTTACCCTCTGATTGCATTGAATCCTTTTATGGTCGTGTTGATGGTCTGCAGTAACTCCCATCTGGTTATCTGCAACCATTTAGTATTTGCTCCAACCTGAACTTTTGGCATACAAATTGTCATGAATACTGGATGAGGGGAGGCTGAACATCCTGTGTTCATACAAGATTGCATGAAATGCTTCTTCTGATTTGGCAGAAAAGTAATTCTCTCTCTTCATTCTGCTCATCAGTTCCACAGATCTCTTCTTCATCAGGTGAGCATCTGCTTTCGGGAAACTGTCAAGATTCAGATCACTTTTTGGAATCACCAATGCTGGAACATGGACATTCAGTATGGTGCATTTACCTCCCCAATTCTTCATCTGCCTGAAATATGCTTTGGATCTACATTCCCAATAATGATCCATGATCACTGCAGTACTGTGCATCATTCCTGGAGCATCAAATACTCTGCCACAATTCATATTTTCTCCCATTTTCCTTGTGCCATCATTCCTGAAGCAGAATTTTGGGCTCTCCAATGGCACAATCTGCAAAAGTCCTCCTCTGTCTTCGACCCTTGTCAATAGTTTTGCAAGATTTGGCCATAATGGCTTGCATCCATTTCGCACTATGTTGATGGTGGGCTCGTAATGACCAAAGACCATCCATGCTCTGCAGATCGGTACTCCTTTCTCCCATTCGCATGGTGAAAGCACTGACCCCAAATTTGCATTTGGCCTCTGTTCCTCCACTTTCGAGCTTCTTCTGGAGTCTTTCCTTGAACGTTCAGCGTCTGATTTGCTTCTCTTCTGATTTCTGCTCCTTTGACTCCAGGCTTCTCATATCTGATCACAATGTGCTTTGTTTTTCCATTGTTTCTTGTCTTTATGTCCTGGACATAATCATCTTCATTTGGATCTGTGCTTCAGTTGCCCATTTGAGTGAAGCATCACTTCCCATGAACTAGCCTCTGGTCTTGCACATTGCGGCGTGTGACAGACAGTGTGCTGTCTGGACATCAATTTCCACAGCTACGAAGATCTTTGACTTCCCCATGCTGTACGGTTAGAAGTGCACAAAGTATTCCTCCTCTGAATTTCACTGTCCAACTTCTTTCATATGTTGGTACCAGATGTTATTCCTCAGGTGTGCTGTGCTGTCCAGGTAGTCGTTTAGTTTGTTATCATCTTCTTGTGTGCTTCTCTTGATTCTCAAGGTTTTCATGTAGTTTGCTATCATCACATCTTTAATAGCATCCATGTAACTTCTTCTCACAGGAGGATTCTCAGGTACTTCCATCCATGGTTCAGGCCTCTTCATCTGTACCAATGGATTGGGGAAGTCTGGAAATTCTTTCCTTGACCACTTGCATCTTTTTTCATTTGTTTATAAATGTCCATATCCACTCTGTCATCGTCCAGTATATGGCTGGATTGTAGAACTTATTCTTGTCCCCTTTATTGGATCATGTGTGCTTGCCAATGCTGTCTCTGTTTGTTTATTCTCCAAATCATTTTGTTTCTTCAAAAGTTCAGCTTTCTCTATCTGTCTTTTTACTTCACTTATAGTGGAACTTCTCATAGTAGGCAGTCCAAGCTTCTCCCCCTTTTTGGCCTGTGGTTCTGCAGTTATTGACACTAGACCTGGTGTATGTGCAGTCAGTGTTTGTATGTGTTTTTCATTACTCTTTTCTCATGCTTGCTCTGCCTACCCTGTCTCCAGCTTTTCAATGTGTTTGTTACCACAAGTGAGTGTGTGTCATTTCTCATTACATCCATTTCAAGTTCACTCGTTCTGCTCTCAGACTTTCTATTGACTGGAATGACTATGTAAGGTTCGGGTGCTTTTGTGTGTTTCATGTTTACATCATTAGGTGGGTGCACTGGAATCAGAACACTTTGTGCACCAATAAAAAATGCAGTTCAAATTGTCAGTGATAGTAAAACAATGATGAATATAATACATAGGTACATTACTCCTCGATACGTCAGTCTACATCATTTAGTTCTGGAGCAGTATGGGCGCCTCTCCTCTTGAGGGCTGACAACATTACTTCTTCAGTTGCCCTTCCCTATCCTTTTAAAGAAAGAAAACTAACAGTTTAATACATTGTAGATAATATTGGTATCTCTAGGTTCTGCTGTTTCTGCTCGTAGGTTTGCAGATACTGGAACGAGTGTCCTTCTGTGCCTGATGAATAGATTGTCTCTTGCTTCTGGAAACAATTCTCTTTACTAAATATAAAATAACAACATAAGATACTAAGTTCAGCAAGTCTCTTATTGTGCGTGTTAAAAATAAACAAGCTCTCAATCAATGCCTCTTATATGTTTCATTCCAGAAGACATGTTGCTTTTCTGTCAGCAAAAGTGTATTCTCTGTTAACACTTCCTTGATCTGTCCCACGGCGGAAAAGTTTTACCGTCTTCTATGGAAATTCTGATGATGATTAGAAAGTTCAACTTGCATTACAATACCATGCAGGAGCATGCTCATCTGTGTAGAATTCGCTGGATCGCTGATGAAAGTGAGGATGTAAACACTGGCAGGTCTTCTCACAAGTTGTGGAAAGTCCTCAATTAGGTGAAAGAAGACATTGCTTGCCAATCTGCTATCTTCTGGTGGGAGGGACATTGGTCTTCTCGTTGCTGCACTGTGGGCTGGTTCTGTGATTTTGATGAACTTCAAGAACGACCTGAATTATGATTCCGTTCAAGATTATGCTCAAACGTTCTGTGTTTGCAGGATCTCGTAGAAATGTCAAGAAGTCAGTGCATCTCCCAACAAGATCTGATAGTTTTCAATTAAGCAAAAGAATAACACACTGACAAGCCTATTCGCTGCTTCTTCTGCTTGGGACATTTGGTTTGTCCTCACTGTACTCCGGAAGCAGGAGGAATTGCTCGTAATCACAATGAGCAGCCTCCTTATTGTCTTTTCATTTTCAGGGTCTTGAAAAAATTCTGTGATGTTAGTGAGTCCTCCCACTAATGACGGGTATGATCTCAGCACTAACTCGAAGTATGTTAAAATGTCCTTAGTGATGTCACTACTGTGGGACACCATGGGGGTCATTACGACCCTGGCGTTAAGGGTTTAACGGGACCGTAAAAGGTGTTGGCGCAGTTAAACCCTTAACGCCTGATTACGAGGTCCCTTTGCGGGACACAACCTTAAAGGCTGGATTTACCAGCCGTTAAAGTAGGGTGGCGCAAAGGGACCTCGGTGCTAATTACGGTACCACAATTTGCGGTACTGTACTTAGCGCCTTCCCCAGTCCCATTGAGCCCTATGGGGCAAAAATGGGAATGGGGAAGGGCCATGGTGAAATGGGGAATTACCGCCCCGCCAACCTTGGAATGAGGCGGTATTTCCCCATTTCACCATGGCGGACTTGATACAATATCGGCACCAACCATGGTGCTAATAGAGCCATGGTTTAGCGCCGGGGTTGTAATTGAAGGTACGCATGCATATGTAATGTTGTGCTCACACTTGGAGTTTGTACTAATCACCATATGTGTTAAAAGAATGTACCCTTTGTTAAAAGAAGAGGCCTTCTCATTATACAGCGGCATTTAAGACCTGCTGACCTGGCAAGAACTTGTTTTTAACAGAAGAATTGTGTTTGGTCACTGTATGTCGAAGCATGCTGATCCTGCTAAAACTATCTGCAGATTACGGGTGGGGGAAGGAATGAGTAAGCACAGCCTCGTGCACAGAGATAAGGACACAGAGGGGCACGAGAGAGAGCGAATAACAGATAACAGGAAACCACAATAGCAGATGTTGAACTGTTGACCGTTGATGCAAAGTCATGACTGGGAGGAACCGCCTTGTGGTGGACATAATCTATGTGCAGCAATGTATGACAATGTAAAACAGATGAGTATAAAAGGACCACGATGTGCAGGGGAAAGGGCGGCACTTCGACGACTTGCTTTGCGAGACGTTTGAACTTGCAGCCCATTCGCGAATGCTTGTGCATTAATAAAGTAATGTTTACTTGGCTCTTTTCTGTCTGAGTTATTGCAGGGTCCCTCATTGTACTGGTTATGGTGACGGCGAGAAATCGCACCCACAATTTTGGTGTCAGAAGTGGGATGCGAAGGAGCGACAGTCCGTCACTGGGTGAGGAACGCCGCGGCGGAACCGGAGAAGGAATTGATCACGGGGCCCCAACAACTGAATCTGCACCTTTGATTGCAACCAACGCGTCATCCTTGTTTTTCCGGCTCCGTCGGCGGTGGAACAGCAGGCTGTCGCCCTTCGGGTCCGGAACACTCTGGCGGGACCCTTAAGGTAAGTGGTATGGATGGATGCATGATGGAATAAGGAAATAACGATTTAGGGTTTATGAAGAGGACAGTGGTATGTCCGTCTATGGAATGATAATGATGAAACGGTGATGTATTGATATTGGTATGGCGATATATGTCAGGAGGATGTACTGTTAATGTTAGCCTATTAATGCACATTTGGGAAAGGTGAGTGTTTTTAGGCAATTGTGGTATACCAAGAAAATCGGTCAAGCGGCTTCCAGCAAGAGTGGTATAGGCAAGAGACACTATGCCCCTCTTGAAGGAACCCCTGCATTTGATATGTTGATTAAACATGGATTGAATTCAACATTGTTCTTAAAAGAATGGTCCGAATACACAAAAGATTTGACTGAGCATAAATGGCCAGACACCGGGTCCTTTGATGTGGACCGCATATCCAAAGTAGAAATAGAATTAGTAAAAAGACGGGTCAGACCAGCACAGTTTGAGGCTATACGACTATGGAGGGTAGAAGCAATGCGCAGGCGCAATGCTCAGAACAAACAAAAGGCAAAGGGGCAGAAGAGAACAGTAAATCAAAAATTACGTGACCTAGAGATAAAAGAGAAGGATGAGAAACTAGACCAGTTGGATAGACGTATTATGATCAAGAATAGCGGGGTATGTATCCTGCCTTGCCGGCGCCTCGGTATGAAGATGTGATAGGACTAGAAGCAGAACAAACAACGACTGAATTGTTATTTCCAGGGGTTACGGCTCCTCCGAGAGAAGGTGAGGGTGAGAGGGCGGAATTCCCAATGAAGTATGGAGACCCAGATAGGTTGATAGACCATAGGAGAACGACTACTGTAGAAAAGGATAGAGATGGAGACTTGCAAATCCTTATGACCGGGCTGTATGGCACACCCCTCAATGACAGCCTACGGGACCAATTGGGGCGTTTGACACCTTTGGAATTTAGGACAGTGGCCACTAAACTATATACCTTTTATGAGGGTAACTGTAAATTGAGAGGACAGAGTACTGCGGATCTGCCCTCAGCATATCAGGACGCTGTCGCATTACTACCAGTGACTGCGTCCAGTGTTCAGTTATGGGGATGTATGTCCGACATAATAGCGGAAGTCATAAGGGGCGGTGTTGAATGGGAGAAGGAAAAGAGGGCATGGGAAAGAGAGGTGAAGGAAAGAGAGGCTAAACTCAAAGATGCAGACCAGGCGGGCCAAAACGTAGCTAATCGTATGATAGCATCCATACACTCGCAGTCCATGTCCACCCTGGTGAGTCTGATGGAGGGTCTTGGCTGGCCTATACAAGTAAACGTAATTAAATATCTTCTTATTAGGGTGGAGGATATAGAAGAGGAAAAGGAGCCTAGATATGTGTCCCAGTCGAATAGGATTAAGACAGAATTGGATAAGAAACTGCTATCTAATATAAGAGTGGATGATTCTGGGGCGGAAGAATGGAGAATGGCTAAGGTGGAGAAACTGTTAAAAGATTATAAAAAAATAAAAGAGAAAACCCTTAGTCACCAGTCCTCTGCTTCATCACCAGTGCAGGCCCTTGTAAGTGAACAAACAAACATGGAAAAGTTACTATCAATGCCAATGAGAGAGTGTCAACCCACCATAGATGCAGTTACTGGTAACATGATGCGCACCTATGTGTATGTCCCCTTATCTCGAATAGAATTAATGCATATCACCAAGTCCATCCCCGACCCCCGTATAGACCCGGCAGGATTCTAAAAAGAAGTAGGAAAGCTATTTAGACCCGGGTTATTTACTGTAGAGGATGTAGATAACATATTGTTAGCTATTGTCCCAGAGGAGATATGGACCCCCTTTCGTGCCAAAGACAATGATACAATAAAATGGAAAGATGTAATGGAGGCGAGTAAAAATAGGAAACTGCATGAGGAATATCCCGAACCCCTAAGGGGGCATGGCAGTCCTGAGGGCTCTAGAAAAGGTATTACCCCCATTTGATGTGAATGTGGAGAAACTGTCTGCTGTGATACAGGGCGCAAGTGAGGAAGTAGCACAGTACTTCCTGCATTACGAAGCAGCATTTAAAGCACACAGTGGGCTAGAGATAGGGTCTGAGACGGGCCAACGGTACTTTGCCACAAACTTTATAGAAGGGCTCCACGGGCCAATCCAGGAGAACATTAGGAAGGCAGAAAGTACGTGGATGACTAGAAACCCCCGGGATCTCCTCGAAATGGCCAGGTATTATGAAAGAGGAGAAAGAGTAAAGGGACAACAAAAGGCACGACAAGAGAAGAATCTAAAAACTAAAGTGTTGATGCAACAGTTGCATCAAGGGCCCCAAGGCAGGTATAACTACAATAATAATGGCCCGTCACAGGGCTATAGTAGCAACATGATAGGGGGCCAAGGGACAGGTAGAGGTACAGTGCAAGGAGGTGCGCTATATGGGAGGAGGGATGGGCTACCCCAAGATGTATGTGCCTTCTGCAAGAGACCCGGACACTGGAAATCCCAGTGTCCCCAGAGTGGTGGGAGAGGAAGGGGCGTACAGCCCCCTTTACAGACAACATTTGCCCCAGGAAATAGGACTGGTGGGTACGGCAATCAAGACAATAGAATGTTTAAACCCCCTCAACCCAATGCCTTTGACGGACAAGCAAGAGGGGATGTTCCCTGGCCGGCCCCGCCTCCCCCCAATCTACTGTATCAGCCACGACAAACGACACAAGTACAAGGTGTATGCCAGGGTGAAGAATGTGGAGAAGGGGTATACTATAACGATGATTTTCAGGATAACACAAGCGATATGTCCTGAGGATGCCGGAATGAGATAGCGGGAGTGGTGCAGGTTCCTATAGACCAAAGGGGGCCTTATGCCTCCATTAGGATCGGCCCCCACCGAAACTTGAGATGTCTGGTAGACACGGGAGCTGGAAACAGTTCTGTGAATATCAGAGCCGTCCCCGCTGTCCCATTATCGGATAAAAGCAAGGTATCAGTTGGATTTGGGGGAAATCCAATAAAGACTTCTGTAAGTGAAATAGTAGAAGCGGAACTTCATGGGGTAAAATGGGAGAATGGGTGGCTATTGACCAATCACTGCCCAGAAAACTTGTTAGGTATTGATGCATTAAAAATGCTAGGGGCCACAATATATTGCTCCCCCCAGGGAGTGAGAATGACCATAAGCAAACCTATGAGTATGATAGGAGTAATGCAAACCCTGCCCCCGGAACTCCAAGACATCCCGAATGAACTATGGGCCACTCATGGGAATGATGTAGGAGTGTTGGATGTTTCCCCAGTAGTAATCAAACTAAAGCCCGGTGCCAGGTTGCCCAGGATAAAACAATATCGCATATCACACGAGGGAGAGCAGGCACTATATCAAATAGTACAGGATATGATACGGTTAGGGGTGGTAGAGCCAACAAATGATAGCCCTTGTAACTCTCCGATCCTTCCAGTACACAAGAAAGGTGATGAAGCGGTACCCTATCGTTTCATTATTGATTTGAGGGAGATAAACAAAATAGTAGAACCCAGATATCCAGTTGTCCCTAATATTGCAAGTGTGCTCACTTTAATTCCCAAAACAGCGAAATGGTTTACGGTAATTGATTTGAAAAATGCCTTCTTCAGCATTCCTATTGCCGAAGAAAGCAGGTACCTGTTTAGTTTCACTCTTCGAGATAGACAGTACCAATTTACTAGAGCCCCGCAGGGATATACAGAAAGTCCCGCCATATTCAGCCAAGCACTAAAAACACAGATGGATAACCTAGCCCTACCCGCTAACACTGCTCTGATACAATATGTTGATGATTTGCTATTATGTGCAGCCACCGAAGAGGAATGCCATTATGTGACCAGATTGGTGCTAA
Source organism: Ambystoma mexicanum (assembly GCF_040938575.1). Lineage (NCBI taxonomy): Eukaryota > Metazoa > Chordata > Amphibia > Caudata > Ambystomatidae > Ambystoma > Ambystoma mexicanum. The sequence goes on along the minus strand of NC_090929.1, from coordinate 74,946,824 downwards.
TGCACTTAGCAGAGAATAAGCACACGGTAGCCCTAGCCAAAATGCAGTATGTAAAACAAAAGGTCCATTATTTAGGCTTTGAGTTGTCCGAAGAGGGGCGAACTCTGTCTACTGATCGCATTGCTTTGATACAGTCCATAAAAGGCCCCGACACGGCAAAAGGTCTCCGAAGGATAATTGGTGTTTTATCCTATTGTAGGCACTGGATTCCTGAATTCTCTGTATTGATCCAGCCCATGCTAAAAGCCTTAAAAGAAGTACAAGAAAACGGACCATTAGAATGGACACCTGAGATGGAAAAAGCTCTGACAGCTATGAAAGATGTTCTATGCCACGCACCGGCCTTAGGCACACCTGATTATACCAAGAGATTTTGCCTTTTTGTTGATGAACAGGAAGGTTGCGCTGTGTCAGTCTTGACACAGGAACAAGGGGGTAAACAGAGACCATGTGCATATTTTTCTAGCACTCTGGACTCAGTAGCTCGAGGCCTACCCCCATGCATGAGAGCAGTAGCTGCAGCAGCGACAGCCCTAAAACAAAGTGCAGGTATCATCCTAGGGAGTGAAGTAACAGTAAAGGTTCCACATACGGTAGATGTTCTTCTGAATAGAGTGCATACACAGCATTTGACTACAGCTAGACTCACACAGCATGAGATGATCCTGTTTGCCAGTAATGTAAAAATTGAACGGTGTAACACTTTGAATCCAGCGACACTGCTTCCTTTGCCCACCTCACCTGATGACATTAGGCATGATTGTGTGATCCAAATGGAAGAACACACTAAGGGTAGAGCAGACCTGCAAGACACCCCGCTGGTTGATAATGAGGGTATATTATTCTGTGATGGTTCCTGTTTCAAACTGCCAAATGGGGAGACAACAGCAGGGTATGCTGTAACCACAGGGGAGCGGTTGATTGAGAGTGGGAAAGTGTGTGAAAAATCGGCCCAGGCAGCCGAATTGATTGCGCTAACGAGAGCATTAGTGTTAAGCAGCGGTATGAAAGTGACAATTTATACTGATTCAGCCTACGCTCATGGGGTGGTTTCCAGTTTTGGTAAACTCTGGGGAGAGCGTGGGTTTTTAACCTCCCAAGGTGATACTATTAAACATGCCCAATTGATTGCTGAATTATTACAAGCCCTTACGTTGCCCAAGATGGTGGCCATAGTGAAATGCCCAGCGCATAAAAGGACTCTAGATTATGTCACGCAAGGAAACTCCTTAGCCGACCAGATGGCTAAACTAGCTGCCACAAGGGATACACGGTGGGAGGCCCGGCAACTCATAGTGGGGAGGGATGTGACTATGGAAGGGACGAAGGAGCGCGTAAAGGAAATCCAAGCAGATGCAACCATTGAAGAAAGACTATCTTGGCACAAGGATGATCAATACGAGGAGACGGTAGATGGGCTATGGGCACATACCAATACGAATACTTGGGTACTACCTGATGCATACTTACCTGTGATAGTGAGTGTGGCTCATGGTCCAACTCACGTTAACGCAAGGACTATGGAAGAAGTTTTTTAGTGCTGTGTAGTACAACAAAAGATTGGGAATGTATTGTCGTCAATGGGCAAAACAATGTGAAATATGTGTTCTATACAATGTGGGGAAAGGTTTACCAGCCCCGGCGGGCCACAGTAAGTTACCCACCTGCCCTTTTGAGGTGGTGTATATGGACTTTATACAGCTGGAGCCTGTAAATAAACATTCCTACTGTTTGGTGATGAGATGTGGGTTCTCAGGATGGGTGGAAGCATATCCCCTGCGGGACAATAGTGCCACCTCCACAGCACAATGCATATTGAAACACTGGATGCCCTTGACTGAAATGGCCGGATGCATTGCCTATTGCATTATTGAGTATGCGTACTATGCCTAAGCGTACACATGGTTTATCTCCTTTCGAAATTGTTATGGGGCGTCCACCAAGTATTGGGACCCCCATATCACCTAAGAGATTGTCTGAGCAAGCATGGCCTGCATTACAACAGTATTGTATTGGGTTAACTAATAGACTGATTTCTATTAATGCACAGGTGAACGCAGTAGCTCCATCTCCTCTGATAGGAGAAGGTCACGACGTGCAGCCCGGTGACTGGGTTGTTATAAAAGCCTTCGATCGCACCAGCGGACTGCAACCCAGATGGAGGGGCCCGTTTCAGGTGCTCCTCGCAACACAAACTGCGGTAAAAGTTGACGGCAAATCGCACTGGTACCACGTGAATCACGTCAAGAAGACGCTTCCATTACTGATTCCTCCAGAAAAGGGAACCAACCAACCCCAGGTTGCAACAGTACTGCCAGACGCCATTAGTAGGTGTGCCCATCGTCTCCGATCCTGTGACGTGTATGTGCCAAGCAACGTGTAAGGACACTGTTTTGAACTTTGATCATTAGGGAGATGAACATTTGGACTCTCTTGTTGGTTTTAGCAGGATTGTGCCTTACTGAAGACAACGGGCTTGTAGCCTGAAGGGCCTCCGGCGTTCCCCTCATGGGACAGGCACTACGAGACGTGGGACAGATCGGATGAAGGTTTTCAGTGAGACCTACCACTATTAGATAATAAGGACACTGGTGCTTTAAAAGGGAATACAGCTATATCGCTAGGTTGCATCTGATACGCATACGTACCTATAATTGAGCCACATACTGAATTATGTCTGCACCCGTATATGCTGGTTTAATCCCTGAGCAGATAAATGTATGCTCCCCAAACACAGAAGGTAAGAGAAAAACACCACTTTGCACCACAAGGAACAAAATCTTATTTTTTGTATGCTCGATAGTAGGCAGCTCCTTACGCCCATACTGGTTCTAGCGGCAATAGTTGTAGGAATTTGTCTCTGCATCCAATGCTTCCCGGTATGTGTGTCGTGCTGTGTTTCCATGTGTTCTTCCAGCATAACGTGCCTAAATCCAATGGATAAAAGCCATGTACAACAGGAATTTTTTGACATGGGAGGCCTGGAGAAGATTATGGTACATACAGTATGTGATGATGTTGCTTTCCTGCCATCTGCTTATGCTAGGACTGTTTAGATTGATGCTCAAGTGTGAGCAAAGGGTGGATTGAAGGTACGCATGCATATGTAATGTTGTGCTCACACTTGGAGTTTGTACTAATCACCATATGCGTTAAAAGAATGTACCCTTTGTTAAAAGAAGAGGCCTTCTCTTTATACAGCGGCATTTAAGACCTGCTGACCTGGCAAGAACTTGTTTTTAACAGAAGAATTGTGTTTGGTCACTGTATGTCGAAGCTTGCTGAGCCTGCTAAAACTATCTGCAGATTACGGGTGGGGGAAGGAATGAGTAAGCACAGCCTCGTGCACAGAGATAAGGACACAGAGGGGCACGAGAGAGAGCGAATAACAGATAACAGGAAACCACAATAGCAGATGTTGAACTGTTGACCGTTGATGCAAAGTCATGACTGGGAGGAACCGCCTTGTGGTGGACATAATCTATGTGCAGCAATGTATGACAATGTAAAACAGATGAGTAAAACGATGTGCAGGGGAAAGGGCGGCACTTCGACGACTTGCTTTGCGAGACGTTTGAACTTGCAGCCCATTCGCGAATGCTTGTGCATTAATAAAGTAATGTTTACTTGGCTCTTTTCTGTCTGAGTTATTGCAGGGTCCCTCATTGTACTGCTTATGGTGATGGCGAGAAATCGCACCCACATAATGAGGGCCCATAAGTGAGTCCAAAAAAGATTCTTGTGTGGAAGGAATCAAGATATTGTATTTGCTTCCAGTTTGTGGGTCCTCAATCAAAATTTGGCATATTCCTTTCTTATCAAGGCTTCAGTGTGCCTCAGTCCAAAGTTCAAAGTCAACAGACTATGTTGTGGCTTATACGTGCAATTTTTCTTCTTCACCCTGCAACTAGGATGCACAGAGTGTCCTTCGTTTATGTCTTTATCCCCTTTTTTGCTCAGAGGATGTATCCAATTTAAACCATAATTTGCAAAAAGTTCTTTGTCTTTGTCTTGCTGGTCATGCGTCCTTCTTCCTCGTCATGGATCTCGTTTGCACGTACTGTGGTTCTTCCCTGTTGTCTGTAGTCTCTACGTGTTGGGGTGCGGGAAAGGGGCCTTCTCCGATGTATGGCTTGATATCACCCAGAAATATCCAAGCTCTTTTTCCTTGTAACTTGACTGCAGAGGGAGTGATGTCCTCTACTCTGAAGGGACAGTTGAACCTTGGTTCGTCCCACTTGTTTCTCGTGTGGTTTCACACCAGGACCGTCTCCCCAGGAAATATGGGTGGAACACGTAAACCCTGAACTTGGTCTGTCGTAGTATCTCCTTCTGTGTTCTGTGCTGCCCTGCACCCTTTTTGTGGTCGCTGCAGCTGTCCGGAAATTACAGTAAGACAGGACGTCATGCAATTCAAGTAATTTTGTATTTCAGATGCTAAAACCTCTCCATCACATCTAGCTCTATCTCGGGGTGTCAGTGGCATGTGCATCCTTCTGCCTGTTATGATCTTGTGTGGCGTAAGGTGATGGTCAGAACCAGGCTGGTTTCTGAGTGCATACAGAGCCAATGGAAGGCAGTGTAGCCATCCCTTCTTTAGAGTAAGCTTCAACTTGGCTATCCTTTCCTTTAACAAGCCGTTGAGCTTCTCACAGATTCTGTTCCCTTGAGGATGATACGCTGAAGAGAACTTGTGCTTTATACCAAGCAACAAGCTAATCTGTTCAAAGACTGCGTTAACAAAGTGAGTCCCATTATCTGATCTTAGAACCTCACACACTCCCCATGTGGGAAAAACCTCTCTTACCAAAAATCTGGCCACACAGGTAGAGTCTGGGTGTATACATGGACCTGCTTCTATCCATCTAGAGAATGGACACCCCACAACAATTAGGTACCTGTACCCATTACATACTTGAATCATATTGACATAATTGACATGCAAGTGCTGAAAAGGTCCATTGGGCCTTGGTATGACTCCTCTAATTACTCAAAGTGTGTGCCCAGCCATGAACTGTTGGCAGATTATACAGTTCACCATCAAAAATGCAACATACTCTGTTAAGTTTGTTATAAACCAGTCTCCAGCAAGCGTTGCTGCTAGATTCTCTTTTGTCATGTGTGCTGGATAATGCAATTGTTCCAGTGCAATCTTCAATAGGGCTATAGGCATCACAGGTTTACCAGTGCTGTCTTGTTGCCACAAGCTCTCAGAGAGGTTTAAAGAACACCCTTGCCACTTCCAAAGAGTCTTTTCCTCCTGTGGTGCCTTCCCTTGGAGTTCTTTAGTTGGGTTTTCTCCAGCTTGTTATAACTGTCAGGTTCACTTCGTGCAACAATTATTCTCTCATGCACATCAGTTATTTCCACATCCATTATAGTTTCATCTTTGGTCGACACACACTTGGCTTCTGTGTCTGCTACTTGATTCCCTCTTGAGATAAAGTCTGTCCCTTTGGTGTGGGTGGCGCATTTCACAACCGCTATGCCCACTGGGAGCTGTAGTTCCTTAATGAGTCTGTCCAATAGGGCTGCGTGCTGCACTGGCGTGCCATCCGCTTGGAGGTAGCCCTCCTTTTCCAGCGCGCTAAGCCTGCATACACTGTTGATGTCACATTTGCGGAGTCACTGTAAACTGTTACTTCCTGGCCTGCATGATTCTCGAGTACGAGTATCAACGCCAATAATTCTTCAGCCTTTTCAGAGTAATGCGAGGGTAATTGTGCACTAATAAGTACTCGAAACTCTCCATTTGCTGTGTGTTCATCACAGCGGTGCCTTTGTATCTTTGCCCATCATTTTGATCGATTCTCGAGAAACCATCAACAAAGACAATTTCCCCTTCTGCCAATGCATTTTCTTTCACTCTGGGAATCTCATCATAGAACTCTTCATAATTTGCGCAGTCATGGATTGGGTCGACTTCACTGATTGGTTCTTCTGTAAACATAGCTGGGTTCATTATTTTGAATCAAATTATCTTAATCAATGGATTCGATATGATCACTTCATATGCAGAAGCTCTCTGAAATGTCAATGTGCCTTTCGGTTTCTCTAGAATGGCAAATAGTGCGTGTTCGACGAACAACGGCATTGAACATCCCATCACAATGGTTGTAGCTTTCTCTATGGCGAACGCTGCAGCAACTAAACTTTGTTTGCACAGGAAGTGACCCCTCATCACTGGGTCCAAATTCCCACTGTGGTATGCCAGGGGCTTGTACCCCAACGTGGTTCTCTGTGTGAGTACTGCTGTCATAACACTGCCATTCGTGTGTGAAAACAGGTAGAATTTGTCAGTATAATTGGGAATTCCTAAAACTGGTGCTGTTCAAATGGCCCTTTTTAGTTTGATAAATCCTTCTTCCATGGTGTCAGTCCATTCAATTTTCTCTTTCGTTGCTTGTGCCTTCTTTAGAGCTTGTTACAAGGGCTTGGTATATGAGCTGTAGTCAAAGACCCATGACCTGACATAATTGCATAATCTAGGAAAACTCTGCATCTGTTTTATCCTGTGGGGCTTGGATGTGTTCAACATGGCTTCAGCCCTTTCAGGGGTAACCCTTTTCCCCTCATGTGATATCAGCTGGCCAATCTACAGCACTTCTCGTTGACAGTATTGTAACTTCTCTTTGTCAACTTTATATCCTTTCTCAGCCAATGCAGTCAATAGCTGAATAGAATCGTGTCTGCACGTTTGTTCTGTTGTGCTCCAAATTAGGATGTCGTCTACATATTGCAAGACAGCACTCTCTCTAGTGCAATATTGATTAAGTCCATCTGCAGGACTCTGTTGAAAATCGAAGTGGACTCACAGTACCCTTGCGGTAACCTTGTGCTTTTCAGACGCATTTGTCTGATTGTGAATGACGTCAAATCATGTGAATCTTTGTGCAATGGGATTGAGAAAAACACATTTTTCAAATCAATCACCGTGAAATATTTTGCCTCAATGGGTATATTACATAGGATCGTAGAAGGGTTAGGGACTAGAGGGAACTCGGCCTCTACAATATCGTTTATTGGCCTTAAATCCTTGATTAAACGCCAAGACCCTCCCTTTGATTTTTTAATCGGATAAACTGCGGTGTTGCACGACGACTCTGACATCACTTAGATGCCCTGCTCCATCATAGCAGAAATTGTCTTAAAAATCCCTTCATCTGCTTCCCTATACATGGGATATTATCGTGCTTTTGGTAGAATTGCTCCTGGTTTCAGCTTAATCCTTACTTCTCCTACTCCTTTCAACAAGTCTACGTCATAAGGGCCTATGGTCCATACTGAGACAGGCACCTGGGCCATGTCGTCATCAAAATATTCAGGTCGTTTTTGTGCCAGCATCATTTTCTGGGCACCTCTCTTGTGATCATTCTCACCCAGAAAATAAGATTGACCTCATCTGTTGTTTCATCTACACCTGTTTTTCGTCAAACAGATCGCATCAATGACGTCAGTCAATCTGTACCCTTCCTTACTGGCAATTACTGTGCACCGTTGTCTGCCTTCGTCATCACAACCATCAACCAAAGCCAGGTTTCCTCACACTATGGCTATATGTATTGCCCTGGGAAACACTTGTCCCTTTTCCTCATGCATAGTTATTCTTGGCCTAAACAAAAACTCATCTGGGGTTCTCATGGTTTTGCCTACAAGGCCTGGTAGCCCTGTCATTAGTATGCACATTCCATATGCAAATATTTCTGGTTCCAATGGAACAGCTCTCATAGCTGATTGTCCTGCGTATGCTCTAATCATTTTGCATACGTTCAAGTAGTGCATTCCTGGAGTCAAACATACTATGCCCTTCTCTGTGAACGAGATTGTCATGTTTAACTTCGTCATAAGGTCATGTCCTAATATATTTACTGGGGTCTGCCTTGAATATAGCAGTGGCACATTCATGTCACATTCTACTATGGAGACTGGAAGTTCTTTTGTAAAATGAACACGACTGGTTGCTCCTGTAAAGCCCTGAGTATTTATGGCATTGCCAGACAAGGAAAACTTGCCTTCACGTATACACGAACGTGTTGCACCCGTGTCAACTAAGAAGGAATATTCTTTATCCCTTATAAGGACATCTCCCCTTGGTTCCTCGTGAGGGTCTGGTCTCACTGATAGGATAGAACACATCAGGTTTCCCAGTGAGCTGTCCTAATCCATATATAACTTTGTCCCATGCTGCGTGAATGGACTTCCTCCATCACCAGTGTTGGCTCTTATTCCAGAACTCAATGCATGTCCTGCGCTTATTGTCTGTGAAAGTTACATTGGTGACTGTTGAGACTGTCCTTGTGGAAAATGTATCAAATTCTGAGGTTGCAAGCTTTGCTGTACTCCTGGCGCTTGCTGCTGCACTGTGCGATTTTTTGCAACTCCATTTCCACCCTGCTGTAAAAATACAGGTGGGTTTACCGTTCCTATTCTAGTTCCTTGATCAGTTTGCACCATGCCTTGACTTCTGCATGAACGTGCTAGATGCCCTGTCATCCTACACATCCAACATAGGCGATGGTCTGATCATTTGCCCATTTGACATATCCTGATTGCCATTTTGCATATTTTTAAAACTTCCCTGATTACCATGGACAACTCCCTGATTACTCTGCCATCCTCTTCCTTGAAAGCCTCTGCCTCTGGGGTAAAACCCATTACTGCCCTGATTAACCTGTTGTTGATTATTGACCTGCTGTATGTTCGATCCGTCCGTGCTAGTTATCATTGCCCCTTGAATGGCATATTTTGACAGTTTTTTCTGCACTAATTTTGCCTCTTCAGCTTTTCGTGCAGCCTCTTTTTTGCAATCCTTTTCTTGCAGCCTGCAATAGTGAGCTACGGTCAACTGTATTTCAGACCACGGTTTGGCCTCAACCCCTACCAATTTCTTAAGCTGCTTCTGTACCTGATCCGTCAGCCCTTGGCATAGTATTTGGTGAAACACGGGTATAGATTTCCTCCAAGATTCCCGCGTTTCAAGTACCCACGCATCTTGGAAATTCTGAATGTAAAGCAAAGGATCCTCTGATTGCTTCATTTTGCGTCTCATTATAGCTCCCATGTCAGAGGTATCTGGGTATAGCAATCGTAATGATTTCCATACCGCGGATCTGCAATTGTTAAATGGAGCTCTATCGTGTGCAGTATTAACTGTAGTCACGCCAGGATAGCCTGCTGGTGCCCACACATCGTCAGCTCTATCACCAGAAAAAGTTGTGATGGATGATGAGGGGAGGATACTACTTATTGATGTCAAATATCAAGATAGGCTGGTCACAATAGGTTCTGTCTATGGTCCGTGTAGTAGTCGTGGTCCTTTTTTTAGGAAATTGCCTACGCTTCTGAGAGAGATGAGCAGGGAATATGTTATTTTAGGAGGTGATTTCAATTGTTTGATTGACGGGAAAATGGACCGTTCGGCACAATGTAGATGTACTGCTGGGAACGCTAGTAGGTCCTTCAAGGAATTTGTGGATAATCAGGATTTGATTGACGCATGGAGATTTTTTAACCCAGAGGTGAGAGAGTTCTCCTTTTACTCACCGGTACATGACTCTCATTCAAGGATTGGTTATTTTCTTATTTCTGATCGGTTGGCTGAGAATTTGCGAGTGGTAACTATTAAAGAAAGGAATATTTCAGATCACTCTCTGATCATGATGCAGTTAAGTATCGGGCAGGAGAGGTCGGGGTTTCCTAAGTGGCACCTTAAATCTTATATTTTACAAGAGCAGCGGGTTGCTGATTCTCTGGACAGCTTCACAAAGAATTACTTTGATATTAATGTTGGTTCGGCATCTGATGTCATGGTCTGAGAAAGCTATAAGGCGACTGTGCGGGGGGAACTGATGAATATTACATCCCGGGTTCGGAAAAAAACCTTGGCGGAGCTTCAGAAATTGGAAAGGGAACTGGAGAAAGCGCAGAAGAATTTTGCGGTGTCTAAGCGGGTTGAGGATAAGTTATTGGTTGGGCGATTCAAGGATCTACTTAAGCAAACAATGTATGCCCAATATGAAAAGGGCATGTTCTTTATGAAGCAAAAGTTCTGGGAGCAAGGTGACAAAAGTGGGAAACTGCTGGCGAATAGGTTACGGGGTCTATCGGATGCCTCTTTTATCCAGAAACTGGTAGATGACAATGGTGTTCATATTAGTAAAAAGGATGAGATATGCAATGGTTTTCGGATGTTTTATGATGCTTTATATCGGGAGGATCAATTTCCGAGCCAGGTGGACATGGACTCCTTTTTTGATAAGATTGTCATGCCAAATTTGAGTGCGGACCAAGCTGTGATGATGGATAGCCCTATTGAGGAAGAGGAAGTGTCAGTGGCAATTGGTCAGCTTAATAAGGGTAAATCACCGGGGATAGACGGTCTTCCAGTAGAGTATTACCAGACACTGAGTGGGGTTCTTGTACCGTTCTTGTGCACTCTATACAATGGTTTTATGCGGGATGGCTTGCTTTGTCTCACTATGAAAGAGGCTTGTGTCATCGTTATCCCGAAGCCGGGAAAAGATGGTAGGAAATGTGAGAATTATAGGCCGATTTCACTCCTGAATGTGGACCTAAACATTTTTAGTAGGATTTTGACTAATAGACTGAATGCATGCATAGGTAAACTGATTGGGGGATCACAGGTTGGATTCATGAGAGGTCGATACGGTTATGATCATATTAGGATGTTGATAGACATGATGGGCCTACCGAAGACAAAGACCCGGGACACCTTGTTACTATTTATGGATGCGGAAAAGGCTTTTGACAGGGTCAATTGGTCTTTCCTTTATCACACCCTTAAGAGGGTGGGGGTTGGGGACACATTCATTAGGACCATAAGGGCATTGAATTCCAATATTAGTGCGAAGGTGTGGGTCAATGGGGTTATGTCCTCCTCATTCTTGTTATCTAGGGGGACTAGACAGGGATGTCCATTGTCTCCGTATCTGTTTAATCTGGCCTTGGAACCTCTCATTGTATACTTAAAGCAAGAGCAGGGTCTTCGGGGGCTTAGATTTGGAGATAATGAGATGAAAGTTCTGTGCTACGCTGATGACATGACAATTATATTGTCTAACCCGTCTGAGGGATGTGTACTACTTAAGCAGATGTTTGATGAGGTGGGAAGTTTATCGGGCAATAGGATAAATTGGGGGAAGACAGTGGCCTTTCCTTTGGATGTTAGTATCCCGCGTGATGTTTTGGGCTCTTGGGACTGTCGCTGGGAGGTGGGAGCAATGAAATACCTGGGTATACACTTGGTCCGAGATTTAAAAAGGATGACTACTTTCAATGTGTCAAGGATATTGGAGGTAATTAAAAGGAATATATTGAAATGGAGCCGACTGCAGTTGGGAATTTGGGCCAAGGTTAATGCCATAAAAATGGTACTTTTACCGAAGGTTCTCCACATCATACAGTTCATCCCCTTGAAGTTCACAAAAAAAGTTGTTGCTCCTGTTGACAAAGTCTTCCGGGATTTTCTTTGGGGAGAAGGTAAGCGGCCTAAAATTCCTAAATTTATTTTGAATAGTCTGGTGAAAGATGGAGGAGTTGGATTCCCGAAATTGATGAATTATTGCACGCGTTTTCTCTTGAAGAAATCGACCTCATATTTCTCTGATGTTAATGAATATGTTCCCACTTGGCATATAATTGAGAGTTACCAGTTTTCGCCTTATGCGCTGAGAGACCTCTATTCAATGTCTAAATTACCAGCTTCAGTACAGAAGCTGCCTACAATGGGTGCGACTAGGGAAGCGTTGCTGCGCTTTCTGGACATTGAGGGTGGGAATATATGGATGCATTATGATGCATCTTTAAGGTAAAACGCATGTTTGCAATTAGCGAATAGGCCCTTGTGCTGGAAGAGTTGGATAGGTAGGGGCATACTTAGGATCCGTGATGTGTGGCATAATGGTGACATGATCTCCTTTGAACAGCTGAGAACATCCTTTGGGATTGGAGCTAGAGAAAGAAGTCGTTATGAGGCCTTAAAGGTACTCTTGACCGAAAGGACAGGGATGTTAGATGGGGGCATGAATGAGAGGCCAGCTTTGTGTGAACTTCTCCGTTCTGCATCGTATGGGGTTTCCACTTATCTGAAGTTAATGCTGGCGGAAGAGGTAGATGTGAGGGCATGGGACAAGCTTCGTCAAACCTAGGTGGATGATCTTGGTGCGGATATCTCGGTTCGGGAATGGACGTATTTACTTCATGTAGGGGTGCAGGCAAAGATGGATTTGCAGCTGCGATATATTAGACAAAGGATCCTCTTTAGACTATATTGGACACCGTCCAAGATGGCTAGTTTGGTACTTTCAGACTCTGATTCATGTTGGGGTTGTGGATGTGGCGGGGGTTCTTTGATACATATGGTATGGACATGCTCAAGAGTTTCTGATTTCTGGACTGGGGTATTGGATAGACTAGACCTTGCATTGGAGGAGAAAGCTCCTCGCTCTTTCCTATCAATCATTTTGTTATCCAACAGGGGTAGAGGGGACAGAGCTAGGGACTGTGCAGACTGGATTAATAGAGGTTTGGTCTTGGCAATGAAACAACTCTTACGGGTCTGGAAGTCAAGGAAGAAACCAGGTGTGGAAGGGTGGTTATCGGATATGCAGGTCTTGTCGAACTTTGATAAAATTATGCTATTTGGACAAGGTAGAGAAGGGCGTTATTCCCGGCTTTGGGGACCTTTTTAATGACCTATATGGCTGAGGGTTGGGTTCCAATCCTCCTGGTGGATAATCCCTTACATGGGTTGGGGATGCTTTCTAGTGGTGGGAACTGTTTGTTGTGGGTTTTTGTTTCTTGTTGTTTTGTCTTATTGGTTGTGTGTCGGGGATCGTTTATAAAATTGTAATTGTTATTTACAAATATTATTGATGTTCATGTGTTCTGTATTATTTTGTTTAATTCTAAGGTTCTTATAGGCATTGCAATTTGAACACGATACGGTGTACTGGAGATTGCTGTATTGTTGTTTGTTGTTAAAATTTTCAATAAAGTGATAAAAAAAAAGACCCTTGATATCCCCTATGGCTAACGTATTCCCTCCCGTCATTTTTTCTAGCTCATGTATCCACTTTCCGGCTCCCGATGTCAACATTGGATCAGATTTTCTCGAGCCATGTGTGGCCAGGGTATATACTGTGGCCTCGTTCTCCTTTCTCGAGCCACGGGAATTGTAATACATGGCACTCCTTTTCTTCCCTCATAATTTTCTATCTACTGCAGGGGTAATATTCCCGCAACGTCATCTACCTGGTAACGTCCTTAGTCTGCTCACATAGGGTGGTGGAGACACCCCCTCTGACCGTAAGATACTCCTTCATGTCGGTCTGATTGTGTGGCTGACTCTGATGCCTTAGGTACAGGCTCGCTATAATCTGACCATTTTATTCCCTTTTCCCTCGAGAAGCGTGTGTTCGTGTCTTCTCTCGTCTTCCTTTTCTTCATACTCCTCTCTTTCTGAGTCCGATATTGTCTGTGCCCAACTCGTGTAACTCCTCTCATCTTCCTCATTCCTATTTAGTGTCAACCTGTCTAGGGACAACTCTCTATTTCTGACACTTCTGGGGGCATCCTCAGTGTCATACAACTGACTGCTCTCAAGATGTTTGTCCTGTCCTCTCCCTTGGGGTACCTGTTCTAGCCCCATTTCATCATATATTCTATCAATTGTTTCCCCGATGCTTCTGGTGTCGAAGTCATCTTCAATATTTGCCCTAGAAGTGCCTGGTACTGAATCGTACTCAGGAAATAATTCTTCTATGTCCTCCCAGCTTACCACTGGATCGGGTTTCTTAACCTCCCTTTCCAGATATTCAAGATCCTGTGCTCGCTGTTTTCGCTTACGTTCTATGTTATCATCGAACTCTCTGCGCTTCCTCCCTGACCCTATCTTCTTCCTGTTTCTTCGCATCTCTACGTTCATTTGCACTTTGTATTTCCTCATCCCTTCGTCTCTTTATTCTCTTCTCCCATATCTTTTGTTCTTCTTCCTCTATTGTTTGTTGTTCTTGCCTGCCCTGATCATTAGCTTCTCTTGGCTTATGATCGCCTTTCCTTTCTTGCTCTTCGTGATACAACTGCTCTTGTCTCTGTCTATCTTTTTTCCTAATTCTTTCGTCTCTCAATCCTCGTTTCTTTTCCTTTTCTTGCCTTTTGAATTGTCTGCCTCTTCCTTTTCTCTCACGTCCTCAATGCCTTTACTATCGAGTTTCAATAGAATCTGACCTCCCATCCATTCATTCTGTGTGAATGCCATCTCATAGTTCTATCCTCATCTCCTTTCCATCTCTTTCCCTCTCTACTCATATCTAGAGTTGTGCTTGCCTGTGCTTGATCTCCTTTTTTCTTTCTCGCGTCTCTCATTGTCCCTCGGGACTTTGGAGGTGATATCTCTATCTCTGTCTTTGTCTGGGTTTTCGTCACTACTTTGCGTAGGTGACTCATATGCCGGGATGCTATATCCCGTGGCTGCTTTAATTTCCCTCAACTGATTTAATCCCTCATCTTTACTGGCTTCGCTCTGTGTTTCAGATGGGGTGGGTGGCATGGAGGGTGTTTCACCCCCCTCTGTGCATATGTTAAGTACCCAATCTCACGGCGGCTCCTCCTCCTTATCCTCTTGGCACATCTTCCAAGCTCGAGACTAGCTAGGTGTTTATCTAATTATATGCCAGTGTACGTGGCATGCAAATATGTCGTCATGTGTTGCAGGACTGCTTTAGATAGTGATCAACCCTGGGGCCATGGCATAAACATTTTGTGGGCAGTTCCTTTAACCCATTCTGCACTGTACTTCTTCAGCTTAGGTGCATGTTTTGGCAACTGTTTGCACAAGTATACTAATGGTGTGATATCTTCATGCTTCAAATTGATCTAACTTCTCCTTACACAACACTTTATTACGTTTTACGTTTCTTAGTCAATCAATAATATGAGCGAGCACCAATCTTTGCAAGCTCCAATCAAGTTTTTTTTCCACCCAAAAATGTCTTTTTACTTTTTCAAACAACAACCATCAATCCATGTCATACAACGTCCTAGCTATACAATCGCGCAATTTTTATGCTGTTTCCCCCAAAAACGTTCTTACCTCGTGACGTCAGAGAGAGAAAAAAAAAGAAAAGAAGAGAAAAAAACATAAGACAGACGTACAAGACTAGACAGACTCTGGCCTGCTTACACAAATGTCATGCCCCTATCATTTACTCCGACATGGAGTGTAAGCCCATTTCCTTCAAATCGCTTCTTTCATCGATTCTGGTCTCTTACTGCGTCCAAGTCGTTCAGGACTTTAAATGCAGGCTTCTTCTAACCGCTATGTTAAAGTGTAAGTATTTGGGCGTATCCTCTCTCTGCTCGGCTACCCTCCCGGTATCCTCTATTCTCAGGTAACCTCCTGGTATCTTTGTCTATTGCTCTAGTACCCTCGAGTCACTATTTCTTCCCCTTATACATATACATTCGGTTCAGAGTCTCTGGAGTGGCGTGTTTGCTCCTTTCCTTGGATTTGGATTTGGTGAAGTCTTCTTTCCATTTCTTTTTTTTTTGCCAGTAAGGCGGTTCCAGGTTCCAGGACTCTTAAGCACCTCGACCCGCAGAGCAGAGTCGGTGCAGAGTCTCTGGAGTGGCGTGGTCTGCGGACACTGTTTGCTCCTTTCCTTGGATTTGGATTTGGTGAAGTCTTCTTTCCATTTAAAAAATAAATAGTTTGCCAGGAAGGCGGTTCCAGGACTCTTAAGCACCTCGACCGCGGAGCAGAGCCGTTGCAGAGTCTCTGAAGTCCCTGGAAGTCCCGGGAATTTAAGGGAGAGAGAACCTGCAGCATCGGAAAGCAGCCCCTACGAACAATAAGTGGTGGAGAGACGGGTACATAGCACTCACAGCCTCACACAGGTAAATCCCCCCTCCATGCAACTTCACAACCGCATTAAAGTGAAACCGCCGCGTGGGGATTGCGGGATCCTCCTTTGACCCACATGGCAGCACCACCATAAAACTCAACACGCTTTGAGTCTTTTCAATAAGTTCCAACTCTTATATAGCTACATTTTGCAACGTGGTGTGGAGACTCTTCATGTGACATAAAACCCTCCAGCCACCGAGCCATACCTGTATTGCAGAGCTGCCAAGATACACGAACGGCCGTGCGGGGACTGCAGGAACTCTTCCTTTGACCCGCACGGTCGGTCTGAAACCTGCCTCCCCCGCCTGCTCTTGATACTCTCAACCATGGTAAATTGGCAATGTGGGGACTGCGGGAACTCCTCCTTTGACCCACACAGTCGGTCTGAATCAAGGCTTCAAAATGCATGATAGGACGAAAGGAACATACCGTGCCTGTCCCGTTGTTGCACATCATATGAGTCATCTCCTCGGTCTCAAAAATATTACATTTGAAACCTGTGGAATGTAAAGTCTGCCTGACTTGAATTGACTAACAACTGGGTAACAACAACTACCCCCCACCGTGGAGTTGCCTTGCTATTGCACAACCTTCAGTGGGTTCTTGGCAAGAGCCAATATCAGTTCCAAAATCTGTTCCTCTCAGCAAATCGCATGACAGCACTCACTGCCTGGCCAATTCCTCACCACTTAACCACCCCCCCTCAGGAGACTGAGCGAACCGAAGAGGTTGATATGCAGGGAATCCTGCAAGACGTTATATCTAACGGCCCACAAATGAGACATCGGACCCAAGCCCGGCTTCAATCTGGTTCAACATATCCACAAGGAAACGTTGATATCTCCAATTTAACAGACCACCCCGATTCGACCATAAAACAAGCTTCCCCTTCCAACAGACCAATCACAAGCAAGGTGGTCTTCCGAAGAACACCTCGATAACCATGCCCCAGGAGGGAATGGTGGATGCTGACTTAGATGACCAGGATAAAACCCACACATCCAGTAAAGTCAAGCCTTCAAAGGTCAACAACCGGCCTGATGCAAACCCTGATCAACCTGCTAATTGCAATCACAACCTAATTGATCAGCAGGCGCACAATATAAAGGCATGCAAAACAGATAGCAAGATACCATTAAGTAAGGAATCTAATGTGCCTTACCCAGACATAGACTTCCTTCCAGATCAAATCGTAACAACAAAAGAGAAAACTATCCCTATCAAAAAATCTCTCCCCTACGTGAATAAAGGAGTGGTAGATGTCTCCTCTCAATCGACCCCAGAACTTATCCATCCCAGGCCATCTGATACACAATCACTTACAGATGGACCACACTCAAGCGCTACGCAAAAAGATTGAGCCAGGCTCACCAAATTAAGATGGAAATCCCTCCATGAACAAAGAACCAAATCAGAACTCCATGATGGTCTGCCACCGCTGGCCACAAAGCAACGCCTTTAAAGGCTCTCACTTGATCTAACCAAGATTGAAGTGCTAATGGAGCTACAAGAGAACAAAAGGAGGGCAACCAGAAATGTCCTTGACCAACCACAAAGGCCCCATGAAGTAGCCTTTCATGACTCAACAATCCCACAGGTATACCCTACAACAAGCACGCCGTTTCAAACTGGAACACCCACTTGTTCATCCCCACAAACCTCTGAGCTCATGAACAAGGCTATTCCCCGACAACCACAAAAATCCCCTTGCCCACCTTCAGGACCTGCACATCAGGAATCGATTGCCACCACAATGGTGGACCTTCAGAACATGTTAATTGCAGTTTCCACACAAGCCCTAATACCCTACATGAAATTGCAAGAAGCGCAAGTCGAAGCCGCCAGAGACCAAGCAACAATCTTGGCCTCAATCTACTCCAAGCAGAAAATCCATGAAGTCTTGATGCTCAAACTAGAAGCCCGGATACAAGCAGAAGCCGAAGTCAGTGCAGTGTGGCAACAACGACTAGCTGGCATAGCACGGAAGGACAGGGCAGAAAAAGAACATATCACAGATGCACTGCTTGAACGTATGCGTGCAAACATGACTAATGCCACAGGACCTCAATGTAAGCAATACAACCAGCTGACCCTACCACCTCGCACCAACAACATGGCAGCACAAACGGCCCACCCGGAATCCCATCCGATTAACACCGACAATGTGAACCCTACAGCTAGGATGACCCCAGACACTGTGGAAGGTTTTTTGATTGATTTAACTTCTGACCAGAGTGTGACCAAAGGTCTCCACCAACTCCCAAAGTCCCCCCAACCAGGAAAATGTGCCCAAAACTAAAGACCCATGCAGTATTTTCGATTGAACCCGCCAGCATCAGCAACTCAAGCCGGCAGCACCGAAAACAAAGAAGCAAATAAATATACAATAAAAGGGCTCTAGAGCCTTCCTTTAGAACCTAACCATACTGCCAGCTCAACAGACCAAACCTACTAGTACGCCCCCCACTTAATCAGGAAAACAAGTCTATGGATAGACTCAAAGAAGGACAGAATAAACTAAAACAAGCCAACAAACGAAGAACATTCCTGAGAACCAACTAGACGAAATAGATGCGGCCACAATAGACCTGCTAATGAACTTATCCACCTACTCGAAGATCAATGACTGTTCATTTGCACAAGAGGATCCACAGCTAAATGCGTCCTCCCAAATAACAATCGATTGCTATGAACAAACTTACTCTGAGCAACATTCTGCAATACATCCTACTGGCGATAACTCAGTTGACCATGACAGCATTAGTTCTACGATTGGAATGAACTTGGATGGAACTGCCATATCAGAGATGCCCTTAGACAACACGATTGACCACCAACCAGCTTCTGCGCCATTGAAGCTCCCACAATTCATAGACCCAACAAAGTCACATGCACAAAATAGGATAAAGCTGGAACGAGTGAGCGGATGTAGTGATATCTTGATCCTTAACAGAAGAAATACCCTACGACTGTTACATGCGATCCCCGTGCTAAGCGCAGTTACAACAAAAGACATCCAATTGATTGAATTTATAGACTCTAGCAGACTAGATCGTATTTGGATCGACTGTAGCACAAGTAAGACATTACATCGGATTATAGCCCAAACAGAGGACTTCCACGGCCTGGGATTTAATCTCAAAGTCATAGAACTGAATACTGATGCGGAAACTGAAGTACCCAATAACAATACAGATGACATGAGGAATACAACATTGTACTCAACAATAAGTACATCTGCTAGCACATATTCAGCAAGCACGACACTCAATCTAAATAAAAATATATTGCGCTCCTCCATCCGAGAATACCGACAAGACAAATCATATTTGCAGAAAGATTGTCAACCGTTTTGGAGAGAGATGAGCAACTCACAAACAACATCAAATTCTAGCTTTCATGGAAAGTATTAGCAGCAAACCACTCAAGCAACTTGTACCTTGACTGTATGCTCATGGAACACCCGCAGCAACGCACATTTATATCAAACTAGCAGACCAGATCTAACAAATGCTGATGTCATATGTCTACAAGAGACATGGCTGCACCAAAAACCGGTGTGTGATGGATTCACCACATATATGAACCCGGCCATCTGCAGGATCTCTTATCTTAATCAAGATGGGAGCACAACTAAAAGTAATTGACAGCCAGAATATCAATCCATGGATTCAAACAGCAATATTACTGCAAGATTCAATCCCCAGTAGAGCCGACTGCAACCGTTCAATAAGCTGCCAGAAACAGTATTTGGGAATCCTGAATACGTACTGGAATCCTCAAAAAATCCGAGAAGATACTTTCATCGATGCATTCTTAACTGCATGGATGAAGCCACAACCAATTATCCAGATATTGCTTTCATTATATGTGGTGACCTTAACATTCATTTCTACTCCAGAAATGGTCATGAGCTCAATGAACACAGCCTAGAACAGCGCGCCCAAAGATGGTCTAAAGAGATGCGCTACAGAAACATGACATGACTCTACGCCATTGATGAAACAACTAAGATCCCGAGGTCGACATGGTCACGCGGGCAGAGCACGTGGATAATTGACTACATATATTGCTCAGAGTCCATAAAAAGACTGATACAACGAGCCGACAACATTTACATGGAGCATAGTGATCACTGCATCTTGATCTGAGCATGGTTGACTATGAGACAGAATCCAATCCGGATTAACCTACTGGATCTAGAAACAAACATGGTTACCACGAGGTTGAAAATAACCCGAGATCAATTAAAGCAACTTCCTGCCACCTTTATGCATACAAAGATAGTAGATGAAGATAAGCTAAACTATGAATGGATCCTGCACAATTTCCAACGGGGACCAGATCCCAGGCTTGGCAGGTTGCTAAAATATCCTTGTCCAACGCCTGAACTGAGACCAAGATGCCAATTGGGAAGCAAGTTTCTGGGCGCTGGTTACACCCCCAGGCCATCCGGCCAGTGTGGAGAAACGAGGCCCTCTAGTGGGCACTCAGAAGCATTGAGACTTAGCATTTGCTCTATGAGTGTTTTTGGGGAAAGCAGAAATCCCAGTTCTATGTCACAAACCCGTCTGCTGAAAGCCGCACCTAAAAAAGATTGCATTTTTGCCCAATTCATTGCAGCCTAAATAGGTGCTTGTTTTGATAAAAATCGGGATGTTCCACCCCCAAACCTTCCTCCCGCTCCCCCAACATGATCCATCGGTGGGTATAGCACCCTGAACCCCTGTAAAGTACCTATCAACCTAGCCCCCTCCCCAGAACCCTTGCCAGCGGCATCCAAACAAATCCCACATTCCGCCGCCTCCCTTGTTGACCCCTGTGCCTGCTCACCCTCCCACAAACCCTACATGTGATGCCATTTTTGATGTCCTGGGAGTTAGTGTTAGCAGTGCATAGCGATAGCACGAGTTATGGTTGCAGAGATTACCATAGCTGGCACATTTCTTTGGTTATTTGATTTTACCTTTCATCCTTGATAGCCCTTTAACAAAATGTTTTCAATACATTTTATAGGTTTGTAGTAGTCAACTTAACGATAATGTCCCTTTAACAACATTTCTTCACTGAATTTCAATGGTTTTTATAAGTGAAAATGTTTCATGATGTTACAGCACTGTATATAAGTTATATATAATTCCTCTTTTAACACATATGGAAAGGCTTTAAATCTCCTTTAACAAACATATTTCCGCAGCACATACATGACATGTGTCATTTTCAGCAGTGCATGCTGGGGCTGTAGGGCATGAGGCTAGACCATGACCCCATCCCAACCAAACCACTGTCACTAACCACTGCACCTAACCTGCACCCTGGTCCAGTGTCCACTATACCCCCATAATGTGTCCGAAAGTGCAGTGTTCATGTCTTGAAGCCATGGTAGTGTCTGCAATCCACGGGGCATGGGCTTCAGCCATCTGCAGTCCACAATAAGTAAATCGGAGTAGATATTTGTCCTTGCCGGGGGCTAGGCCCACTGCCCAGGCACCAAAGTTATATCACTATTTTTGTACCAACAGTTTGACACTTTGGAAAAACTAAAACACAGGACTGATATGCAAAAGCATGCTTTCAGGTCCTTGCTGATGTCCTTCATGCAAGGTTGCTGGGAATCTGTCCAGCACTTCAGGCTGTAGCCGCTGGCAGAATTTCTGTTCCCATTTAAGCCTAGCATGATTTTGAAAAGTTGATCACATAGCCGGTCCCTGGTGGCCATGCCCTGGAAAATCTGACTACTGGCCTCGGTCACACTATATGCCTCAGGCATCAACATGATATCATGATTATTTGTGCCTACATTTTGACACTTTTCAAAAAATAAAACACAGGATAGATTTGCAAAAGCATGCTTTTGGGTCCTTGCCAATGCTCCTCACACAAGTTTGCTGCAAATCTGTCCAGCACTTCGGCTGTAGCCACAAGCAGAAAGATTTTTTCCCATTGAAGCCCATGCCGATTTTGTAAACTTTGGGAGTCTTCCTACAGTTTTGCACCCTCTTAAGAGAATCCCTTGAAACATTGCACAAACATTCAATGGTGCGTCTATCATCTTTTTGCGAACATTTATGTGGATTCCTCAAGCAGCGCCAAAGTTATAAGTCGTCCAAAAAGTTTGCGACCTCCGTCTAATTCTGTTCCCTCTGGACAAAGTGGCACAAAACCTTGCAACAACATTCAAAGTTGGGTCTATATTTTTATTGTAGCATTTAGTGCGGTTTCGTTGAACAGCACCAAAGTTATAAGCCATCTAATAACTGCTCTTCACCGACCCTGTAATGCACACATAATGCATGGATGTCATCAAACATTTCTCACATTTGTGAACATCCATGGTCGGACTGGGGCAAACAATTGTCTAGTACACCAATTAAAAAGTGGCCCACAGTTTCAAATGGCAATTCATTCCTTTTGTGACAGACTGTTTGAGTGGTACCAAAGGAGGAGTTTTTTGATGAAATGTGATGCAAATTGTGCATTTGAAAGAATATTTATTCAGAAAAAATGTTGAAAACTACTAGCCGCATCGTCAAGTAACTCATCAAACTGGCCAAAAAAGTGGCCCACTTTGACCACACCAGCATTTTGTGTTTTGGGTTTGGGCATTGCCCTATTGCCATATTATTTGTTCCAAACCTGGAGGTATCTGGGCGCATAACAGGAATATTCAATTTCTTGGTATCCAAGCCAGTGAACCCCACAGCAATGTCCCCAGAAATCAACCATGTTCATGGACATCGGAGAAGAACAAACACCCAATGTTTGGCTTATTCTGGACATATCCCATCTTCATCTCCCCACACCTCCCCAGAGATAGTTTAATTTCTTTGACAAATGTAATGTTTTTTCCTAAGTTTCCAAAGTTGCATTTATTTCCCAAGGTGACTGCAAGCTTCACACTCATTTAATTACAAGTGTAATGCTGTGTTTTTTAATCTGTTTTTACTGTGATGTTCACAGACTACGGGCCCAGTTTGCAGATTCAACATGCCATCTATTTCAAAATACAAAACCATGGCCAGAATTACCGTTGACTGTCGTGCATCAGTGCCGATTGTCACAGGAGAAGAGTAAGAAGAAAGCCGAGAGCAGAAAGCGGAAGGAAGAGGCGCAGTTGGCCATAGAGGGAGCAGTATATATGAGTAATGGGGGTATGGTGGCACAGGATATGCGACCAGTGCAGCAAAATAATGCAGGAACAGGGTAGGTACAATTGTTCGCCAAGAGGAAGAGGGAATGGGTCGAGAGGAGGAGGACGGGGTGGATTTCAGAACCCTCAGGGAGGAGGAGGATTTAATGGCGGACAGTCACAACAATGTTGGAATTGTGGAAGGATAGGACACATAGCCAGAACATGTAGAAGTATAGGGGGCATGCATGCAGCAAAATTGGCAAGCTCCAAGAGAGGGAATAGGCTATGTTCCACAATATAATACAGAATATAATACAGAACCACAGGAGTATTATGCCCTAGACCACACGCAGACTCAGGAACGTGCGCTGCCATCACAGCAGACACAGCAAGCACTATTGCAAATGCAATCACCACAAAGGCAACTTCATCAAGTACCCATGCAAACACAACAGGTACAAACTCAGCAGGTGCTGACACAGCAGGCCATGATACCACAAGGGAATATGAATGCAGGAGCCCAGCAAACACCTGCACCCAAATTAGGGAGTGTGACTTTGGTGGAGAAATCCTTTCACTAGTACAGGGATGAATGTATAGCCACAATAGGACAGCCCACAGAGCCACCTGGTGTGTTCAGTGCTATCTGTGACACCAGACCCCCACGAAGAACCAAGGGTAGATGTGACGATAGGTGGGAAGACATGTTCATTTCTTGTTGACACTAAAGCAACTTGTTCTTGTGTTTGTGAGGGAAAATACCCAATGTCAGGTATTGCCATGAATACGCAGAGGTTCTCAAGGGACGATAAATGTAGTTCCTTTCACAGACAAATTGCCAATATCCATAGGAGAACATGATATGTCAATGGTTTATTCTATTCTAGACAGACGCCAGTTAACATATTAGGGTGTGACCTAATGAAGAAACTTAACAAGACAGTGGGCCTCATTACGAGGTGGTAGCCATGCCCTTCATAAGGGCATGGCTACCCCCAAACTCGAGTCCGGCTCTTGGTTCCGTGAAAGGGGAATTACCGGGCCATTCTGACCTTGGAGGGCCCGGTAATTTACCTTCCGCGGGACCCGGAGCCGGTATGTCCCCATTCCCATTAGAGCCCCCATAGGGCTCAATGGGAATGGGGAGGATGGTAGCAGCGGTACTGTTCATAACGGTACCGTTGCTACCATCCTGGACTGCTCGCGGGTGCCGCTCTGCACGCCTGGTCTGACCAGACGTCCAGAGCGGCACCCACAAGCAAACTCGTAATGTTGTGGCGTGGTAACAACGGCGCAGGTAGCACTATCGGTGCCGTTGTTGCCTTAGCGCAACAGTCGTAATGAGGCCCAGTATCTTTTACTGATAAAGGAATGGTGTGTTCTACTCCAGGGATACATTATATGAATGTGAGAGAGTTTATATTAGACTTTACAGGCCAGAGACATTACGAGGGGTCCCTTTCGATGCAGAAGCATTTTTGTGTGCAGTGACTGTGTTATTATTGTGGTTGCCCAGATTGATAGGTAAACTATTAAGAATACCTGATGAGTTTTTGTTCAGACCAGAAATCCTTATGGATGATGACTAAGGGCAGATCATCCCCTTGGAGTTAGAAGCAGCAGCGGTCAGAGAGGAAAGGCTGGTTTGTCATGTGACAGATGAAGAGGGAAGAGGATGGAGAGCAGTGATAGCCCTCAGTGAAGGATACATGCTGACAGATTTGACAGATGAGGAGCTGTTTAAGGATAAGTACTCAGATGATGAATTAGTATTTTTCATATTTCTCCCTTATTGGATTAATGAAGAGAATAGAGAAATACTGCAGAGAATGTCTCTGGTAAAAAAAGAAACTGTTATTTTTACAGGAAGATTTAGAGAAAGTGCCAAATATTTTATGAACCACAAGCCCATATGATGTAAGTCTATTAAAAGGAGTAGGAGGAGTTAAAATCAAACTTAAACCAGGAGCTCTTTTGCCATGTGCAATGCAATATCCCGCGTCTAAAGAAGAGGATGAAGGTATATTTGAGACTATTTCCACTTTACTGAAGCAAGGAATATTGCCGATTCTCCATGTAACACAGTTGTGTACCCAGTGAAAAAAATCAAAGGGGGGTCTTGGAGATTCATACAGGACCTTCGCCCCCTAAACAATATAGTTGAAGCTGACTTTTCTTTAGCTACCAATCCTGCAACAATATTGTGCAACATCCCATCTAAGGCCAAATACTTCACAGTTATAGATTTAAAGAATGCATTCTTTTCAATTCCCCTCTTTGAAGACTTACTAGATTTGACTTCCTTTTCATATAGAAATATTTTCCTGAAACATGCTTGTTTGCCCCAGGGGTACTGTGAGTCCCATTCAATCTTTAACAGACTCCTCCAGATGAACCTGGGTAATGTTCAGCTCGAAAGAGCAATAATCCAATATGTGGATGACATTTTGGTGCGTAGTGAGACAGAAGAAAGATGGAGAGAAGATTCAGTTAAGCGTATGACTATACTCTCAGAGAAAGGGCATAAGGTGCACAAAGAAAAATTACAATATTGTCAGGAAGAGTTCTTGTATATAGGACAGTTGATTCCTCATGAAGGGAGGAAAGTGACACCTGGGAGAGCAGAAGCAATTATGAAGACCACAGAACCTAAAACAACGAGAGAAATGCAACCAATTTTAAGCCCATGTAACAAATGTAGGGCCGGGGTTTGTGAATATAGTACATATGATATGATATTTTATTTATAGTGCGCCCATGCACAAGTCTTTCAAGGCGCGATGAGGCAAGGGAGGAAAGAACAATGATCTTACTAGGCCCAGTGACATTGAGAAAGTGAGGGAAGGGGGAAAGTGCAAGGGGCAAGGGAGGAGTGGAGAGTGCAGAACAAGTGATCAAAACAACAGCAGGTAGTGTGGCCAGCAGGTGGCAAGTGTAAAAATTAAGCACAGGGAAAGGGTGTTTGATAAGTGCAAGTAAGGGGACTGTAGGGTTGCAGATACAGACCAAAGTTTAAGGGTTGCCAGGAGGCAGTGCAGGTATGCAGCAGGGTGGGCAGGGATCAGGGCCCAGATTCAGAGGGTGTCAAGTGCAGAACAGACAGAGGTCAGCGGGGAGAGGACGAGAGAAGGCAGAAGCAAAGAGGAAGGCCTTGAGGTGCTTCTGGAACCAAAGATGGTTCTCCTCAAATTTTAGGGAAGCAGAGGGGCTGTTCCAGAGGGAGGCCCCAGTCGAAGAAAGGGATCTACCACCAACTCATTGCTTGGAGAAGCAACTGACCCTGAGGGAGTTGGAGGTGAAGGAGCAAAGAGCTTGAGTAGGAAGGTATTTCTGAAGGAAAAGTTGAAGGTATTGCGGCCTCACACCCCAGAAGGCCTTGTGGACAATGCAGAGGGGCATGAACCTAATCCTTGCAGCCACTGAGATCCAATGAGGAGATTTCAAGTCAGGAGAGATACGATCCCTGGGCTTGAGACCAAGGAGAAGTCTTGCAGTCCTGTTCTGGACTAAATATATTCAACCACCTTTAAAAGGACTTAAAAAAACATGAGTGAGCAAGAGTAAAATAACCTGGACAGATGAGATGACTGAAGGATTTCAAGAATCAAAAAAGGCAATCAGTACAGCCCCTGTGTTAGGAATTCCAGCTTATCATGAAGGATTGTATTTATTTTCTCATTCAAATGGATAAGTTATGACAGCAGTCCTCACAAAGAAAATGACATTAGGACATAGACATAAACCATTGGCTTACTATAGTGGGATTTTAGATCCGGTTATGAAAGAGCATTATCCCTGTGAGGAATATTTAGCTGCTGCTGCATTCATGATTGAAAAGGCTTCAAGTACAACAATGGGGTGTTTGGTTACACTGTTCATGGAGCATGCATTATTTGCAATTTTAGAGAAGCCCAAAAGTACATTAACAACACAAAGAGCATCAGGAAACAAGGCAATTATTTTGAATCCTGCAATCAAAATTGTTAGATGCAAGACAGTGAACCCAGCAACGTTCATCGAAGAACCAGTAGGGGAGGATGATTATGTACATGGTTGCACAACGAATACTGAGAACTATGATGATATTCCCCAAACTAGAAAGAATGCTCTTGGGAGGGGGAAATTGTTCTTATTGATGGTCCTGCACAAATGGACCAAATGACTGACAAAAGGCATACTGGATCAGCGGTAGTAAAGCTGAACCGAGAGGGTGAATTTGCGGTAGTGACAAGCTCAAGGTTGCCTTTGCGTTACTCAGCACAGGCTGCAGAATTAGTGGCACTTATTGCTGCACTTCAGAGATTTGAAAAGGAGGAAGTGACAGTGTACTCTGACTCTGCCTATGTGATATCAACTGTACATGCAGGTTTCTCACGCTGGAAATGGAGGGGCTTACTCCATGTGGACAGCACTCTGGTGCAGCATGTGGCCCTATTGGATAAGAGTATTGAAGCATTAGAACTCCTATTGACACTCAGAGTTATAAAATGTGCAGCACATTCTACAAGGGCAGACTAAATTTCCCACGGAAACGAAACTGCAGATTTGGAAGCCAAAAAGGCAGCCTATTTCCCAACCATTTCTAATTTTGAAATAGAGCGTGTTAAACAGATGACAGGACAATGCATGTTGATAAAGGAGGGCTTTAACATGCTATTAATTGAGATACAAGACCGAGCTCCACAAGAAGAGAAGGATTTATGGAAGAAACAGAGGTGTTCTCTATCCCCCATAGAGGCAATTTGGAGGCAATTTGCACTGAAAAGCCTGTTATGCCTCTAGCATTAATGAGGGTAGCACTGCAGCACCTTCATTACCCTGAGCATGTGACTAGAGAAAGTATTGCTGCTACAATTGCAAAAGATAGTTTTTTGCTGAAAATGTTGGAGCATGTGCACAGTTTATTGTAAACTGCATTGTGTGCTAGAAATGTACTGCAGGGAACACTTTTCAAACCGTGAGAAAAGCAAAGCAAAGATATATGCTGGTCCTGTTATGTCCTTTTTCTAGATGGATCGAGACAGGTCCATGCATGCACCCAGATGACACATGTGCTGCAAGGTCCTTGTTTGTGGGGTGTTCCCAAGATGAGGTGTGTGCAAGGTCTTGTGGTCTGATAATGGACAGCATTTTGTAAAGGAATTGTTTGAGAAAATAGTTCTTCTATTAGGCATTAAGCATCCATTTTCCTCGGCTTACCATCCACAGACAAATGGAATATTTGAGAGAATGAATGTACAGTTAAAAGAGAGAATTGCAAAAATAAAAATGACTTTAAAGAAGGAATGGCTACATTGCCTACCCCTTGCCTTGTAGGCTCTAAGAAATCGGCCTGGCTCAGATAACCATTTAACTCCTCATGAGTTGGTGACTGGATGCCGCATAAGAAGCCCCCCCCTTGCTCCTCCAACTAGGTTAAAAATGGATGCCCATAGTGTAGTGAAGACATTAGGTGATGGGATGCATGATTACCTACAGCAATGGCTGCAATTGTTTCTTTCATGTCTTAACAGGCCAAGAACCAAAGGGAGGGGTCAAAGAGAAGTGGCAAAGACAGCCAACCCATTGATTCAGAGTATTTAATGAAGCAACCCAGTCCATATCCAGGGGACCAGGTGCTGGTACGAAGGGTTGTATGCACTTGGAGAATGCCCCATTTTGAAGGACCATATGAGATGGAAAGAAGCTTCCCACACAGCTGCCAAGTTAAAAGGAAGAAGAGCTTGGCTGCATTTGCACAACACCACACCATATAAAGAAGAAACATCTACCCCTCCTGCAACTACCTACTGTGAAGCAAGAGAAGAAGTTCTGTGGATGCAGACTCGTTCAATGGCCAAAAAGCAAATAAAAGGAGAATGAAGAGCACAATAGCACTTTGATTTAGAGAACAATATCTTGCCACATTTGATAAGGAATACATAGACTTACAGTTATCCTGGAACTTTTTAGATAGGCCCAAGAGACAATGTTTTAACCTACCGGAGTGGAAAGAAAAGACGCACACTTCATCTCTTATTTTACCCATTGTAATAACAACAGACACATTTTGTATGCTGTTTTTATATCTATATATTACAGTCTTATCCAGCTTTAGTAAGAAGACACATGAATATCGTGACGTTTATTGGCAATCCTAAAAATAATCACATCATTTTCAGAATAATATATAATTATAGCAATAAACTTGCAATTCTTGATCTAAAGGCGTGGCCTTTAAAGAATGACAGAAGTTATATATATATATATTCAGAGTCAAAATAAGAATGAGAGGTTTCAGAATATAAGAGGCTCATTGCCATCAAGAAAATCAATGAGCTTTCATTGAATAATAATTGTGATATCATTCTGTATTATGATTTGTATTTGTCTCCTGATTATTATGGCATTTCGACATGTTACAAAAAATGATACAGACGTGATGGGCAACAATGAAACATTTACTATTGTCCTGCATAAAAGTACAGACAGAATTTTTTATAATCTTACGAGGCACCTATTTCAATTTAAAAGGTATGTTGGGGAAGATCATGAAGATATAAATACATCTCTTGATAATTTGGCACATTTAAAAATAATGTATGGTATCGGCACATAAAGGAGGTGGGAGAGAGAACATCAGATGAAAGCTGCTATGTCTATTTATTAATACGATATGCCATGAATGCAGCAAGGACATTTATTGTCAAAGAAATGCCTGGACATGATGTATTATGTCTCAGTCATCTGGCAACGTGTATAACCGGAGAGCAATTTGAAGGAAAATGGGCAACTTTACAATGGCGATCAAGAGGACCATTTTCATATGAAGATACTTATGTGAAGGATAGAAAGTGGGATGAGGTGGACAAGCAAAAAACGTATGTATCCATCCCAAATTAGAGAACAAATAAAAATCATCTAGATGAAGAGAATGGACTACTCAGGTATGACTGAGAGATCAGGAGAACCAGGATGCTGGGAGAGATGTGAGAAACCAAAGGGTGTCTTACTTGCTAGTCCCCGGGGATCTCTCTCTCAGATGGCCAGGGCATGGCCATCGCCTCTGGATCCAGACCCTGGAGGTGGACCAGTGCAGGAGGATGGCCTGGTTGGGGGATCTTCGGGGAGTGGGGGTGAGTTAACGGATGGTTAGATGTGGTAGCCCCCTTTCCAGTGCCCATACCCACTCATATGTTATAGTATTCTCCAATGTCCCAACTCCCCCGCCCGTTCTATACAAACACTGGGCGGAGGGAGAGGGTGACTGAGAGTAAAGAGGCTAACACCTACATATCTCATTGGACATGGCCCATTAATTAGGTCAGGCACTTGACCTTAATCCCATACATCTGATACCCATTAGTTCCCCCCAAATGGAAAAAAGGCGCTATATAGAGACATACTCTGAGCAAGGTGAAGCATGAGAAGGAGCAGATCTTCCGGGTGAAGGTGAACCCACTGGAGCAAGACAACCGATGGAGGGACCAGAGCGAAGGGTAGGGAAACCCTGAAGTTCCCTGCAGGAGGTTGTTGCCTCTGGAAAACCGTGACAGGGACACAGAGAAAGCCAAATACCAGACAAGAAGAAGCCTGCATTTTGTTTCAAGGATTCCAGTGACCCTCCAGGGTGAACGACAGAGTTGGGGAGGTGAGGCCAAGCCTGTGGTATCAACCTTGACTCGTGAATGAAAACCACAAAGACAAGAAAGGAATGCACACAACCAGTGAGTGAGTTAGCGAAAGACATGAATGGCTGGTTTGTGTCAAGGAAAGATTGAAGACGCAACAGTGTATCTCACAATTTGAAGGTTGCGTGCATGCTGATGAGACGTGAAAGAAGGAAAACCAGTAATTAACTTTTAAGTTACTGATAACTGTGAAGCTAGTGATACAGAGTAGTGGAGTGGTCCGGTGAAAGGACATAGCCCACTCAAAAGTCTCCACAAAATGTTTGATGTCCTGTTATAAAGCGGTGAAGTAATCAACATTTGAAATGTTCAATGGTCATTGAACAGTCCTAGCCCTACTGAGGGAGACCGGAAACATGAAATAAGTTAGGGGAAGGGAACCCCTAAAGAATGTGAATAAAGCTTGGGAAAGGGAATCCTGCAAGTACTGTGATTTCGAGGTCTGGGCTCGGCTGAGGGAGATCTATGTTGAATCGGATACTTTTTGGTTGAAAGGTTTGAGTCCGACATAGGGAGACCTAAAGAAATGTTGTTGAATTGTGAAATAACTTTTGGAAAGCTGAAATAAGTGACTTTAACGTGGAATGCCAAGTGGGCCATGACCCACGTTTTGAACTGCCTTTTTTTGATAACTTGAACCAGAGTTTGTCATCCTGTTTACGGGGGCCATCTTACTCTGTGCTGTCCAACGTGGGGAGGAGAGCTGACTCAGCCACCTTGATCCTTTATGTATAACAGTGACTTTCCTTTGCATTGACACATTTTGCTGTACACACTTATTGTATAAGGGATAGGGCAGGCATTATGTTTTATTAGTATAGGCCATTATGGCCTATACTAATAAAACCAGGACTGTGTTTTCGTTATTACAACAGGAAACAAATAACCATCCTCTCCACTTTGCCTCAGCCGCTCGCTTAGTTAAACTGGAGTACCAGAAGGCGCATGTCTACCAGCCCTCTTATTCAACCTCTACATGTCCACACTCCCTGGAATCATCCGCCCGCACAATATCCTGTGCTATAACTACGCTGATGATAAACAAATCATCCTGAAACTCCTCAACTCAGACCCCACCTCTCAGCCCGACCTCGCAGCCTGCCTCCTTAACATCGATCATTGGATGACTACAAATCACCTTCTCCTAAACCTCACTAAAACCGAAATCATGGTGTACGGCAACACTGAGCTTCTCCCCCATCCACTACCTTGGTCCCCATCCATGGCTCATCCGCCAACCCTCTCCGCCACAGTAAAATCCTGGGATGCACTATGGACTCTGACCTAACCCTCTCATGTCAAATCAACAATGTACCTAAGTTGTGTCATTACCATTTCAAAATTCTTAGGTGCATTTTTCCGTACCTCTCCTTCCCAAGCAGACTAGCCGCTGTTATGTCTATTGTAATGTCAAGACTGGACTATGCTAACTCCCTTTACCTTGGAGTCCCGACATACCACCTTACCAAACTACAAAGAGCGCAAAACGGTGCTACCAAAATGCCACTAGCACTATACCCAAGAGACCACACATCTCCAGCTCTCAGAACCCTCCACTGGCTGCCGGTTAGACGAAGGGCCACTTTCAAGACCCTGTGCATCACTCACCATGCAGTGCACAAGACCGGCCCTCTATACCTGCAAAACAAGCTAAAACCTTACCTCCCACCCCCTAAGGTCAAGCTCTGCCCTCCCTTTAGTGATTCCAA
Source organism: Ambystoma mexicanum (assembly GCF_040938575.1). Taxonomy (NCBI): domain Eukaryota; kingdom Metazoa; phylum Chordata; class Amphibia; order Caudata; family Ambystomatidae; genus Ambystoma; species Ambystoma mexicanum. Next base: position 74,914,388 of record NC_090929.1, on the reverse strand, counting down.
CCACCAACTCAGTCAGGATCAGAGGATCCTCCTTCTCAGCCTTGGCCCCTACCCTGTGGAACTCACTTCCAGCTCACATCCGACACACCCAAGACTATTTGTCATTCCGCAAATTACTAAAAACATGGCTCCTCCCATAAACGAACTACTACCAATGATAAGTCTGAATCCCCAAACAACCCAATGACAAAACACACAATGAGACGATCTACCTGGTGTTCAGAGACCTCCAATCCTACCCACATGATAGGATGGAGTGGATGTAACTGATCGATCAGTTGCAGCGGACCGAGCGGTCAGAGCGAATGAGACAGATCGAACGGATGCGGCAGATAACCTGGATGGAACTAGATGGAATGAATGAATCTGCATGGAATTAATGTAATTCGGATAGAGTAGATGGAGTGGATGGAGTGGATGGAGTGGATGGATTGGATGGAGTGGATGGAGAGGATGGAATGGGTACAGTATATATGAATGGGTAGATTTGATAGGAATGGATAGAGTGGATAGGAATGGACAGAGTGGATAGGAATGGACAGAGTGGATGTTATGGTTAGAGTGGACGGTATGGATGGAGTGGAATAGATAGAATGGATGAAGCGGATAGAATGGATGAAGCGGATAGAATGGATGAAGCAGATTGAATGGATGAAGCGGATAGAATGGATGAAGCGAATAGAATAGATAAAGCGGATCGAATGGATGAAGCTGTTAGAATGGATGAAGCAGATAGAATGGATGAAACGGATAGAATGGATGCAGCTGATAGAATGGATTAAACGGATAGAATGGATGCAGCTGATAGAATGGTTGCAGCAGATAGAATGGATGAAGCGGATAGAATGGATGAGGCGGATAAAATCGATGAAGCAGATAGAATGGAAGAAGTGGATAGAATGGATGCAGCTGATAGAATGGTTGCAGCTGATAGAATGGTTGCAGCGGATAGAACGGATGAAGCAGATAGAATGGATGAAGCGGATCGAATGGATTAAGCAGATAGAATGGATAAAGCAGATAGAATGGATGAAGCCGATAGAATGGATGAAGCGGATAGAGGCGATGAAGCGGATAGAGAGGATGAAGCAGATAGGGTAGATGAATAAGATAGGGCTGATGAATTAGATAGGGTGGATGAATTAGATAGGGTGGATGAATTAGGTAGGGTAGATGAACTAGATAGGGTAGATGAATTAGATATGGTGGATGGAATGGATAGAGTGAATGGAATGGACGGAATGGATAGAGTAGATGGAACGGACGGAATGCATAGAGTAGATGGATTAGATGAATTGGATAGTGTAGACAAAATAGAGAAATGGATAGAGTGGACGTAATAGGTAGAATAGATGAATGGATAGAGTGGATGGATTAGGTAAAATGGATGGAATGGATATACATGATGGAATGATACTGTGGATCGAATAGGTAGACAGATGGTATGATATAATGGATAGAATAGATAGAGTATATGAAGTAGAAGGAATGAACAGCGTGGATGGAACGAATGGGGCAGATGGAATGAACAAAATTTGATGGATTTGCCTCACACGTGTATGAATGGGGCAATTGGAATGAGTGGAACCTGCTGGAATTCGCCCCTGATGTTGTATCGCTGTGCACCCTGTTCCCCGTGTTGTGGCTATATATCTGTATCGCTCTATATATGCTACATTTCCGTATCCCCATATACATCTGTTTCCCCATATTTCTCTATGTCGCTATTCCCCACCATCCTGTTCACGTGCCTGGTCTCGGGCGCTTTGCTGATAACTACCATATCACACCACTACGCTTACTCTATACTATACACCATCATTCAACTAGAACACAGCTATACCCCTGATAATTCGGCCTAGCTGTTCACATACGGATACAACCTCATGAACACCCATCGCCCTAATAAAACGCAGCTAGCCGAGCACATTCCGGCCTAGCTGCTCACACAGGCATTCCTCAGGCCTAACGCAGCCAGAACCCAGTCTGTGTGTCTACCCACCAGACTACACACATCCAACTGATATCTTCTGCACCACACCTAACGCTAGGAAGCAGCTACCATCCGACAATTACACCAGCTTCACACATATCCGGTGCACCAACGCACCATACGTCACCATCTCTCTCTACAGACCTGAACTACGGTTCCCAAGGGAGTTCAACCTACAAGCGCTTTGAGGTCATACCAATGATATATAAAGCGCTATATAAATGCCAAGTAACATAACATAACATTTCATGGTAGAGACTGCTCCCATCATAACTATAGGGCAAAGTAGGAGTTTTTCCAAACCCCAAGAATGTAATAAAGATTTTGAAACTTGTAACCTTTGTGTCAGTGCCGTACTTGTGATACCATGCCTCCCTTATAGAGACCTCATCTATTGGTGTATGGGTGTGTTTCCACCAGTACCGGATGGGAAGAAGTCTATTATCTTTCCCTGCACACTTATTGAAGAAGGAACCAGTAAGCAGAGTGCAAATAGGGAATGACAGATGCCTAGAGTCATGGGCCAAGTTACAAACATGGGTCACCAATGAAGCAGGACCAGTATTTATAATACCATTAAAGAATGCAACAACATGCTTCAAGAATGGAGGCTGAGTTCTGGGTGGAGAAAAGAAAGGATGTGGACAGACAATCGAGGTCCCAGGGATGAATGGAGGAACGGCAGTAATGATGGACCGATATTGGGCCTGTGGATCCAGAGCTTTCATGCAGTTGCCTTATTGGGGAGGAGTACGCTCCATTGTATTAATACATGTTCCAGCATTAGTGATTCCTCAAAGTAATCTCAAAACTGATAGATTTCCAAAAATGAATGAACACCAGAGAAGGAAGAGGTTGCCCTATTCTTTGCCGGCTGAAAAGAGAGAACTACTTGTCATCAAAATCGATAAAGGCCTATGAAGATATTCCAGATGAGCATAAACTGTTCAGCAAGACAGCAATGATAATGACTTCTATATTCATGCCAGGTCTCCAGACTGCAGTAAATGCCAAGTGGCTGCAGATTACAAGATAGGAGCTGCTGCAGGCGATCAGTGCAACAATAGAAGGATTTAACACAGTCAGAGAAGAATTGAGAGCCATCAGGCTGATGACTCACCAGAATAGGTACGTCATGGACTTAATTACAACAATGGGAGGAGGCCTGTGCACCAAGGTCAGGCCTTCTTGTTGTACATTTATACCGTCTCATGATAGAAAAAATGGAACCCTGATGGAAGCAATAACTGTGCTGACAACCCTGCAAACAAAGATGAAAGATGAAGCTGAATAGATGGCAAGAGATGACTGATTTTCATTCCTATTGTCATGGATTCCAACCTGGCTGGTGAATGCTTTAAAAATACCAGGAGCAATACTCGTGTTGATATTGCCAGGACTCTGTCTTATAAGTATCATCTTGGGACAGTGCCAGAAGATAGCTTAGAAAGTTATTGGGATGAAGATAACGATTGATATATATGCTGGAACTGGCAAGCAAATGCAGAATGAGGAATGAACCCATGAGAATATAAAGAAAAGTACCCTGACACCTCCAGAAATGAACTTTTACTATCCTATGGATCATAGAAAATATGTAGGACGTTGGATATTCTGTTCACCATCAGGAGAATGCTGTCACATAATCTGGAGTGTGGATGAACATATAAAGAATGCAGGCACCTGATGGGGGTGACAAAGATATGGATACCAAAGAAATTATAGTATGAAGAGAAGATGAAGGAGAATGAAGAGGAGAATATGGTCTAGGACTCAAACAGAGGGGGGAATTTAGAGGAGCAGGCGGATGCATTTTCCCTGGCTCCTGCCCCCTCACCACCACCATACTTGAACAGCTGTAGAAGGGCTATATGTGGGACCCCATGTATTTTTTCTTATACCGCATTGAGTGTATGAGAGACAATATGCACTTAGGCAACCATACCGAATGGGTAAAATCTAATGAGGCCAGAGTGATGTCATGAAGAAGATATACAAGGACATGCAGAAACAATATGAAAATACTTAAGAGTGACGGTGTAACTGAAGTGACAGGAGAAACATGTATGAAATGATAAAGTAATCATATACAAAGAAGATGAAGTAACTTGCTGACCAATAAGTGTAAATACGCAGTAAAACAAGGTAGATGAGAGATATAGAAGCTTACTATAGAGGAAAATATAAGGTTGCAAGGACAGCCATGATAGGAAAATGATGTTGGTCCATGTCAAGATTCAATCCAGCTACCACGGAAACAGAACAGGGATGCAGAGTCAGGAACCTTTGGAGAAACAGCTTTGTGTTCAAAATAAAGAGGAGGCTATGGCAATGTTGCATAGACCAAACAGCTGCCATTTTCTCTGCTATAATCAGTATTATGAGTATTTAGAGGTAGTTCGAGGCATTTCTTACAGAAAAGTGGAAGCCAATGAAGTACTAATCCATATGAATGCCATAGGTACATATTTATTTATTGTTTACATTTGTATAGCGCACAACAGCCCATGGGCATCGTAGTGCTGTTACTTGCAGGGAGCTTAGTTACAGGGAGGTGCATTCTACATATTTTACATTGATAACACATCAATACAGTCGGCTGGTTACAAGTACATATGGAAGTTAGCGGGAGATGAGGAGAGTAGTCCTATGGGCACTGTGGTGTTGATCAAGCGAACAGAGTGGTTTTCATGGCTTTGCGGAAGGCACTGAATGAAGCTTCGACATGAAGAGTTGTAGGAAGGGCGCTCCAGTATAGGGGGGCAAGGTGGGGGAAGCTGGCGCCTCCTGCTCTAGCTCTTTTTACCCTGGGCACGGTGAGAATGTTTGCGTAGGGTGTCCTGGTCGGCCTTGCAGATGTGGCGTGGGTGGATTCTTTGCGATAGGTAAGCCGGTGCAGAGAGGTGGATGCATTTATGTGTAAGAGTCAGTGCTTGGAATAAAACCCTCTCCTTTATTGGGAGCCAGTGGGCTGATTTTCTAGTGGCCGAGATGTGTTCCCTTTTAGAGATACCTTGGGCTGCGCGCAGAGCACTGTTCTGGATTACTTGCAGTTTTTCTAGATTTTTGGTAGAGGTCCCTAGAAAGAGTATGTTACAGTAGTCCAACCTAGAGCCGGTGATAGCTGTGGCTATGTTAGTGCAGTTCTCTTTGTTCCCTTAGCCAATCCTTCCCGTCAATAGGTTTTACAGTTTGCCATGTAGCATGCCATCATAGATTACGCATATTGAGGTATATAACCTTTGTATAATCAAGTTTGTTTGTGAGTGTGTGAGCATCAGTCAGTTGTTCGTCAGTTCGCCCTCCTTTATTGAACTGATAATAAATTTGTATTTTGCCATATTTTCAGAGTCTGCCCGGTTATTTGGTCTGAGATCTTCATTTGTAATTCTATCTAGCACAAGAGGCACTTCAAGGTGCTACAGCACACACATTTGTCAGACGGTGCCAAAGTTACAAAATGCAACTTAACCATAACTACACGGCCGCTACCACAGAACTAGTTTTATATATATATATATATTCACTGAAAAAACATAGTTAAAGGGACGTTACGGTTACAAATAAAACCGAAAAACCTCAGAAATTTGCTAAGCAACCATAACTCGCTCCACTACTGTGCACTGCTAAGACTAACACCCAGGACATGAAAGATGACATCACAAATGTCATTGATGACATCACTGATGACATCACATATCTGGGACACTTGTTTTTGTTTACTAACACAATTAGGCTCGTTTTTTATATTTTACTGACAATGAGAATTTCCAAAATGTAAAAGGTGCTACATATCTACACATTAACCTTTTTATATGTTCTTAAAGTACTTTAAGTTTAATATGAGCTCTTAGTGCACGTACATGGTGCAGTAAGCATGCCTCAAACGCACAATTAATTTGTGTACATGATGATTAACTCTAATGTTATTGTCAGTTTTTTGTGCTGTTGTTTCTTTCTTCCTTAGTTCAGTTTCCCTGTATTTGCCTCTAAATTGTATGCATTGTGCATTTTCTATATGTATTTTATTACTAGCTCAAGTGTGTGGTAAGTTTTCAATTGTTACCTATTTATTCCATGTTTAACATTACTCAAAACTCTCATAAGGTAGCATTTATTATTTTACCATCCGAAATTACCAGATTAAAAATATTGTAATTCTATGGTGCATGCTGCAACCATTGCCTATATGTATGTATGATTAGTTTCCTCTACTGAGAACAGTAGAATATCATGATTTGTTTACATGAGTACATTCTTTAACACATTAAGTAGTTCATGATGGTTCTCCCATTCACCCCTAACATCTTGTTTCCAACATTATAAACTCAACCCCTTGTAGGGACTTTTTATTAAAATTAATTTAATATGTGATGTCATCAGTGATGTCATCAATGACATTTGTCATGTCATCTTTCATGTCCTGGGTGTTAGTATTAGCAGTGCATGGTGGTGGCGTGAGTTATGGTTGCTTAGCTTGCTATACCTGGCGAATTTCTGAGGTTTTTGCTAACCATAATGTCCCTTTAACAAAGTTTTTCATTGAATTTCATAGGTTTTTATTAGTGCAAGTTAACCATAATGTCACGTTAACAACGTTCTTTCAGTGAATTTCATAGGTTTTTACTAGTGCATGTTAATTTCCTACAACTTACTAATATCATACTTTCAATTTAGCACCATTTTAATCCAATTTGCAAAGTTTCACCTTAAAACTCTGCCATTTCCGACCTTCTAGCATCATTTTTAACACTTCTATATACTTTTTGCAACTTTCCCCACTGTTTTTGTGTTCGTTGACATTCGCGAATGTCTGACATCATCGAAGACTTTTCGGACAGTGTCACGTGACCACACACTCACGCACGGCATGATGACGTATCCGCGAACGCGTCCGCACTTCGTGACCGAGTCTGTGCTTCGCGAACAGTTCGGAACTGCATTTTCAGCTGATCTGGGAACTTTGAAGCTCAAAATGTACCCTTGCACAGCTCCTATACCCATTCTTACTCATTATCCATTAGCAATATAGCACACAGCAGATGCTTGGAAGAATATTAGCAAAACTGCTATTTATCTTAAAAATGGCATCAGCTATTGCCATCCCTCCTCCCCAAGAGCCACCACCACCAGCTGGAGGACCCACACAACAAAAAAAGCGCAGTATATCAGAAGACAATGAAGAGGGCCACGAAGAAGAGGTAGAGGAAGTGCCTACCTCTAGCACCCAGATAAAATCACGGGTGTGGCAGTTCTTTACCACTGTTGGCAATGTACCAAAGGCTAAAGCTACCAAAGTGAAATGCACTGAGTGTACTCAGTCACGGACTACCTGGACAGTACTCCTACGGGACCACCTCCATTCGCCACCACACCAATTCCAACCACTGCAATGCTCTCAGGAAAGTTATTCCTTTCTTACCAAGTAGTAGGCTGTCTTCCTCCACCTCATCTTCCTCAACGAATACTGTAACCACACAGCCTACTTCTGTGGGACACAACATCCCACCAGCTACATTGCAAGCGATAAAAGAGACTTCAAAGACAACAGCACTTTGTATATACTGAAACTAACTACTCTACCGGGAGTGCTTTTGAAGCTGTAATCAAGGAGCATGAGAAATACTGCCCCTACCTTAGATGTAACACACATGCAAAATCTTCCCCTGTGCACCTGCCCCTCCATATTTGTGGTTGGTGCCTCTTCCCCCATGTGCCTCCCCTCCTTACCTTCTGACCTCTCATGCAAACAAAAAAGAAAAATATAAAAAAACACCCCCAAAAAAGGTTCCTTTAGGAACCACCTTTCACAGTTAAAAAGTAGAACTAAAAAAATTCTTATAGACTCCATCTACTTTACATTTCTCAGTAAAGTAGTTAGACTCAATAAGATTCTCCAGCATTTCCATTAGCATTTTGGGCTATGCTAATGAGAATAATGTATAATTGTATAGTACAGAAAAATATAAAAGGACAGAAACAATTTTCTGTCCCAAATACTTTTCTCTAGCATACAATAAGGACCATATTCGATGATCCTTTATAACTATCCACGGTCTCTGCAGTCCCCTTTCCAGGCCATGGATCATTAAAAGACCCGGATGGCACGTGCACACCATCACGCTTCTACCCTTTTTAATTTTATATTTGTAACACTCCCTCAATGCCTGTTTTCAGTCACACATCCATCCACTAATCACTTGGAAAAACTGTACACATAACCCTATGACCATATTAAGCTTCCACACACCAACTGCCACTTAACAATATTCTACAAATCGTTTGCATCTGCATTTCTCTTACTTATACAAAAAACATGTGCACAGTGCTCCTATAAATGCACATATGCATTGTGCAGTGAGAGAAGTGCATAAACAGAAGGTGCAGTATGGATGGGCAAGTTCTCATGAGAACCCAGGAGGGAAATGCAAAGGAATGCCAAGGTGGGACGCCACTGGGTAACTACTGGAGCAGAGGAGTCCCAAGTGTGGGATGCATCTTTACAGTAACATCCCTTTAACAACGTTTTTTCTGTCAATGTAATAGTTTTTTATAAGTGAAAATGTTTCATGGTGTTACATCACTGTATATAAGTTAATAATTCCTCTTTTCATGTATATGAAAGAACTATAAACCTCCTTTAAGAAACATATTTTTTGTAACACATACTTATGTCTGTCGTTATCAGCAGCGCACGCTGGGGATGGAAATCATTGTTCAATTGTCTACGGCACAAGGCTCAACCATGACCCCAGCCCCACCAAACCAGCCCTATTATTCGCTGCACCTCCCCTGCATCCTAGTTCAGTCTCCACTATCCCCTAATCCTGTAACCAATGGCCAGTGCTCATGGCTGTCAGCCATGGCCCGTCTCCAAATCCATGGGGCATGGGCTTCGGCCATGCTGCATTCCCCAATAAGCAAATCAGAGCCCACATTTGCATTTGCCGAGGGCTAGGCCCACTATCCAGGCACCAAAGGTATATCACTACTTTTTCTACTTACATTCTTACACTTTCCAAAAATAAAACACAAGACATATTTCCAAGAACATGCTTTCAGGTCCTTGCTAATGCTCGCTGGGCAAGTTTGTTGTAATTTAGTCCACCACTTCAGGCTGTAACCGCAAGCAGAATATTTGTTCCCATTCAAACCTACCACTTCGGACATGCCGCATACCCCAATAACCAAATTACAGTACACATTTCTCCTTGCCAACAGCTAGGCCCTTTGCCCAGACACCAATGTTATATCACTGGGTTGTGTACTTACATTTTTACACTTTGAAAAAAAACCCACAGGACATGTTTGCAAAACCATGCTTTGAAGTTCTTGCTGACTCTCCTTGTGCATATTTCCTGCAATCCAATCCAGAACTTCAACCTGTACCCATAAGCAGATTTTTATTCCTATTCAAATGTATCCCAATTTTGAAAAACTTTAGCACATAGCCGGTCCCTGGTGGCCATGCCCACTTTAAACCTATTGCTGGTCCAAATGTCGTCCTGGCCAGTAGTCAGATTGTCCGGGTCACGGCCTTTGGTCCAGACAATCTGGCAACTGCCCATGGCCAAAGGCTATACCTCAGTCACCAAAGGTATATCACTATTTTCTATACCTACATTATGACACTTTTCAAAAAATAAAACACGGACACATTTGCAAAACCATGCTTTCAGGTCCTTGTCAAAATGTACGTACATAAAATAGCCATATAACTTAGCCCCCACTTGACAAAATTCATTCAGACTTTGCACAAACATTCAATATATCTGTGTCTGGGGTTAATTAATAGAAAGTGTTCTTGAATAATGGCTCACATGTGAGAGGACCATGTTTTGAATTATTACACTCCGAATTTACTAAGAATTAAGCTAATATGAGGGCGAGTGTTATTACCTTCCTGACCACTAGAGACTTAGTCAATCCTTTCCTTATGAGGGTTTTGGCTTATAACTATTCCGCACCTGGCCTTGAAAGGCTGGTTGTTCTTTAATTAATCTTAAAGAAATATGCCTTGTGCCATGGAAATTATTATCTCATGTTCTCTTCAGAGCCATTCAAACGCTCCCTAATTTCTGAGTAACCTTGGCTGCTACTGTCTGTGCCCTGCACGCATCTGTTTTCAGGTAATTCAGCAGTTCAAGCTTCCATGAAGCCTCGAGGCCTTTCATTCATTTCAATGCGCGCTGCTGCTTCCATTTTGAAGAAGATGGCTACCCTTTACTGTCACGTTTCTATGTTAGTGAGTTACATATGTGTATTGTTTGTGTTGCATTTCAGCTTTTACATTGCTTATGGTATTTTCTTCATGTCTGTATGGCTGCAAGCAACATTCTTCATGTATAAATGCATGTTTAACCTAGTGTCTGTGTTTCTTCACGGCAAGGGCATATTTGCTTTGTGTCTATTGCATGCGCGTGCGTCAGTTAACAGTGAGTTTACTTATTCTCTCCATCTTTAGTTAGGGCAGTCCATTTCCTCCTGTATCTGTCTGGGATAAGGCCATATGGTCGCTTTAGTGTGTAGCGTTTCTCATCTATGCGATATTGAGGTAGAGGAGGGGCGGTAGCTATGAATGACATATTCATCTGCCTGTCAACAGGATAACTTCACCTGGAGTTGGGAAGACGGCCGTAGTGTATTTATTTGTGTAATAGTTGCTGGTACCAGCCTCATGGTGTAAGAGAGCTTAGGTTTGTGAAAAGTGGACTTTTCGTGCATATTGGTATATACTGCAGAGGACAGGAATTTGTGGTGTGGACCGAGTAGTGTGTCCCAGTCTAGGGGCATCGAGGTGGGGCTACTCAGTGTGAGTGGCGGTGGTCGTATTTGGAGTAAACAGCGAGGTGGTGCTGTTCGGTGTGGGAGGTGTTTGTGGTGCTGCTCTGAAACATTGGGTGACACAGGGGGCGTGGTCTCAGAAAGAGACGCAGAAGTATTAGGTGCAAAAGGAATATTGTTGGGGATGGGTGTGAAAGGGAGGTAAACGAGGGTGAGTTAGAATTAAGTTAGAATAGAATTCAGTCTACCAAACTATCCAGGCATGGATGGCCTCCCATATGCTTTGCCTCAATGATGATAAGACAGAAATTCTTCCGGTAGGCCCGCAAACCTTATAAATCCTTTGTCATCGACGGCTTTACCATCCCAGTCTCAGGAGAGGTTAAGACCCTAGGTGTCTACTTAGGCTCAACCTTGTCCCTACCAAGACAGACTAATGCCATTGCATCTTGGACGGTGTACGCTACCAGGCTAATCAATGCTTGTAGACCTTTTCTTTCCACAGTCATCTCACCATTGCCTGAGCGCTAAACGGATCTAGACTGGACTAGGGTAACACCCGATTTGCAGGGACTTCCTCTCCAGACATCAGCAAGCTGCAGGTGATACAGAACAATGTACTCAGGGCGACCTTGAACATCTCTAAATGAGAGACTATCTCCGAGCTCCCCCGTCATAGCCACCAAAAACTGGAATGCCTTAGTGCCGGCTTTAACAGCAGAACAATCATACTGGGCCTTCCGCAAGCACCTCAATACTCTTCTATTTGAACAGGATTCGCCCCTTGCGGCACTTTTATGTCAATGAAACTGAGACTTTCTAATGGACTTCCCTATCTGACTTCTTATGCTGATGTAATGTGCATAAACAGCGGCTTGATGCCCACAGGTTTAGCGTGCTTTATAAATGAAAACATTCAAAATAAAATAAACAAATAAATAAATAACTGATCTGGTAAGTATTGGTACGAAGAATTGTGAAGTATCATCATGGGAGACACTCCCATTATCCACCTGTGAAAATCATTACCCCAGTACAAGGACACAATCCTTAAGTACCACACCCAGTGAGTTTGGGACAATTTCAGGCAAAACATTTTTTTCTTTTTATTATTTGGTTTTTATTTCAAACCGTTGTTTTTAGTTTGATCAACTAACTTTTACAACATTTCATTTTCAATCATCATTCACTGATTAAAAGGAAATTAACAATTACTTAAAAGGAGCAGCATCATATATTTTCACCATTCCGTTGATATAAACCATTGGTCATGGTTTATTACACATAATAAAGTCATAATTTTGCCTAGACAAAACTGTTCTATAGCAATCTATTACAAACACGTTTCATGGATCATAACACAAAAACCCAAGCCATAATTTGCTTAATAAAAGACACACTAGTCTACTACGATGTATTTCAAACATGATTCATGGAGCATTATCACAGTGTTACTTAGCAAGATCGCCTGCTACAAAATACACTAATTCTAAGTGAGGCACAATAAGACCAATGTGGAATAACCATGTCGGTGTGTTGGAGTTGCCACTCAGAGGCAAGTCAACTTCGAGCTCTATTTGGAAGTTTATTTTCCAGTTCCAGATTTAAGATCGAAAGAAGCCTGGTGAGTAATGATATGGTTTTTGTGCAATTCCCCCACATACATGATAGCCAAAACCATTCCCTTTTAGATGCCGTACAGCCCGCTCTATCAATTCCAATTGCTGCAAGGCAAACTTTTTCAAAGTATACACAATAAACAACCAAATGTTTTGTGGATTCGCACTGACTAATATCATTGCAAAATCTACAGCTATAGCCAATGTTTGGCGATGTGCGGAGCGACCAGCTCTTGGTTCTTTCCAATGTTAACATTTGGTTTAGTTTAAACCTTAAGTATGTGTCCCTTGCTTTATTACATGGAAATTGCACCAAATAAGATTTAGGCGGTAATCGCCCAGTGCAAAACTTTGCAACTTCTTTATAAGAATTCAATGCCTCAATCTTATTCAAATTTTTACGCCAGTCATGAGTGAAAAGACAGTGTTTTACATGTGCCAATCGAAATTCCAAGTCCAAAGGAGTGAGAGCAATTTCAGCTAATCATGACAACACCTTGTTATAATATTTTCCAATGGATGGCGGGTTAGCAGCAGCTATCATTTGACCCAAATCCTAATATAATGAGTTTTTGGGGGGAATAGCATTTTTGCTAGATTTGACAATGTGTGGTGTGTTAAGCAGCAGTAAAAGCGGCAAGTACTTTTATGAACTTTCTTCCTGTACCCGGCACTGCGATTGAAAGGATAAAGCTCTTGCCGCCTCCTGTATTGCCGCGATCCGCTTCCTGGAGGAGGTGGAGCTAGTGCTCCTCACGTGTGCGGTCACGTGACTAGACAAGCCCTTATCATTGCGCTCGAGTCACCCTTGCAGCGTTAAGCCCATTGGGGTGAAGGGCGCCGGCTGTTGGGTGGCTGTTGGGCGCTGACGGTGTGACCAGTGAACGGGAGACTGCGGAGGTATCCCCTCTTTGATCCCGGCATTGAGACAAGGAAAGATCGGCGACAAGTTCAGCTTACCGAGGAACTTCGGTGGTGCACATCAAGAAAGGAGCTGCAGCAACGGACTCTTTGCTTTTTTTTTGTTTTGTGTGAGGAAAAACAGTCTGCTCACAGTGATTGGCACTTGGTGGCATGATGCCCGACAGCTCAAAAACCGGTCCTCAGACACGATTTAAATCCCTCCTTTCCTGTCGGAAGCAACCGTTGAAATCCTTAAAGGAGGTAAGACAAGCTGATTTGATTGACCTTGAGGATGGCGCAGAGACGGTGGGGGGAGTGGTTCCTTCCTTAGCCTCACTGTCTTTAACATCATTGGGTGCCAATGCCCACATACCCTCAACGTCATTTGACTCAAAGATCCTTCATGGCGGCAGAGGCGCTGGGAGTGAGGAGGAGTTGGCTGTACTGACGTCTCCATCTGTGTATGTTGATGCTAGTGATATGGCACAGGTTTCTCCTTTTGAGCTAACGGACTCTGATCTGCTTGCTATTAATCTCCCGTGCGTCTTGGGCCAGGTGGAAGTATTTGTACAGTCGCCATTACCTGCGAAGTTGAGTAACTCACATAGCTTGGAGGTGCTGTCTGAGCCTCATGTATTATGTCCTTCCTTTGCCCCAAGAAAGTTGACAGCGGTGGGTTCGCCATTGCTGTATGTGACGAGTATGGCAGATAATACAGTCCCATCACCCGAAAAGAGACATGGGGAGGGGAGACACAGTGTTCACCAAAACGCTGGACTGGGTAAAATCACAGTGCACGACATGGTAGTGCCCAAAAAGGCTAATATCATCGTGGTGCCATAGACAGACTTGAATCAGACGCTGCCTCATAGTTTAAAAACTCCCCCCATGGACATGTCATCTGGAATGCCTCTGCCAGATGATGTTACTACTGAAATGTCAGCGCGTGAAGTACGGCTAACAGCCAGATTAAAAGCTGATTTTCTGGCTATGTATGAACGTCTAAATGACAGTTTCTTGCAGAACTATCAGCCACCATCAAAAATAATGGCGCACAGAAGGAGTAGCTCTCCAGCGACCCCAGGTGACAAGGCATTCGTGCCCTTGTCTCAGAATACATCAATGACGACATCGCGCGCCAGAATATGTGGAGATAGGGAGACCAAAATTGTCATGGAAGTTGAGAAGCGAGCCACGGTGAAAGACCACAACGTGGCAGGCTTAACGCCTGAGCACTCTACTAGCAGCACACAGGATAAAGTGTCCTCAGAGGATGCAAAAACTGACATACTTTCTAAAAGCTCCTTATCTACGGCTGCTGGCATTCAAATCCATAATAATGTGCTTGCTGCAACTTCAATTGCTTTATTGCCCTTCATGAAGCTTTATGAATCCTTACATGATGCTGTTCGCGATCAAACTGCTAGGCTAGTTTCTATCAATAACAAGATCACAAGCTTAGAAGCCTTTTCCGAAATAAATGCGCAAAGACCGGATTATGAAGCTGAAACTTCCCTAAAATGGCAAAATAGATTATGTGATCTTGCTCGGCAGTCGCATGGAGATCAAGCAGCCCTAATGGAAGCGGTCATCGAATGCACTAAATGGATGCGTTTCAACACCACTACAAAAAAGCGAGTTGAATATGACACTCATGAAGCTCTTGTAAGACCCACAGATGCTTCAAACAGGATTTCTGCAGTGGCTCATAAGGCAACTAACATGGATTGTCAGATTAATGGTGTACCAATCGGTGAGTGTGTCCAGTGAGCCCGAAGAGCAAATCAACAGCTCCCTTAAAGGCAACTTCTAGCCTGCAAGATGGCAGCTCAATGAGAAAAAAAAATGGACTCAAGCATAAGCTTCCTGGCACCACTCATAATATGCCAACGCAGCCTGACAGTGACATAACAAGAAAGGATGGAACGTTACCTGCCTCATCCGCGCAGAGCATTGAAAGCAGCAATAAGCTGCCTGAGCAGAGGGTGGTTGTTGTGGAGCTAGATTCCTTAACAAAGAAACTATCGTTTGGCATTTTTAATAAGTCAACCACCCCGGTGCAGGCGAATGCTCATCAACTACATCACAAGAATGGCCGTCCAAACGTCCACCAACGACGCCCAATACTGAAACAGGTGGCAAAACGAGCACGGACAAGTGGTGTTAAAAAATTTGTAAGGAATCTCACAACTCCTCCTCACCCAAAGTTAGTTTCTCAAGCCGTGAATTTGAATCGGCGGAATATTTTAAATCTGCTTTATTGTATTCCAACTCTGCGTGCGACAAAATCTGAGGATATTGTAGTGGTTGAATACATGTCCGAAGATCATCTGGACTGGGTGAGGCTTCACCTCAAATCACGGTCCTTATTGTCGGCTATAAAGGAAGCCGCCGAGGATCTTCTGTTCTTTGGCTTTGAAGTTTGCTGTGAGGACAAACAAGATGACGAAAGAGAGCAGTGTTCACCAGTGGAACTAACTGCGAATGAATCAAGAAGGAAAGAGTTATGGGCCCAGATGAGCTTTAAGCGTACACCGAGCAGGAAGGCCCCATCTTATAACAGCAACTAGCAAAAGGAAAATAAGACTGACGCCTTTCACCAGCTACTGTCGTGGAACACTCGCGGATTTGTGCATCTTTTTCAAGACCAATGGCAATTCCCGGACCACGCTTCCATAGTGTGCACTTGGCTACGTGAATGTCCAGCATGCGATTGCTATACTGTTTTGCTTAATCCTGCAGGCAAGAACTTGTTTGGGCGCCCTTTTTCAGGTCTTATAACACTGGTTAAAAACAGTCTGGAATGGAAGATTCTTTCCTCCAAAAACACGAATATGTTTGTACAAGTCACAACGATCCAAAAGAGTCAGTCCATAAGCACACATGATCAAGTGCTATTGATAATTAACTTGTATTGGAACCCGACAATGACTTCACAAATTGCTTTCATTGTGGCGGTTATGGCCGCAGTTGACGAGTGTCTATTGTCTTTTAGTGACCCGACAATTTTGATATGTGGAGACTTCAATTATGCTTGGCTTAACAACCAATTGATAAAGAGTAAAACATCTGATTGTAAATCAGGAACTATATCAAGAGATCGAGGCACCCGATGGATAAACGAGATTTCCCGGAGAGGTTGCTCAATGTTGAATGGATGCACACGAGGCGACATCCCCCCAGGGTTTACCTGGAAACGGGGAATGAGTAAGAAGACACTTGATTATATCTGGGCGTCCAGAAACTTTCTAGATCTGATCATAAGTCTAAAAATACTAGAAACTGACAATAGTGATCATGATGCGCTGGTGTTGTCTTGGTCAAAGGAATCAAAAAATCAAAATATTAAGTATAGTGCCAACATCACAGTAAATAATCAAACTAATCGATTACGGATGAATGCTCCTCAGTTGGCCCAGATGACATCGACTTTTCTACAGTCAAATTCGTCCCTCTCAAGGATAAACTATCCCATTTTGCTGCATCAATATAAGGTGATGACTAAAATCCACAATGGTAATGTGACAAAATTGAACCACCCTTATAGTGCATCAATAGGGAGAGCAAAGAAAGAACTACGAGAGGATCTACGTGACCTGAAGCAAACCCGCCCCAGTAACATCCTGGACTTACTTAAATCTCAGCGTCAGCAATACCGTAATTGGTTAAAATCCTTCAAAACGATCTGAATTCAAGATCAGGCCGAACAAATGTTAAAGCTAATCTTACAAAAAGATAGTAGACACATCTGGGAGATTATCAATACAGGTGGCGTAAAACATTCCTACGCAATGTCAAATGGTGTGAACGGAGCTACATGGGTGGAACACTTCTCTAGGGTATTTGACGACCACAATTGCATTGATGTTCCAAATTTGATCTTGAATACATCGAGGTGGAACGTGGCCGACTCTGAAGAGGATATTGAATGGGAAAACCAAAGACTAAAGTCATCACGAGCAGTTGGTCCTGATGGCGTTTCTAATCTGATATTAAAAACTCACAGTGCCTTGTGGGCAAATTTCATGGCCATCCTCTTTGAACGAATTGCCGGTGAGAAAGTGCTGCCTGAGTCGTGGCTGAAAGCGGTTGTGGTGCCCATTTTTAAAAAGGGCAATCGGGACGATCCTAACAACTATCGCCCGATTGCCCTTTTGGACACAATCGGTAAAGTATTTTCATCTTTCCTTCAGAAACGGCTTGCGACATGGGCCAATGATGTGGGAGCGGTTGACGTACGTCAAACAGGATTCACGAGAGGAGTGGGTGTAGAGCTCAATTTGGTCCTCTTGAACAGTCTGAAGCTTGACTCCTTGATGCGAAAAAGAAGCTTTTTCTTCGCCTTCATAGATCTGAGTCAGGTGTTTGACAGCATAAACCGTAATCTACTATGGAGGAAATTATACGACTGGAAATGCCCTAGTGAGTTGTTGTCTCCGCTGATTGCGCTCCACACAAAGACTTCAATTAGAGTACGGCTAAATGAGCAAGGTGACTTATCTGATGAAATCTTTACTAAAAGAGGAGTGAAACAAGGCTGTCCTCTGGCGGCACAACTATTCAAGTTATTCATCTCTGACCTGTCGTTGTCCTTAAATGGCCAAAGGGTGTTTCCACCGTTAGTAAATGGGCATCAATTAAGTTGGGCCATTTACGCAGATGACATTGTGCTCATAGACTCTACCCCAATTGGACTTCAGCGTTTGCTTAATGCATTTCATGAATATTGTATACATAATGATTTACAGATCAACACAAAAAAATCAAAGATCATTGTGATGGGTAATTGTAGCTCAAAGAAATCTAATAATTTCTCTTGGAGAATAGCAGAGGAACTTCTTGAGGTGTCAAATAACATTCGGTATCTAGGGGTACTGTTCAATACTTCGATACGGGAATGGGATTGGACCCAAGATCTGTTGGCCCGTATGCAGATGTTTGCGTTGCAGGGAGTAAAATTGCACATAGAGTTTGGAAAATTCACCCTTGGGCCAGTGTTATCATTTTACCTTCAAAAAGTGGTGCCAGCAATAACATTCGATAGTGAATCATGTTGGAACATCTCCCATGAATTGTGGGATAGGTTAGAAGGTAAATTCTGGCGCAAGGTTTTAAGATTACCAAAAAACATGTCAATTTCTGCAATACGGTATGAGCTGTGTATTGAATCACTTTATAGGGTTGTTCAGTGGAAATCTGTTTCCACCCTAAGAAAAATGCGGTTGAATCCAGTTGCTAAACCTTATGAAATATTGCATACTGTTTCATCGCATCCCTCGGCTTGTCTGTTGAATGAGTGGAAGGCAAGACTGATGTATGCTTTGGATAAAGTGGACGTCGCCATAGAGTCAGTGTTGTTAAGACCGCAAGATGCAAAAAGGAAACTGCGGTTGGGAAACTGGATAGCAAACGAAGAAAAGCGGACGAAGCTCGCAACATCGCTCGATTTGCGTAGTGTCTTGAACCAACTTGATGTGCTCCCGAAATATTTGAAGAAATTTCCATCTAGGTATCATTGAGATATGTTCCTTCGGTTACGTCTTAACCTCTATTACACCAAAGATATCCAAATGTTGAAACGAGACCTGAGTGTACATGACTCATGGCGCCGGTTTTGCAAACAGGAAGTAGAATCTGTGAGACATTTAATCACCGAATGCGTGACGATCTCAAGTCAGCGCTCCTTGCATTTAGCTCAATTTGCCCCTCTATCTGGTAATATGGATGCATGGTGGAGCTATTTGATTGGAGGAGGCAATACTCAGTTAATATGTGCCACAATAAACTTTCTGGATGCCCTAATGTTAAATAATAAGGAGCAGTAAAGTTTCAATTTTAGGGAAGTAAAAGGACAATCATATTAGATGTAAAGTCTTGAAAGAACTAATCAGAAGATATTGTTTTATGGTTGGATGAACTGTAACTTAAAGGTTTTCTTTTTGTATTAAAACTAACGTTACAATAAAAAAAAAAAAAGATTTGACGATAGGTGCTAATTATAGCGTGCTGACAGTGAAGTGAGACCAAGCTCCTGTCGCAAGACAGCATTGGGAATGGACTTAGCTAGGCACAAAACGCCCTTCCATAGACCGCCTTGGAGCTGGTCAAGAAATGTATTGATATCTGCGAGGCACATATCCAAGGCATAAAATGAGATTGACTCAACTTTGATGGTATAGAATTCGAGTAATGGAAGTAAAGAGAATTTGCAATATTTGGTGTAAACCATGCGCATTTGTGTAGCAAGAACTTTTGTCTTTGCATTTAGTGCTTCCTTCCACAAGGTGACTGAAATGGAGTCAGAAATGGAGTACCCTAAATACCTGATGGAGGAGGCTTTTGTAATAGGAATGTTTTCAATGGGCCATTTTCACGTGCAAGGAGTCCTCTTGTCAAACTAGAAATTATATCGTGCCTCCTATTGCTATGAATATATGTATATTGGCCTACGCCAAGCTGCTAACAAGCTGCTTATAAACTACATGTGAATAAACTCGCATTGCAAGGTCCTGACCTTAGAAACCATGTAAACTGTCATTTTGGGTCAAGCCGCCACTTTAGGTTTTCTTGCTCTATAAAGTCACCATGTGAGCTAAAATGGTAGCCTATGTTATTCAGAACAGAACTCGATTGTCATGACCTCTGTACAGCTAATGTATAACTTGCCTGCAGGCCACTTGTTAGGGTCATGAGCTGAGACCTTGGCCCTCATTAGGACCCTGGCGGATTTTTTCTGCCGTCGGCGGACTTTTCCGCCATGGCGTAAAGTCCCTTTACGCCATGGCGGATGGCGGACTTACCGCCCCATTCCGAGGTCGGCGGGGCGGTAAGTCCCCATTGACCCATTTACCCTTCCCCATTCCCATTTCGGCCCCATAGGGCTCAATGGGAGTGGGGAAGGCGTTAATTACGCCACCGTAAATTACGGTGGCGTAATTAACACCAAGGTCCCATAGCGCCATGGATTTTTACGCCCGCAAAAAGCGGGCGGAAAAATGACCATGGCGCTATGGGAACTCGTAGTTGGCAGTAAGGGGTCGGCGCAGCTAACGCTGGCGCAAACCCCTTACCGCCAGGGTCCTAATGAGGGCCCTTGTCCTTCTGCTGACCTGTGTGCAATGGATTACCTGTATCACCGAAACTGATCTATAATTGAATGAGAGCACCTGCTTAACTATATTGTATAAATTAAGTCCTGCATTGTAATGTTAGGCCTAGAGCATACATTATTACTATTTCTTCTTGTTAATGTATGAACCTAAGATGAACTAGATTTGACCTGGCAAGGGACCCTAGAGCAGTAACTTATTTATGGAATGGTTAACCCAAAGGAGGGCTGAACAGCAGGCTTGAAATGTATAAAAGCCTGACTGTTTCAATGAATATTTGCACTCACTGAGCACACCGAACCACGCCGGAGTTCGCTGTGTTGTACTCAGGGTCGATAGCTATCTGAATTTTGTTCTGTTCTTTTGTAACTGGATTCAGTATAAAATAAAGTGCTTTGTATGTTCCTTTGTAACCTGTGTTTGGTGTGTTTCCTTTTTGGTTACCCTGCCTCATTATATTTCCTTGTTTTCACAGTTGGTGCCCGGAATAGGGACCTTCAAGATTGATGCTGGATTATTGAAGGTTGACGCACGCTATCGGACCGGGATCGGACGGTGTGACATAACAGGCCCGACTGAACGAGACGTGACACCTCAACAGCGCTGCACGATCCGTTCCCTGGACGATAGCCGTGTGGTCTGAGACAGCATCTTGACGAGGGTCCATTTTTTGAGGCGGGCAGATTTGCCGAAATCACCATACACAAGGTAAAATTCGTTAGGTAAGTCCTTTGTAAACCGATCGGTCCTCCTTAGGTTTGGTCAGGTGAGTCGTTACCCGACTCTTAATTAAACCCTGACAATTTGAATTTGGCGCATTGTATCTGCAGACACAATTATTGACCAGGTAACACCGAGTATTTGAGAAATGCCTGGGAAATTGTCTAGCTGCTTTAGGGCATTATTCCGCAGCGATAGACAATCTTTGGAATTTAGCTGTCCGGCACCACAGGAGGGGTCACCGGCATGTACTATGTACTGTAAGCATGGCATTGGAAGTGTAGTATTTAATAAAATTTGGCACAGACAAACCAGACATGCCTCCGAACTTCAGTGGCCAGTCAATGGTAGTTTTGAGATCCCTCGTATTGAATATTTAGAGTCAGTCTTGTTAAAAAAGAAGGCCAGACCTGCAGCATTTGATGTTTTGCAAAATTGGAAAAGAGAAGCGTTGCAGCAGCTTAAAAGTAGGGAAAAACATGTGCGCAGTCATAAAACAAATGCTGAAAAGGCGTTTTTATATGATCAGGACAAACAGTCTGAGTCGGTTAGGATTATGGACAGGGCTTTCTCACTCGGTATTCAGAAAATCTATCCTTCTAAAGATCTTCATGTTTCTGATGAGTTTATCGACAAATTGTTAAATGAACGAAGGCCTGGTGCCTCTGCACCACCTCCGTATGTTCCTCTTCCTCCTGCTGTACCTCTTCCTGCTGTTATTCCTGCTCTTCCTGCTCAACCTGTTGTTCCTATTCCTCCGGTTGTTGTTCCTCCACCTGCTCCTCTGCCTCTTCCCTTTGCACCAGTAATAGTACCTCCATTGAATTTGCCTGCACCCTCACTCCCAACTAGTTCTGTACCGCTTGTAGTTGTTCAGGGTGCGGGGTCGAGGATTGTTACTCGTAATACTGTTCCTACAGAAAAGAAACAGGATTTGTTTGCATGGGCTAAGCATTGTATGGAGAGAGATGATCGAGCTAATGTTCTTGCCACTCTTTCTAATATGGATAATTTCCCTGAGAAAAATGTTTTCATTGAAGGTTTAGGGATTCATTTATGTGTAATGTGGGGAAATTAAATGATACAGATCTCCCACAAGGGTTAAAGGATCTAAATACTTTAGCGTTTTCTAGAGACACTGTAGAGAAAGTAAATGAGCATGTCGAGAGGTTATCTGGATATAGAAAGGAGTTAGAAAAGTTGCAGAATGATGATGACGAGGAGGAAAGTATGTATGTACAGAAACGGTTCCTTCCTTGTCGTAAATCGATATCTGAGGAAGCACGAATTTGTATGAAGGACGCACTTAGATGGATTTCGGATATGTCGATAACTCTAGTTGAAGTATATGACACATAAAGTCAGTATACGCCAGAAATGCAGAGGAAAGTGATACAGGTAATGATAGAGTACCTACAGGATGATTGTGTAAAAAGAAAGATTAGTTGTCCCACAGAGTTATTGAGCATTTATAAGAGAGCTTTTTCACTTGACACTTCTTCAACTGCTTTAGCGCTCGACTTAGCTCTGTTGCTTAGTAAGCGTTCGGAGTTGCCTACATCTCAGTTGCCTATGAGAGAGGTTCCTCCGACATTTGTCCCAAAGGTTGAGATTCCTGCTAATGCTGCAGCAGGTACACCTGCTGTGGACATTCCTGCACATTATGTATCGCAGTTTGTTCATGTCCCGTTTTCACGACAGGAAGTGTTTACTATTAGACAAACTATTCCTGACATTAGGAAAAATCCGAAAGGGTTCTATAAAGAGATAGAGTCCGTTTTGCAGTCCTCAGTGTTTACCCTAGGCAACATTGATTTGCTATTCCCTGTACTCCTGTCTGTAGATTTGTGGAAACAAGTTAGAACTATAGACGATGTACCAGGGTTGGGAGATACATGGGCTAACATAGTTAGGCTTGGTGGGGAAAGGCCAGCTGGTGAGAGACCACCTGAGGTGATACTAACTTTGCCTGACAGAATCATTGCAAAACTGAAAACTATAATCCCCGAAAAGAGAATTATTTGGGACAAGTTTACGGCCTGTGTCCAAGGAAAATCTGAGGGTGCTACCGAGTTCTTTAATCGGTTCGAACAGGTATTCTCGGATTTCAGTGGACAAGACTTAGGCACAGAGTCTGGGAAAAGATTATTTGTGGACAAATTTGTACGTGGATTGCTGCCTGACATCCAGTCACAAATTATGTCTTCTGAGAGCGCTTGGCAGGCGAAATCCCAATCAGAAGTACTGCACATGGCTCAGTACTACGAGAACCGTGTCAATAATGAAAAAGATAGAGTAGAGAAGAGAAAAGGTGATTTGAAGACTAAAGTATTGTTGCAGCAAATTGTTAGAGGCCCCAGAGGGGGTAGTTCACAGATTAGAGGTCAGTATGTTCCACAAGGGAATGTGCCCTTGGGTCCTGTGAATATTAACCAGTGTGCCTATTGTCGCCAGGAGGGTCATTGGCGTGCACAATGCCCCGTCCTTCGACAGAGGTCGAATAACACATTTGGAAATATGGGTAGACGATCCAGAGGTCACCCGTGTGTAGGGAGGGGGCCCTGGTAGAGGCCAGTTTCCGCAGGATCCCCAACAACCTTTTTCACAGGATAATCAGACTTCGAGTGTGGATACTAGAAACATATTTGATCATCCTTCTGCTGCATATCTATCTGAAGAGCTTCCTTTTGATGATATTTTGTTTCGTTAGGATTGCCCGGAGCAGGGCTTGGGACCTACACCTATTCCCGTTAATCAGAAAGGTCCCTACATTGAAATGGTAGTCGGAAATAGGAAACATCAATTTTTGATAGACACTGGAGCACAGAAGTGCTCCATTGATCATTCTCGGGTTCCAAACATTCCACTGTCAGGGCAAACCAATGTTTCTGTAGGGTTTTCTGGCACACCAGTTGTTTGTCCGGTTTCTTCACCGGTACCTATTTCTTTGGGTCCCTTTACAGACCACTGTCCATTTCTCTTGACTTTGAATTGTGGAGAGAATTTGCTGGGGTTGAATCTGTTGAAGGAATTAAATGCGGTAATTCATTGTTCTTCTGATGGAGTGCGTTTGACGATTTCACCACAGCAATGTTCTGTTTTGCAATTCTTGACTAGACCTTTGCCGCCAGAATTCAGTAATGTATCAGAGTGTTTGTGGGCAGTTGATGACAATGATGTCGGTGTTTTGCAGATTGAGCCTGTTAAAATATTTTTGAAACATGGAATTAAGCTGCCCCGTATTCCACAGTATAAGATCTCAGTTGAAGGCGAGCGAGCTTTGAAGAGCATTGTTTCCGATTTTGTGCATCGTGGGGTGATTGAGGAGATTGCAGGAAGTTTGTGCAATAGTCCGATTTTACCCATGTACAAAAAAGGTGATAATGCAATTCCATTTCGTTTTATAATTGATTTACGTGCCATTAATAAAGTCGTCGCTCCGCAATTTCCAATTGTGCCTGATGTGACGACAATATTAACCATGATTCCAGCTACGGCTACTCACTTCAGTGTTGTGAACCTAAAGAATGCTTTCTTCAGTATTCCTATACATGAGGATAGTAGATACTTGTTTGCGTTCACCTTAGGGGGACGCTCATTCACATTTACTCGTGCACCTCAAGGTTATACTGAGAGTCCTAGTATTTATAGTAGGGCTTTGAAAGAGCAGCTTGATACCCTTGGATTGCCCCCTACTTGTACGTTGCTTCAATATGTTGATGATTTGCTTTGAGCCGCTGACTCTGAGAGCTCTTGTAAAGAGGGCACTGTGTTGTTGCTCATCCATCTAGCTAAGCATGGTCACAAAGCTTCGCTTAAAAAGTTTCAATATTGTTGCCAGGAGGTCGCCTATTTAGGCTATCTCCTGTCAAAGGAGGGAAGAAGATTGACACCTGAAAGAATAAAACACATTTCTGGCATGTCTGTCCCAAATACACAAAAGGAAGTTAGAGCCTTGATAGGTATGGCTTCTTACTGTAGGTTATGGATCCCAAACTTCTCACTAGTGATAAAACCGATGTTGGCCTTGACGAAGAAGGGTATTTCTTCGCCATTGCCATGGAATACGGAGCATCAACATTTATTCGAGTTGCTCAAGACTGCATTATGTTCGGCGCCAGTTTTGGGCACACTGAACTATGAGAAGGCCTTTGTGTTGTTTGTGCATGAATGTGATGGATGTGCTTTGGCTGTATTAACGCAGGAACATGGAGGGAAGAATAGGCCATGCGGTTATTACTCTTCCGCCCTTGATCCTGTTGCATGCGCTTTGCCAAGATGTTTGCGCGCTGTCGCTGCTGCTGCTGCGTCTGTAAAACAGAGTGAGGGAATGGTCCTAGGCCATGATTTAACCCTGATGGTGCCTCACTCTGTAGATATTCTATTGAACAAAACCCAAACGCAACACGTCACTTCCGCACGACTGACAAGATATGAATTAATCTTGTTTGCTCCCCACATTCAAATTAGGAGGTGCTGCGTTCTTAATCCGGCTCAACTCCTACCTTTCCCACAAAATACTGTTTGCGGTGACGAAGAGTCACATGACTGCCTGTATACTACTGAACAAGATACAAAAAGCAGAGTTGATTTGAGGGACACTCCTTTGGATAACCCACAAGGGGAGCTGTTTTGTGATGGCTCCTGCTTCAAACTACCGGATGGTACATCCACAGCTGCTTATACAGTCACTACATTGAGTACGGTTTTGGAGACCAAGAGAATTACGCATAACTCTGCGCAGGCCGCAGAGATTATAGCATTGACTCTAGCTTGTCAGCTTTCCGAAGGGCTAACAGTAAACATATATACTGATAGCCAGTATGCCTTTGGGGTGGCTCACAACTTTGGGAGACTTTGGTCAGAGAGAGGGTTTTTAACTTCGCATGGCACCAAGATCCAACATGGCTCCCTGATAGTACAATTGCTTTCAGCGCTTGCGCTCCCTAGTCAGTTAGCAATCATTAAGTGCGCAGCACATCGCAAGATTATAGATGATGTAGGGAAAGGGAATGCTTTCACTGATCAAATAGCTAGACAAACTGCCTCTAATCTCTTCACGGAGATGTATGTTTCAAGGGAGACTGTAGATGCCTATGCAATGGATGAGGGTGTTGGGTCTGTACGGGATATCCAAGCCGATGCCACATTAGAAGAATCCAAGAGGTGGGCTGAGGGCTTGGGGAAACTCGATGATGATGGGTGTTGGGTGGACATGGTTGAAGGGAAATGGTTGCTTCCTAATGCCTATATAGTAATGATGGTTACCATGGCACACGGTCCCACACATGTGTGCGCTCAACAGATCACGAGAATGTTAGAGAAAGTCTGGGTAAATGATAAGGTTTCAAAAATTGCCCAGCATTATGTCCAAAATTGCATGATTTGCCTACAACACAATGTGGGAAAGGGGACAGCAACTCCAAGAGGTAGCTTTGGGCCTCCTTCTGTCCCGTTTGAAGTGATTCACTTTGACTTTATTGAAATGGAGCGATGTAACAATCTAAAATATGTCCTTGTGGTCATTTGCGCCTTTAGTAAGTGTGTCGAGGCTTTCCCTGTTAAAGACGCTACAGCCATGACCACTGCAAAGACCATGTTAAAGGAATTCATCCCACGGTTCGGTTTGCCGAGAGTTATCTGGTCGGATAATGGTCCGCATTTTATCGCTGCTGTAATTCTACAGATATGTACGGCATTGCAAATTGACAAACGATTCCATTCGGCCAGACATGCACAGAGCGCCGGATTAGTGGAAAGACACAATGGTATCATAAAAAACAAGCTCGCTAAGACATGTGCCGGCACCAAACTAAAATGGCCGGACGCCTTACCGATCATGTTACTTTCAATGCGGACAACCCCTCAAACTAAGACTGGGCTCTCTCCCTTTGAGGTGGTAATGGGGAGACCTGCTAATATTTGGGGTTTGCCTAAAAACTGCGCATTGCGCGATGTAGAAAATGTACTTCTCTCCGACTATTGTAACCAATTGACTAAAAACCTGTTTTCAATTTATCACCAGGTGCGAGAGGCATTGCCGGTGAGGTACGAGGGCCCCGGTCACAGTCTACGACCAGGGGATTGGATCCTCCTTAAATCCTTCGATAGAGCGTCTTGCCTCGCACCACGTTGGAGGGGCCCCTACCAGGTGCTCCTGGTCACTCAGACTGCGGTGCGGGTAGGAGGACGTCACCACTGGATCCACGGCAGCCACACCAAACGGATCCCACACCCAGTGCCATACGATACAGAAGACGCAGAACCCCTTTCCGACAATGAAACCAACGTACCCGAAACGGCAGACGGTGGAGAGAGAGTATCGGAGGCCGTTCCGGAAGTTGTAAGGCCCAACAAAACGGCCATCTTGCCCCCCTGCTCTCCCACTGCATCGTTTGTGGATCATCCATCTTCTGATCCAACTTCCGTTCACTCGCCACCTCCTGTGGGAAGTGACGACATCCTGTCTGCTGATTCTTTTGCACCGGAAACTGTGAAGTATAATCTCCGCCCAAGGAGATAGGTTTGCAATACGGCTCTTGCTGTACAATTGAAAGAATTTGAGGGCTTGCCTTTTTTTGGCCCAATTGCATAAAGGGTTCTGCTGGCTAAAGATTGTGGGAAAAGACATTAAGAAGACGCGCGACCGGAGTCGCCAGCAAACGAACAATTGGTGTTTCTCGATTGAAGACGACAATGCCCGCATCCGCTACCGTTCGTACTGAACTTTTGGACAAAAATGTGACTAGGAGAGACAATGAGCAGATATGTATAGGGGCCCCGAAAACGTTTTGGTGTCTACTGGTGATAATCACGGGACTTTTAGTAACTGTTGGTTGTGGGTTTTGGTATTTGGAGAGAATGTACCCTTTGAATGATTTCCTACCTGTTGAAAATATAACTGTTGTTCCCACTCCTTCTGTGCAACTACATACCTTGTCACCTAGAGATCTTTTGCATAGACGGAATTATCAAAATAACACTCTACTTCTAATTATGAATGCTACCCATGCAATCTTTAACAGAACCAATTGTTGGATCTGCTCGCATTTACCGCAACATGGGGATAAGGGGCTAGGTTGGTATATTCACCCTTTACCTTTGACAACTGCTTGTTATGCTTCACTTAGAGCACTGTTCTTTGGCCGATGGAACGATAGCATCTCGGGGAACTTTGATGGCACTAATTTGAATAGTTTTGAGAAACGTGTTCTGACTCCCCTGGGATGCTCACTTTTCGCAAATAGGAGTAAGCTCAATATTGCTTCTACTAGGCCTTCTGATAGACTGTCTCGTCCTTTCCAATCTTTGATTTCCTTTAAAATGGCTCCGATAGGCAATAAGGATGCCGTGCCTCCTTCTTATACTGTTAAACATAGCCCCGATTCAGTTTCTTTCTGCATACAGAGGAATGGCACCCGGTCAATGGGAGATTTTAAAGGTTGTGCCAATGTTGCAAATTTGACTGGGGAAGACAGACCTTTGTATGTAGGCGAACCTATCTATTTTGTTTGCGGTAATGTAGCATTTCCATTGTTGCCCAGGGATTGGCAGGGAACTTGTTATCTAGGAATCCTGTTACCTGGGGTGTTTATAGCAAGTACTGTAGAGGTTTCGAAGGCTCGTCCACGGCGGGACGAGAATGGCGACACTCCAGCACAGGTTTTAGGAGATGTAGCGAAATCATTCCTTCCATTCTTTGGGCAGATAGCGAATTCCGAGGATATCAGGAAACTAGCGAGAGTACTGGAGAGAACCATCAGCCGGACCACAGATATACTCTATAATATGACTTTAGAGCAGAAAGCGATCAGATTGGTAGCGCTTCAGAACCGGATGGCATTAGATGTCATTCTGGCTGAACGTGGTGGAGTATGTAAACTAGTGGGGTCCGCTTGCTGTGTTTTCGTACCGGATTCCTACCCAACTATTTTTAAGGCAATACAGAATCTGCACATTCTTAGTTCAGAAGTGCATGTTCCCGAGGGAAATTGGGATCTTAGCGCTTGGTTCTGGGACTTCTTGCGGTCTTGGGGTTGGAAAGTGCTTTCAGTCTTGCTGATTATTTTGGGAATCCTGCTATTTCTTTGTTGTTGTATCCAGGCGATAGGTACAATAGGACATAAAGTGCATGCCCCGGATAAAACCTCTAAGGAGTATGTACTGAAAGAGTTCTTAGTAAAAGATCTAATGGCGATAGATATTTCTGACAGCTATTCAGGGTGTATGGACGATGACACATGGAGTTATTTGCAGGGAGATCAGAAGTAGTTTAGCACTTGGCATAGGCCAAAAGGAGGGTTTGTCAAACTAGAAATTATATCGTGCCTCCTATTGCTATGAATATATGTATATTGGCCTACGCCAAGCTGCTAACAAGCTGCTTATAAACTACATGTGAATAAACTCGCATTGCAAGGTCCTGACCTTAGAAACCATGTAAACTGTCATTTTGGGTCAAGCTGCCATTTTAGGTTTTCTTGCTCTATAAAGTCACCATGTGAGCTAAAATGGTAGCCTATGTTATTCAGAACAGAACTCGATTGTCATGACCTCTGTACAGCTAATGTATAACTTGCCTGCAGGCCACTTGTTAGGGTCATGAGCTGAGACCTTGTCCTCCTGCTGACCTGTGTGCAATGGATTACCTGTATCACCGAAACTGATCTATAATTGAATGAGAGCACCTACTTAACTATATTGTATAAATTAAGTCCCGCATTGTAATGTTAGGCCTAGAGCATACATTATTACCATTTCTTCTTGTTAATCTATAAACCTAAGATGAACTAGATTTGACCTGGCAAGGGACCCTAGAGCAGTAACTTATTTATGGAATGGTTAACCCAAAGGAGGGCTGAACAGCAGGCTTGAAATGTATAAAAGCCTGACTGTTTCAATGAATATTTGCACTCACTGAGCACACCGAACCACGCCGGAGTTCGCTGTGTTGTACTGAGGGTCGATAGCTATCTGAATTTTGTTCTGTTCTTTTGTAACTGGATTCAGTATAAAATAAAGTGCTTTGTATGTTCCTTTGTAACCTGTGTTTGGTGTGTTTCCTTTTTGGTTACCCTGCCTCATATTATTTCCTTGTTTTCACACTCTTTAGGTTCTTGAAGATGAAAATATGGGATTTTTCTGCATTAAAAAGGAGGTTATGCGCACTGCAATAGGAGGAAAACAGGGACAGTTTGGCGTGCAAGCCGAACGGGGTACGATCAAAGATCACAATATCGTCCGCAAAGGCGAGCCAATGTATTTTCAAATGAGCTAGCCTTGCGGGATAACTAACCTGCTTTGCCCAGATTTCATTAATTCCACATAGATACAAATTAAATAAAGTGGCCGCTAAATTACAGCCCTGCTTGACCCCAACCCCAATAGGGATAGCATTGGTTATTGCTCCCTGTCTGGTTGACCCTAACATAATATGCAGTGTTTTCATGTAATTTTGCAATTGGTAATATGATGTGAGAAGGAATTCCCATTAGAGTAATTTTTTTCCAAAGCCATCCCCGGACCACGCAGTCAAACGCAGCTGTGAGGTCAATGGAGGCCATATATAAAGGCCCAGAGTCGGGGATCTTAGCTTTGGCAAGCAGATGAGCCATTAATGTTGCATTTAATGCTGTCCCCATCTGTGCCCGAAACCCGATTTGAAAACGTGAAAGAGTGTTATGTTGTTTCAAAAAGGCTTGTAGGTCCCAAAGAAGTAAAATTGCAAATACTTTGGCCGCTGCATCTATAAGGGCAATGGGCGGAAAGTTAGATAGTACAGTTCTTGGAACCTTTTTATGCAATTGAACAATTATTTAGTATAACCATGAGGGGGGAAGGATAAGTGTTAATAAGATGTTATCAAATCGACTCTTTAATATCCTGGCCCAAAGTAAGGGATTTCGCTTGAGTACACATGGGGGAATGCCATCCGGCCCAGCAGTTTTTGAATAATTCCAGGTGTGAATAGCGGATTCTATGTCCTGAAGGGACCATTGTGGTAGTGGTAAATGAGGAAAGTTCCATTTCTCATTATTGACATTATCAAACATTGGAGGCAAGGAAAAGTTGAGCTTAAAGAACTCCAGCCAGGTATCAGAAGGTATCATAGAGGTCTGATCAGTATTCAGAGTATTGGAATCTGCCCTGAGCAAGGCCCATGTTGAACGTCTATCATTGTGACAAAGTTGCAAACATCTGCTGATTGGTCAAGTTATGTAAATATCGTTTAATGTTTGTACACTTATTACGATAAGCATTACAAATAACCTTTTTACCCTTCAGAAACTCCTCCATGGGGAGGCCAGCACTTTTGAGTTTGTGTAATGCAGCATTTTTGAGACATTTAGCTAGTTGAATTGTCTTGCCACCAGAGTTATAATTGCAATTCATAGAATCATTGTTCATACTACACAGGTTGGCCATCACACTTGCAATAACACTCGAGTACCAATTGGCTTCCATTTGAATAGATGAACAAGGATTCGAAATGCCATCGTAATATGCAAGCTGGACATCAATTGTGGCATTGATCTTATCACAGAGCTTATTGCTCCAACGGATGGACACACCAGGGCGATCACCTTCCAGAAATGACTGGTTGGGATCGTTTTTTTATCTTCTAACAGAGACATCTAGAAACAGTTGGATTATTAGATGGTCACCAAGGCCGGGCTTAATGGTCAAGATTTTACTACATTGATCCTGTCAGTTTGCTGAGATGGCATAATGATCGATGCACAATGAACTGGAACCTCTCCTCCATGTATAGCTAGAACCCATAGAATCAAAAGAAACAAATGACATGTCCCATGACGCGAGATGTTCTTGCCATAATTGGCCTCTGAGTAATGCTGGTGGGGAGGACGCATCAACTAAGCTGCGATCATTCGATTTAGAGCACAGGGCATTGAAGTCACCACCCAGCGCTATTCGACAGGCCGGGTGCTTGGACAATACTTTGTCGAACAGCTCATCCAGCTCCTTAAATGCAATTTCTATCTTCAGTTGCGTGGGGTTATGATACAGGGAGATGATAAGATAGGGATCGAGGAATGCCTTGGTAAAGACTAGCAAAGCTAAAAATGCCGTCTATTTATAGACGGCCTGTGTGCTAGTTTTTAGATTGGTATTCACACGTATGGCCAGTCCACGATACGGCCGCCCCCTCAAAGCACGCTTGTCCATTGCTTGATGCACAATAAAATCCGGCAGCATAAGCTCTTGTTCACACATGGTTTCTTGACATAATAGTATGTCACATTTTTCTATAGAGGAAACATTTTTTGACCAGTGTGTAAGTTCGTAAATCCACATGAATTCCAAGACAAAATCGTCAAGGAAGAGGCTTTACTGCTTGGGTATATTGTCCATGACAGGATTTAGAGTGATGGCCAGTGATGACAACCAAGACCAATCTATGCTAATATTTGACATGGAAACAAGCCGCGCAATTACTGCAGTTTTCATCTCTCCCTGAGCATCCGAGCCGGGCCTCTTTGGTGAAGGCGGATTGGTAGCTGGTAAGGGAGTTTCATTAAAACAGATTGCATCATCAATAGAGTCAAAGAGTAGGGGAGACAATCCAATCAGTTGTAGTTCACGTTTATACTGGCACACCAAATTGGAATAATAAGTGATTGGACTTAAGACACCATTGGATAGTTATGAATTGCTGGAAGGGTAACCCATTCTATGTCAGCGGAGTTCAAAGTTTGCAATGCAGGAATTTTACTGAATGCTTGCAGGAGGGCAGAACGATTAAGGCGTTTAGCCTCATATAAATCGGGGTCCGTCTCCCATCCAATAATGGTAGAGGATTTCCCTAACGGGTTAACGCTTGTTACCAGGCCATCAGACGAAGAGCTTGGCGGGTGCAGTGGAAATCGTCCAGGCTTTTGTAAGGACCCGGGCGTTTTCAACCTTTCCTCTGTGATTGGATTTGAGAGCGATTCAGAGTGCGCAGCCACATTTTGCGCATTAGCATGCCCTGCCCCTATTACTTGGGGTGCCTCACTGGTACCCTTCCCTACTTGAACCACTTTGTTGTCTAATGGTTTATAAAAGGCTGATGGATGCGTTTGCAAGGTACTTGGAACTTTGGCAGCTAAATTCTGTTGAGCAGGGAATGGAGATGCCACAGGATTTTTGTCTGCCACAAGAGTGCACAAACGTGCAGGTGGTTTTGTCCTTCATCACCATGCGGAAGGAGACCAATACCCTCAACATGGCTGTGGTGTTGCAAAGCATTTTTGCTCTCTGCAGATACTTCCTCTGGATTGATGCCCGATTCACCATCAGAGCCAGCCAGCCCAGTCGGAGCGATATTGCCTATGAGGTGACTTGGGCAATTTTTGGGGATTCTTTCATTTTTTCATTTTTGTTAATTGACACAGCTTCGCGCGGAACCAATGACGCTGCTTGCCTGTCAGATTTTCTTTTTAAAGCGTGGAAAAAAGCTGTTTCTCCTTCCGAGAAGCGAAAAACTGTCCTGCGCCAGCTGAGTAGGCCTCACTGGAGCCATCAATTCCCTCTGGGGAGGCCGTGGCGCTTTGTGCAACTGTGTCAAATAGCTTTGTGAGAGCAGAGGGACTATCCGGGTGGGATATTTCGCACACGTCCAAGTCCACAACCTGGGCAGTAGGCTCCCCGTCCTGCTCACCAGGATTTGCCTGAAGAAAAAATAACAATTGCTCTATTTTTTCATTGTTGAGGGTAACCTTCTGACACAGTTGGGCATGAGTGAAAATTAGCTGCGAAGTCACATCCTGGGGAGCAGCTACTGTTTGGGCAAAAGATTGTGCAAATGAGTAAGATGATGGAGGAACCTCTCGGCATGAGGGTGGCTGCACCATGACTTCTACTAAGTCAGTTTGAGTGGCAGCAGAGACAGTAACAGAGAGAGCCCCCTTCAAGGGGGATTGACTGCCACCCTCACGTCTGATGGTATCCGCAAAAATGTATCCTTCCAGCTTGAACATTTTGAGCAGAATTTAGGTAAGTGAGGATTTGCAGTCCCTTATTTCATAATGCGTACAATCATGACCGCTATCTAAAAGATTGAGGATCCTTGATAAAACAGGGTAAGAGGCTTCCAGAGAGTGCATAGCCTCGGCAGGATCAAGAAGGTCAAATCCTAAGGGGGGAGGGGAGCCTTTTTAGTAGGAGAGAGGACCTAACGCCTGAGCTGGAAGAGCTTTGTCAATAATCGGGAGGAAGGGCGGGGAAGAATTGGAGGGTGGAGAAGCTAGCAACTGTTTTTTACAAGCCTCAAATACAGGTGAGATGTTAGAATTGTTTAACATGACATCCTCTTTGCAATGCATATGTACATCAGCCCTCCTGCCACTAGGCATAGTGACCGGAGTTGATGGGCCAACAGAGAGACGACATTTTTTTCCCAAAGCTGCTAGTACAATGGGAGCAAGAATGGAATTATCAGATGGAGAGGAACTAAGCCCGTCACTATTACCATCCCCAACAATGAATGGTTCATCCATCCTCATGCTTAGAAAACTTTTACATGCAGAGGACGTATGACCGTTCGATGCAATGGGCAGAAGAACAGCAGGAGCCGTCGATGCTATTGAAGCTGCTTCGCTTTGGGCATGCGCAAGCGAGAACGCCACTCTGTGGCAAATCACATCATTGGAGGACCCCTCACTGGGCCTTGCCGGCAGGCTTCTCACACGGCCTGCAGATACCATAGCAGAGCTTTCTATGATCCTATGCAGAGGGGCACTTATAGCTTTGTTCAATTTGTTTGGACGAATACTTTTCACCCCAGGTGTGTAAAGCGCATGGCCACTACGCAGGTTAGAGACCATTTGAAGCTAAGCACACTGCAGAGAAAAAAATAAATAAAAAAGATACTAAACAATAAGGTCTTTTTATAAAGGGTTACTTGCAATATGGATTTAAATGCATAGTCATACCACTGCGACCGCTCTCCCGCCCTCCCACCCTAACAGCCCAACAGCCACTTTAGAGCCCTCTTCGGATGCCCACGCGCAATGCGCAAGCACCAGTGTAGAAGTAGGAAGTGATGCGGGGGCAGGGCGGGCATGGAGGCGGGTGGGAGGTGGAGTCAGGAGGATCTACAGAGAAAAGAAAAAAGATACACTCTGGTAAACTAAGGGCGGGACGTGTTTAGACAGCACCGTGAGCTGCGGTGGAGCCGCGGCTCACAAGATTGTGATAAGACAGAAACAAAGATAATGTCTCGCAACCAATTACTTGGTTGTAGGTCCAATGAAGTTTGTGTTACGGCAGCAAGGGTCCTTCTTCTCGCGGATGGCTAGTATTGCGGTTCCACGCGGTTCACAGCAAGGCAGTCCACAGTCCTCTGCAGCCCAACAGCCACTTTAGAGCCCACCTTGGATGCGCGCGCGCGATGTGCGAGTACCAGTGTAGAAGTAGGAAGTGATGCGGGGGCAGCGCGGGCAGGGAGGCAGGCGGGAGGCGGAGTCAGGAGGATTTGGTTGTAGGTCCAATGAAGTTTGTGTTACGGCAGCAAGAGTCCTTCCTCTCGCGGATGGCGAGTATTGTGGTTCACAGCGGTTCACAGCAAGGCAGTCCACAGTCCTCTGCAACCCAACAGCCACTTTAGAGCCCACTTCGGATGCGGGCAAAATGTTTATGCCTTGGTCGCAGGAGGGCACTCATTCAAAATCAGTACTGCAACAGATGGGTGCATATTTACATGCCGCGTATAAAGGGAAACAGTTGCAGAATCGACTAGCTCTTCTGGAACTGCGGAAAATGCATGGGGAGGAGACAGAATAATGGATGCTTAATCAGCATGACGAAGGGAGCATAACACCCATGGCTCCTCCTCCTCTTCCCCAGAGCAATGATCCACCTTCGGAAGCACAGGGATTTTATCCATTACGGGCGTTTACAGCAGCAGTGGGGTATACTAATCCCACATATGCGTCTCTGCGTGCAGCAGTGAAAACATTATAAGTGGAGGAGAAATTAATAATCAAAGGTCAGCGTCCACACACGTGGAAAATGACAAGTGCTGCGAGGTATAGGCAAGAGTGACAGAAACAGAGGAGGAGCTTCAGAGAGAAAGAGGAATGCAGGGCAATAAGGATGAGACAGCCATTGTGCCGAATGCATGGGTAGGAGGACAAATAATGCTCAAATTAGATAGAAAGGATATGGATGACTTTAAAGAAAGGGAAAGGGAAGTTAGAGAAAGACAGGAGAAAGAAGAAGAGAAAAAGGATCAGGAGTGAAGAGAAAGATAGCGGAAAGGAGAGGAGAGTGCTGGTGCTTCCATGACGGGTCTGCCTACCGTGGCCACTGCACCCAGCAGGGCCAGACCTGTCGGGCGCAGCGGCCACAGCAGGCCGACTCAGAGTTTGCTGATCCGGAAACAAGGATGCCGGTGAGCTTACCAGCACCCTTGTTTCCAGACCGGCAAACTCCTAATGAGGCCCTCTGTCTGGTTGGACCTCCTTAGGTGCACTCCCTGTGTTCTGTCTCAAGGAGATGACGGGGAAATGGTTGGTGGGGTTTAATCAGTGCATTATGTCTGGGCACTGCACACAGTGATGAAGCTTTTCCCTCCACTGCATTAAAGACCACTTGTTTTTTCCTAAATCCTTTGACTTCATTTCTTCTTTAGCAGTTAGTCTGTGCGGTTGGGCTATTGTTTGGGTGCACACCACTGGTCTCTCCTCAAACCCATGCCTCAATCTTCTCTCTCTATCCAGAAAGCAACTGGTTGTGGGGAATACTTTGACTTCTGCCTCTGTAGATCCATCACTTGGGCTCACAGATTTAGGGTGTTGGGACCTGGACCGTTTTATGTGTTTGGAGCTTGCTTGTCTTCCGTGTTTCTTTTTAAGCTCAAGCTCATCAGCAAGGCCTTCTCAGAGCCTTCCCTTGTTACACCAGTAGTTTCTAAAGCAGAACTCCCCTATGGAAGAAGTGGGGTGTATCTGTTAGTGCACAGGCATTAGGGCTACACAGGTGATGGATATAAGGAGTCGGGTAGAGGAAGGCCTTTGCACAGACTTTGTAGCCCTCACTGGGCTTCATCTGCCATCCCTTGCCTTGGTTCTTTTATCCATTGTTTCATTTTGTTTCCAAATATCGGCTCTTGGGGACAATGGACAACCCTGAGAGATTGTAGATGCCAGCTGTCACAAGGGACATTTAGCCTTAGGGTAAGTGCACAGCGATTTGACGGCACCTAAAAACCACAGGACAGAAAGGCAGAGGTGTACCCTATGTGACAAATCGAGGGAATGTGTCCCTTCTACCCAAAGAGGAACTCACCCCTGTGAGGCTAGGGAGGTGAGCCCGCTGTGCAACACCCTCCATAGGGGTAGCGACAAGTGGAACCTCACCGGGAGAGACTCCCCCTTACGAGAGTGGGATGAATCAACTTCCGGGGCACCAGTGGTCCATGGATGAATATCGGTTTCCAAACCATCAATCAGCCCCACACCTCTAGTACACACAAAGGTATCTGAACAGATTCGAAACACAAGCAAATGATAAACCTCCTTGTCCGATTTTGCTAACATGGACGGAACGTCAGGATTATCTCTGCAAGGTCGTGGATCGTTGGTTACTTGCAACACAGTGAAAGTATAATTATTACCCAATGATAAAAGGGACTGTCCAGTCATCAACAGACAGTTCTAGCACACTACAAAATACAACCCACACTGTAAAGGAATGCAGAGGACAGACAGTTTCAAGAAGGAAAGGGGATTCACTCTGGATACTGACAGGAGGTGAGTAATTAATCCCAATAGTTCAAGGATACTTGGTTTCAACACAAAGGGAGCAATGGGTCATAGAATGTCACTAGGGGCCTTCGGAGAAGGACGAAGGGGGACAGAACCACAATGTACCTTGTGCTTGTAGAGGTTCTTGGTACTCAACAGGGTCGAGTCGGTTTCAGGGTGTTTTGCAACTTCTGCAACAAAATTCAAGATGGGAGACAGATGCGGGTATCAGGCAGCAGGCAGTTCAGTGAGCGCAGCTGGACGGACGGCTGCAGGCTGCCCTACATGGTGGCTCAGGGTCAGGAATCGTTGTCTCGTTGCTGGTTTGTGGGTCTGAAGCACTGGTCGAGGCGTCTCGGACGGCGTGAGCGACTGCAGTGTGACAAAAGTCAGCAGAGCAGTCGGTTGCTGGTCGAGGGGCTCGACTGCCTCAAAAATGTCCTTAAAGAGGACTCTGCTTGATGCTTGTTGATGCACTCCTCCTAGCCTCTTCACTAGGCTTCACTATCCTTTAAGGCGGACAGCCCAAAGCTGAGGAGAGTGTTGCAGGCAATGGCCTTGTCCGTGGGTTGGTTCAGAGACTCTCCGGCACGTTCCACCTAGGATGCTTGCTGCAGATCCTAGCAGGGCATGCTGTATGCTAGCTGGGTACTGCTTCTGGAGCTGCTGAGAGGGTCCTCTGGATTCAGTATCTCCCTCTGTTCGCTGGGAGATTTGTAGGGGAGGTATCTTGCTTCCTCATGGGATTCCTTGCTTTCCTTCACTGGCGGAAGCTGTAAGGCAGACAGGACCTTCAGCCAGGGTCCAAATTAGTTCTCCTTGTTACTCCTTGCAAGGTCTTCAGATGATCTGCCAAAAGGAGGGGCTCAACCCTCTTTTAAAGACAAATGGGCCCCAGTGATTGGTGTAGGATAAGCCTACATTAATGAACCAATCTTGGGTCCCCACCAACAATCTTCTGTTATGCATGAGGCCATAACCAGAGTGCTTCATGTACTACTAAGTCCCACCCATCTTCCTGTCTGTCATGGATCAAAGGGTCTCTATCTTTAATTGTACACTCTGTGGTTCCTGATTAAAGGCAGGTCTCCCTTGAAGTTGTGGCGAAAACAGACTTTCTGTCTCCATCAAATCACATACACCTACCCTCTGAATGGGTTCCCCTGCTGGAGTTACTTACTGTAATCACCAGCCATGACAGCTCACTGTCATTGATACTAAGAGGTGGGAGATGGCTTCAGCTTGTCACAGATGAATATCAAAGGTGTCAGGGTTTCTGGCCATTTGTTAGTCATGCGACCAGGCCTCTCATGGGCCGGCTTCAATTAACTCTCATCAGTATGCATCACTGCCACCAGCAGGGCCAACAAAGTGTAGGATGTATCCATGGATCCTTTGTTATTTAATTAGGTTGGGCCTGGCACGAGGAAGGTTTTACCCTCCCCCTTTTGAGATGCCTTGATGTAACATTCCAACTAAATGTGACAGGGAGGACTGGGCCTGTAGGCTGTGTCCACCCAGAGTACACAGGTCTATGTGTATGTTGTGGGGTGAGCATAGGAAAATATGTGCAGATTAGCCCGATACATTTTCCAGGGGTTGATCTAGCATCATTAAATTTCATATAAAATTTCTAAAAGCCAAGGTGAGAGCACACCCAGCGTGTGGATGGTCAAATTCCTCACATGCCCCCCAGCCTCACCATGTGAACCACCACCCTACTGAGGGTCTGGTTTGTCATCAAGGAGAAAGTACCAGCTGAGGCCATTGCATTTCCATGCTGAGAGACTGGCTTGTGCTGGATGTCCATATCTAAACCATGTAGGGGTATGGCCCAACGCAGATGCTTAGGGTTCTCCCCTTGTATGGCCATTAACCATTGAAGAGGCCGGTGGTCTGTCTGGATCGTGAATTGTGGTGTAGGATTTCATCTTCTTTACAGCCCACAGGACCGCAAAAGCCTCTTTTTCAAGTACAGCCCAGTTCCTTGCCCTTTTTGTCAATCACCTGCTAATGAGGTGGCAAGTTGCTCTACCCCTAGAGAGGTCAGCTGTGCTAACAATGCTCCAATCCCAAAATCACAGGCGTCTGTCTGCATAATGAACTCCTGATCATAGTCTGGCACTTTCAGAACATGGGCCCTGCACAATCCATCCTTTGAATCTTGAAAGGATGTTTGAAAGGCCGGTGTCCAAGTTACCTTCTTCGCCATCTTCTTGGACGTTACATCATTCAGGGGCATGGCAATGCTCCCATACCCATTGATGAAAGCTTTGAAATACCCGGTGAGACCTAAAAAGGATCTCACCTGTGCCTGTGTGGTGGGGATGTCCCAAACCTTCACAGCCTGTACCTTCGGTTTGAGGGGTTGTTTCTTACCTCCACCGACCAGGTGGCCTAGGTAAGTCACGGTACCCTGCGCTATCTGGCACTTTGTGGCCTTGATAGTCAGACCTGCATTCTGCACCATCTGGAGCACTTGTTTCAGGTGGGATAAGTGATCTGCCAAGGTGTGGCTGAACACAGCAATGCCATCTAAATAGGCAACACTAATATTTTCCAGACCAGACAAGACCTGGTTAACCATCTGCTGAAAAGTGGCAGGGTCATTCTTTAATCCAAAGGGCATCACAGTGAACTGCTAATGTCCTCCTGGGGTTGAGAATGCTGACCTCTCTCTCGTTCCATCTGCCAAGCCGACCTGCCAATAACCCGCTTTGAGGTTGAAGGTACTTATGTACTTGGCAGCGCCAAGCTTGTCAATGAGCCCATCTGTTCGAGTAATGGGGGGGGGGCATCTGTATTTGTGACAGTATTGAGCACCCGGCAGTCCACACAAAAGCAAACTTCAGTCTTCCCACCACTGGTCTTTTTAGGGACCAGTACCTCTGGGCTAGCCCTGGGACTGTGGGAGGGCTCTATCGCTCCAAGGGACAGCATCATGGGAACTTCCTCCTTGAAGGTGTCACTGACCTTATCGGACATCCGGTAAATCCTACTCTTCACCGGCGTGCTATCTCCAGTGTGCACATCATGGGTGCACCAATCTGTGCAACCTGGAGTCAGAGAAAACAGACCAGAAACTGTTCCAGTAAATGGCAACTGTCAGTTGCTGTTCTCACAGGTGTGTTGCAAGGTTGACACCTTCAGCCGACCCATCTGTGGCGTCAGTGTGCATGAGGTCTGGGAGGGGACTGGTCTCTCCTGAGTCTCTCCGTCAGTCACTAATGCCATGACCAAGTCATCCCGGCTATAATGGGGTTTTAGCTGGTTGACGTGAAAGACCCTGTACATCTGTTTAGGTCCTTTCAGGCCAATGAAGTAATGTACTTCACTGACTTTTTCCAGTACATAGTAAGGCCCAGTCCACTTGTCCTGAAGAGTAGTGGGTGTGACAGGCTCCATAATCCACACCCACTGGCCTGGAGAATAGACTGTCACTGTGACCTTCTGGTCGTGCCAGAGCTTCATCAGCTCCTGACTGGCCTTTAGGTTTCTTGTTCACTGTTCTATGTATTTTATCATTCTAGACCAAAGGCCAAATACATAGTTCACCACATCTCGTGTAGGGGGTGAGGGGTTTTCCTCCCACCCCTCTTTGACTCGGCTGAGGGGAGCTCCTACAGGGTGTCCAAACACGAGCTCAATGGGGCAAAACCCTACTCTGTTCTGTGGCACCTCCCTGTAGGCGAACAGAAGGCATGGTAGGAGAATATCCCATTTTATCCTCAGGTGCTCTTCCAAGCCACCTATCATGCCTTTCAGGGTCTTGGTGAACCGCTCAACAAGCTCATTTGTTTGTGGATGGTAGGATGTAGAGAACCGATAGGTGACTCCACACTCTTCCCACATGGTCTTCATTTACGTTGATATGAAGTTTGCTCCACTGCCAGAAACGACTTCTTTGGGGAATCCAACGAGGGAGAATATCCCAATCAGAGCCTTTGCAACCACAGGCGCTCTCATGCTCATCAGAGGGACAGCCTCAAGGTACCTTGTAGCGTGGTCCACCACCATCAAGATGTGTTTGTTCCCTGAGCTGGTGTGAGGATCCAAAGGACCCACAATATCCATGCCTATTCTCTCGAAAGGCTACCCAACCACAGGTAGGGAAAATAAGGGGGCTTTTGTGGCACAACCTGACTTACCTGAAGCGTGACAAGTCAGGCAGGACCAGACAAATTCCTTAACCTTTATGTCAAACTGCGGGCAGTAAAAGTGCACAGACAACCGATCCAATGTTTTAGTCACTCCCAAGTGACCCACCAAAAAAGGAGTCCATCCTCCAAGTACACTTTGAACAAACCAGGGGCCTCGCCCATGGCCTGCTCCTCTGCCTGCTTCCGTAGACCCAGCAGAGTGGGACACTCTTTCTGGGCTGTGAATAAGTCAGTCTGATCTGGTCCCCCAGCTGATGAAAACTCATCCAGCTTGGGCAGGTCCTTTAGATCTGCGCTCAGCTGGTCCTCCACCTCAGCTTCCTACACTGCGCCAGGCAACTCTGAAATCACGGAGTCCCCTGCTACCAAATTAGGGTCCTCAGTGGCTACTAGCCCGTCTCCCGCAGGAGTAGGCGACTCAGTATTCTGTGGAGCTGGACTAGGGGCTACTGGCCACACCGGTCATTCCAACAAGCCCTCTGGAAGCACTCCAGGCCGTAAGGCTCAGAGAGTGTTCAATCTGTCTATCTCTTTGGCCCTCGATCGGGTAGCCATTGTGACTATCTCGGGATCAGGAAGATCATTACCCAACAGACATGGGACAGGGATGGAGTCTTTCACTGCTACACAGCGCTGGGTCATTTCACCTCGCCAGCTGAACTCTACTATCGCCAAGTGCAACATACTCTTTCCGTCAAACTGACTGACGCTACAATCAGGCCCTTCGATATATTAGCCTGGCTGTACCCATTGCTGGGTGACAGCAGTGATGCTAGCTGCAGTGTCTCAGGCCACAGGAGTTTTGTGTCCATTGATATACGCATGTTCTAAATAGAGTTTGGTATTATTGGAAACTGGGGTCTCATCTAGCGATCCGGTACCGTTTACACTCAGTGTAACCAATCCACATTCGGCCACTCCTTGGCCTAGTGGGAAGTCCTCCTCCAAGAGGCCCACACTAATGATGGACTCTTCCACGAGTTCAACATTCACTATGGCTTGCTTGGGTAAGTCCTTGCAAGCAGGATTGCCTTCCCAATGGCCCAGCTCCTTACACACGAAACATTTGGGTGATGAGAACGCAGGTGTCCCAATGTTAGGGGTGCCTGCGCTCCTCCTTTCAGTGTGTACAGCTGAACTAATGTTTTGAGATTTCCCTTCATACTTTTGGGGTGTTGATTTTGAAGAGGAGTGGGTTGGACCTTTGTCCTTCCCATCCTTGTTTCCTTTTTTCTGAAGATTTCTCTTCTGGTTTGTGTGTGATCGCCTGATCCTTTTACTGGACTCAAGTACTCACAAACCTATCAGCAGCCTTTGCAAGCTCCCTAGGGTCTGTGATAGTCTTGTCCACAAGATGCTGGTGTAGGTCATCCTCACAATACATGCTCACAGGCAATCAAATTGTACATCCCTTTAAATGTGTCAACTTTTTTACCAGCCACCCACCCCCTCCGATATTTCAATGACAAGTGTGTGAATGCTTCAAATGTCTGCCCACTTCTCTTTCCGAGCTCTCTGAAGCTCTTGAGATACTGTTCTGGGGTTTTACAGAACTTTCTTAGGCAGGCCACCGTCATGCTCTCATAAATGGGCCTTTCCTCAGGAGTTAACTGAAGAATTCCATCAGTTCCTGGTGTCGGTAAGCGACTCCTCAGAGCTTCACCCACAGTAACTTATCCACCTCCTGTAGCAGAAAGGCAAGTTTGAGTGCTTCAAACCAGTGAAAAATATCCTTCCCCACTTCATAAGCCTACACTAAGTCATTGTAGATGTGCCG
Source organism: Ambystoma mexicanum (assembly GCF_040938575.1). Classification (NCBI taxonomy): domain Eukaryota; kingdom Metazoa; phylum Chordata; class Amphibia; order Caudata; family Ambystomatidae; genus Ambystoma; species Ambystoma mexicanum. Next base: position 74,870,575 of record NC_090929.1, on the reverse strand, counting down.
TCGGGGCTTATCCCGTTTGAGTTTGAGCCACTACTGCTGCTTTCACTAGAGGTGGATCTGTTGGCCTACTTCTTGTCTTCAAGCGCCAGCTTGCACAGCTCTAGGGTGGTCCTGTCCGGCTGTATGGTGACCATGTCCTGCTGTTTCTGTTCCTCTAGCGCTAGTCTACTCTCCTCCAGCAGGAGCTTTCTAGCTGCTGCCTCATTAACAGCCAGAACAATTACTGAGCCACTTGGACACTGTGCTTAGGCATTGGACCTACAGGATGCTGCACCAGCCCCTGACCTCACTGACACTTGAGAGTGTTGAGAAACCATGATTGCCCCACAGTGGGATGGTTGGCGAGAAACACTGCTCATGCTGTCTTCCTTGTCATCTTCCACTTCAAAACCCGCTCCCTGGGCTCTTCTCCCCAGCCGCCCTTGCTTCTACCCAAGCTTGGAGGCCGGTCAGCAACTCAGGTTTGTTAACTTTAGTGCTGTGGGGAAGTCCCCTCTCTTGACATAGGATGCGCAGGACATCGTTGGTCATGCCTTTTTTGAGTCTCCATGTCAAGATCCATGATTATTACAAATACCTAGCAGTGTCCAAATTTTGCCTGCAACAGTACTTTTATCACTGGGTGATTAAGCTATACGCAAGGCTCCAACTGTTCCGACCACTTGCTACCAATGTGACGAATCAACTTCCGGGCAGCAGTGGTACAGGGATGAATATCGGTTTCTAAACCATCAATCGGCCCCACAGCTCTAGTACACCAGATGGGATCCGAACAGATTGGAAACAAAAGCAAATTATAAACCTCCTTGCCAAATTTTGGTAACGTGGATTGAACGGCAGGCTTATCTCTGCAAGGTATTGAATCGTGATTAGTTGCAACACAGCAAAAATACTATTATTACCCAGTGATAAAAGGGACTGTCCAGTCAAGGTTGTATACAAATATCTTCTTTATCATTATCACAACAGACAGTTCTAGCACACTACAAAATACAACCCACCATGTGAAGGAATTCAGAGGACAGACAGTTTCAAGAAGGAAAGGGGATGAACTCTGGATACCAACAGGAGGGTAGTCGGTAAAGTAATTAATCTCAATTTCTCAAGGATACTTGGTTTCAACACAAGGGGAGCAATGGGTCATAGAATTTCACTACAGCCCTTTCGAGAAGGACCAGGGGGGGGGCAGAACCACAATGTACCTTGTGCTTGTAGACGTTCTTGGTGCTCGAGAGGGTTGAGTCAGTTTCAGTGCACTTTGTAGCTTCTGCAACAGAGTTCAAGATGGGTACAGCTGCGGGTATCAGGCAGCATGCAGTTCGGTGAGCAAGGATGGATGGAAGGCTGCACTCTGGCCTACGCGGCGGCTCAGGGTCAGGAATCATTGTCGCAGTGCTAGTTGGCAGGGGTGAAGCACTGGTCGAGGCGTCTCGGATGGTGTGAGTGACTGCGGCATGACAACAGTCAGCAGTGCAGTCAGTTGCAGCTCGAGGGGCTTGGCTGCCTCGAAAAATGTCCTTAATGCAGACACTGGTTGATGCTTGTTGATGTACTCCTCCTAGCTTCTACACTGGGCTTGACTCTTTGGCACTTGCCACCTAGGAAGCTTGCTTGCAAAGCAAAGCAGGGTACGCTGTGTGCTGGCTGGGAACCAGTTCTGGAGCTGCTTGGAGGGTCCTCTGGATTCAGTATCTCCTTCTGTACGCTGGGAGATGTTTAAGGGAGGGATCTTGCTTCCCTCTTGGAAATCCTGGCCTTCTTTCACTGGCGGAAGCTGCAAGGCAGACTGTACCTTTAGCCAGGGTCCAAATGAGTACTTCTTACTCCTTTTGAAATCGTCAGATGATCTGCCTTAAGAGAGGCTCAGCCTTCTTTGAAAGCCAAATTGGCCCCAGTGATTTGTGTAGGCTAAGCCTACCTTAATGAACCAATCCTGGATCCCCACCAACAATCCTCTGTTATGCGTTAGGTCATAACCAGAGTGCTTTGCAACAGGAAAGGTAATTGGGTGAACAAATGTACTACTAAGTCCCACCCATCTTCCTGTCTGTTGTGGATCAAAGGGTCTCTCTGGTTAATTCAGCTCTCTGTGGTTCCTGATTAAAGGCAGGTTCCCCTTGAAGTTGTAGTGAGAACAGACTTTCTGTCTCGATCAAATCACATACTCCTACCCTCTGACTGGGGTCCCTCTGCGGGGGTTGCCTACTGTAAACCCATGTACCAGACATGACAGGTCACTGTCATTGAGAGTAAGAGGCAGTAGCTGGCTTCAGGTTGATACAGGTGCATATCAAAGGTGTTGGGGTTTTCCTGTATTTTGTTAGCCCTGCGACCAGGCCTCTTGTGGGCCTGCTTAAATTAACACTCATCAGTATGAGATGCCTTGATGTACTCCTGGGTGTCACATTCCAACTAAATGTTGGATGTCCACCCAGAGTACACAGGTCTATGTCTATGTCATGCAGTGAGCATAGGAAAATGTGTGAAGATTACAGATTAGCCCCACACATTTCCAGAGGTTGAGCTACCATCATTCAATTTGTTATGTTATGTAATGTTATGTTATGTTACAGGTATTTGTGTAAGCGCACGTTCGCCCACAGGCATCTTGGCACTGAGGAGGCAAGACATGCTACCATGAAGTAGTTAAAAAAGCTGAGTTTTTAGTTTATGGCGGAAAGCAAGGTCGTCGCTAGTATCACGCAAGGAGAAGGGCAGAATATTCCAAGCTTGAGTGGCGGCCACCGAGAAGGCGTGCCCTCCCTTGCGAGCAAGCTTGTTGCGAGGTACAGCCACCCGCCGGGTAGTTTGGGAGCAAAGCGGGCGAGCAGGTTGATAGGGGATAAACTTAGCTTGCAGATATTCCGCTCCCACAGCATGAAAAGCCCGGTGGACAATGCACATGTATTTGAACAAAATCCGCTGGGCGACAGGGAGCCTGTGTAGTTGTCTCAACAGGGGAGTCATATGGGCTCCAAAAGGCGGACGAATGATGGATCTCGCAGCGGCATTCTGAAGCAGCTGCAGATGTCTAGTGAGGTAGCCGGGTTGCACCAGATTTTGTGAATTACAATACTCCAATACACTGATAACTAAGGCTCCCGCCACCAGAGCCTGGCAGGCTACAGGAATAAATGGAAGAACCTTCAGAAGAACCCGAAGTTTAAAGTGGCCAGATTTACAAACCGGGCTAACCATCCGCAGTCATAGTAGTAGACAATCGCACTGCCAGGTTTCTGACTGATAGAACAGGTATGGGGAGAGGACCCAGTGATGAGGGCCAAAAGTCAGGTGTCCAGTACAGCTGAGGAGTATAGGTCCCTACAACCAGGACCTCAGTTTTACTACCATTCAGCTTGAGCCAGTTCAGTGTCATCCATGTTTCAAGTTCCTCTAAGCATTTTTTTAGCCTACTGGCTGTATCAGATTTTGTCAGGTCCAGACGGACCAGAATCTGGGTATCATCGGCGTATGAATAAAAACAAAACCCATGCGATTGGATAAGGAGCAGGAGATATCTTATGTAGATATTGAATAAGATAGGTGACAATGCTGAGCCCTGAGGGACTCCACAGCAGAGGGGGGCAGGTGCTGAGCAAAAAGGGGGAAGAGAGACTGACTGTGAACGATCGGTAAGAAAAGCTCTAAACCATTCAAGGACTTTGCCAGAAATACTGGGAAATAAGGAGTGAGTGATTGACGGTGTCGAAAGCAGCCGACAGATCTAATAGCAGGATTGCTCCGACACCGCCCTGATCAACCAAGCGTAGAAGGTCATCCATCACTGAGTTAAGAACGGATTCAGTGCCTCTGCCAGGCTGAAAACCAGATTGAAATGAGTCAAGAAACCGGGAAGATTCCAGGAACGTAGACAGCAGAGGAGATACCTGAGCTTCCAGAACCTGCATTAGGAAGGGAAGAAGTGAAATAGGGCAGTAGTTGGCCATCACTTCAGGGTCCAAAGAAGGCTTTTTAAGAAAGGGGATCACTAACGCATGCTTGAGCGAGCCCGGAATGGTTCCAGTCGAGAAGGAGATGTTAACTGCCGAGGTTATGTGATTAATCAGATCGACAGATGTCTCCTGCAAAAGAGCAAGGGGTATGCCAAGGGGTATGGCATCTATAGGTGACGTAGATGTAAGTTTTTTTTATAGTAGATAGAACTTCTGTGTTGGAAAAAAGGGGAAAGGAAGACCATGACCCTCCAATAGGGGGGGGATCACTGGCACCGGGATGCCCTTAATTGCTGCGGCTTCAGTAGCAATGTTGTCCCGAATGATGGTGATTTTGGAGAGAAAGAAGGTAGAGATGGAGTCACAAAGCTCTTGAGAGGGGGCGGAACTGCATCTTGTCCTATTTTAGGCATGGAGAGGGATTGGACTAGGTTGAAAAAAGCCTTTGGTTTATTAATAGCCCCTTCCACCGTCTGAGCGAAATAGGCTTTTTTTGCATTCATCACTTCTGTATGGTAGGCAGCAAGAGTGCTCTGATAAAGAGTTTTAGAGTTGGAGGAGTAACTAAGACTCCATTTTCTCTCAGTCTGCCTACAACAGAGTTTACTGTCCCTGAGTTTTTGGGAAAACCAGGGTTCCGGAGGTTGACTGTGTTGTTTACACAATGTATAAGGTGCCAATGCATCAGCCATCATAATAAAGGCATCTTGTAGTGGGGTAAGAGAAAAACTTTCCACAGAATTGCAATAAGATTGTAGTAGATCAATCAGTTGAGGTTTAGGGACACCCTTCCAACTACGTCTATGAACTGGAAGTTTCAGTGTAGCAGGGAGAGGGGCTTCCAAAGGGATAGAAAAGGGAACCAGAAGGTGATCTGTCCATAGAAGAGGGATCTGTATATCAATATCCGCATAGGAAAGGGGGGTAAAGATAAGATCTAAAATACCGCCACCTCTATGAGTAGGAGCGAGAACCCCTTGACCAAGGTCTAATTCAGCAATTGATACAGTAAAATTGGCAACCAATTTTGCAGTGACGGAATTAATTGGCAGATTAAAATCTCCAATTTGATATAAAATTTCCAAAAAGCCCTGGTGAGCACACACCCACCGTGTGGATGGTCGAATTCCTCACAAGGACTCCTGTTTCTGTGAGGAACTCTCTCAGCCATTCACCATGGTGGAATACTTGGGAATTTCTAATATGCCAAATGGTTTCAAGTCCCGAGACTTGACTAAAGAGAAAACTAACTTACACCATTATAAGGTAGAAAAGTAAATTGTCCCTTTAAATGAGGAACTCCAAATAACGGATGAGAACATTGGAGAAGGAGAGCATACCCAAGGAAAGCGAGAGAGGAATGCATAACAGGCAGGCGAGGCCCCCTGGGTGCGTAACACCTGACGGAGGCGGAGCGAAAGAGAGACACAGAGCTGGCTGTGAATTGCAGAAGCTGGAAGCCCAGCGTGTGCGAGAGGGAGAAACAGAAGCAACAGGAGCCCAAACCTCTGTGGTGGCGTGACTATGAGGAGTCTGTGGTGGGTAGACTACCCATGCAACTACACCGACATCATCAAGCACAAACCACAGCAAACGGTCCGGTTACCCATGAAGGGCCGAGACCTGATGAAGGAGAAATAGAACCACAAGAAGAGGAGTACAGTGGCGAAACCAAACCGACCGTACAGAAAAACAAACAAGAAGGTCCCAAGCCAATACAGGTCCGGGGATGTTCCCCTGGAGCAGTGAAGGCAATGGGGAGAACCGCAAGACTGGGATGCCAAAAGTGACTCGATATGTAATCAGAGATACTCGTCCCAGTATAAGTGGTGAACACTTGAAACAAAAGCTAATGAACTTGATTAATGTGAGAAACCGAATCATAGAAGACCCTGAGAGGGAGTTCAATCGGGAAACTGACCAATTACTCAACAAGGAAAGAGTGGAGTACACCAGAGCGAAAACATTGTGAACTGAGCGGCAGAGAAAGGTCAAAGATAAATAATGTACAAAAGAATCCAGGATGAAAAGAGCTGAACTATAATTGTCCAGAGAGCAGGACCCACACAGGGAAATATGCTTTCCAAGTCTACTCAAGGTCTATTAACCCGGATCCAAAGGTTCAACAAAGGTTAAAGAAGGATATCTCTAAAGATAAGAGAGAAAAGCCATCAATATCTTAAGAGCAGTACGTGAATTGATAAAGAACGTAACAAGAGACTAATTAAAAAAGGCATCTTATCAAGAGAAAGAAAGAGGACAAGTGCAAGAATCAATCATTTGGAGATGGGAGTCATTCTCCTGACTTTAGTTGGCTTAGAATAGTGACAGGGTCAGTCCGGGCTAGTTTTGGACAGCCGACTTACTCCTTTTGGGCTTTCACTGATGACTGACGAGCACCTTAGTAAAACAGTTAGACAATACTGCATAGTCATAGGGAAAGATAGGCCTTATCCTTTAAGAAACACAAGTTGGACATGAGCTCAGAGTGTCCGTGACCTTCTTCGCATCTGCCACCTTCTAAACCTGGCTTGTGTAAGTTTCCCAAAGGAACGCTTAAAGGCTGAAGAACAAGGCGCTAGAGGGCGCCACTGGGCTAAGATAGGAAACCAAAGGCTGCCTGAAGGCTGTATTAGATTGTGAAAGCCCTTCCTCAGTTTCACTGCCTGAGTGCAGGGAATTTCCTGGGGTTTTCTGAGAATGATTTACATCAACAAAGGAGCCCTGTCAACATCATTCTGCAGGCACCTCATGCCTCATTGCGATGCACGCCCCTGCCTGCATGCCGAATGCACACGGCACTCTTTCCCAGTTATCTTCGCTCTGTCTGCTTCCGCCTTACCCCAGATACCAGGGACTGGTGGTCCTCCAAGCTACGTTGCCCCCAGCGTAGTGCCTCAAAGGTACCACCTCAACTCGCAGCTGCTAGTTACGCCTTTGAGGCTATGAGGCAGCGTCTCTGCCAACGTAGGTACCAGATGTTCTCCAAACATGCTTCAAAGGGGTGGCACACAGGTGGGTATTTCAGTTTGGTGATAGAGCAGTATCAGGGAAACTCCAGATGCAGTAGTGAGTGACAGGAACCTAGTGCCCACCCAGGCTTCACTACTAGAGTGGGCACCTGGATGCCTGCGGGCTGCCGCCTGGCAATGTACAATATTCCATGCATCAGTTCCAGTCTTATCAGCATGGCAGCTTGGAGGTTTTGGAGAAGAACCCGGAAGTACTTCCTGTTGAGGTGGGGGCAGGGAGGCCACAGATCTCCGCTCTAGGCAACCATCCTCCTCGCCCCCCCCCCCCAAAACAGCAGGCTCCCTTACCCCATCATTAAGTTATAGGATATCGTATTGTATTTGTATTACGCTCATACACGTGTTTCAGAGGGCCATATTGTCTACTCAGGTAGTTCCTTGAGTTGACTGTTCACTGTTGTGACATGTTCCACCTGCCGTCGCAGGTTCGAATCCGCTGCTGTGGTCTGCGTCCCACCTGCCGTCACAGGTTCGAATCCGCTGCTGTGGCCTGCGTCCCACCTGCCGTCACAGGTTTGAATACGCTGCTGTGGCCTGCGTCCCACCTGCCGTCACAGGTTCGAATACGCTGCTGTGGCCTGCGTCCCACCTGCCGTCACAGGTTCGAATCCGCTGCTGTGGCCTGCGTCCCACCTGCCGTCACAGGTTCGAATACGCTGCTGTGGCCTGCGTTCCACCTGCCGTCACAGGTTCGAATCCACTGTGGCCTGCGTTCCACCTGCCATCACAGGTTCGAATCCACTGTGGCCTGCGTTCCACCTGCCATCACAGGTTCGAATCCACTGTGGCCTGCGTCCTACTTGCCTTCACAGGTTCGAATCCACTGTGGCCTGCGTTCCACCTGCCATCACAGGTTCGAATCCGCTGCTGTGGCCTGCGTCCCACCTGCCATCACAGGTTCGAATCCGCTGCTGTGGCCTGCGTCCCACCTGCCATCACAGGTTCGAGTACGCTGCTGTGGCCTGCATTCCACCTGCCGTCGCAGGTTCGAATACGCTGCTGTGGCCTGCATTCCACCTGCCATCACAGGTTCGAGTACGCTGCTGTGGCCTGCGTTCCACCTGCTGTCACAGGTTCGAATCCACTGTGGCCTGCGTTCCAACTGCCGTCACAGGTTCCAATCCACTGTGGCCTGCGTTCCACCTGCCGTCACAGGTTCGAATCCACTGTGGCCTGCATTCCACCTGCCATCACAGGTTCGAATCCGCTGCTGTGGCCTGCGTTCCACCTGCCATCACAGGTTCGAATCCGCCGCTGTGGCCTGCGTTCCACCTGCCGTCACAGGTTCGAATCCACTGTGGCCTGCGTTCCACCTGCCGTCACAGGTTCGAATCCACTGTGGCCTGCGTTCCACCTGCCATCACAGGTTCGAATCCACTGTGGCCTGCGTTCCACCTGCCATCACAGGTTCGAATCCACTGTGGCCTGCGTCCTACTTGCCTTCACAGGTTCGAATCCACTGTGGCCTGCGTTCCACCTGCCATCACAGGTTCGAATCCGCTGCTGTGGCCTGCGTCCCACCTGCCATCACAGGTTCGAATCCGCTGCTGTGGCCTGCGTCCCACCTGCCATCACAGGTTCGAGTACGCTGCTGTGGCCTGCATTCCACCTGCCGTCGCAGGTTCGAATACGCTGCTGTGGCCTGCATTCCACCTGCCATCACAGGTTCGAGTACGCTGCTGTGGCCTGCGTTCCACCTGCTGTCACAGGTTCGAATCCACTGTGGCCTGCGTTCCAACTGCCGTCACAGGTTCCAATCCACTGTGGCCTGCGTTCCACCTGCCGTCACAGGTTCGAATCCACTGTGGCCTGCATTCCACCTGCCATCACAGTTTCGAATCCGCTGCTGTGGCCTGCGTTCCACCTGCCATCACAGGTTCGAATCCGCCGCTGTGGCCTGCGTTCCACCTGCCGTCACAGGTTCGAATCCACTGTGGCCTGCATTCCACCTGCCATCACAGGTTCGAATCGACTGTGGCCTGCGTTCCACCTGCCACCACAGGTTCGAATCCACTGTGGCCTGCGCTCCACCTGCCGTCACAGGTTCGAATCCGCTGTGGCCTGCGTTCAACCTGCCGTCACAGGTTCGAATCCACTGTGGCCTGCGTTCCACCTGCCATCACAGGTTCGAATCCGCTGTGGCCTGCGTTCCACCTGCCGTCACAGGTTCCAATCCACTGTGGCCTGCATTCCACCTGCCATCACAGGTTCGAATCCGCTGTGGCCTGCGTTCCACCTGCCGTCACAGGTTCCAATCCACTGTGGCCTGCGTTCCACCTGCTGTCACAGGTTCGAATCCACTGTGGCCTGCGTTCCACCTGCCGTCACAGGTTCGAATCCACTGTGGCCTGCGTTCCGCCTGCCATCACAGGTTCGAATCCACTGTGGCCTGCGTTCCACGTGCCATCACAGGTTTGAATCCGCTGCTGTGGCCTGCGCTCCACCTGCCATCACAGGTTCGAATCCACTGTGGCCTGTGTTCCACCTGCCGTCACAAGTTCGAATCCACTGTGGCCTGCGTTGCACCTGCCGCCACAGGTTCGAATCCACTGTGGCCTGCACTCCACCTGCCGTCACAGTATCAGATCCCAGGAGGGCCGCCCTAACCCTTTATTCTTCAGAGGTCGAAACATTGGGCACCATTAAACTGGGCAATAGTAGCAACTGTTGTGTGCACTGCTACATGAAAGCTCTATATGAAGGTCAAGTTATAATTACAATCATTATCATCTTCTGATGATAACTGGAGGGGTCACCTGCATTGTAACTCCCAAATCAAACAACTATTGGCAGATGTTTTTGCGGACAGCCAGAATTGCATGCTGGGTGAGGTAGGAGGGGCTGTGCTGAAATCAAGAGTAAATTGCACAGGGGTTACCACTTATGTATGCACTTGAGCGCAAAAGTTCCCTCAGTGCAATCACAATTAACAAGCATTTGTTCACTGTGCCTTAGAGAGGCTCAGCTCCACCTCGCTGATGATTGGAACAAGGGGGAAGGCGTCCTGCCACTTCCTTTAAGGCTCTTCACCTATGTGTTTTGGTAAAGGCTAAATTATTTCGCATGCTAAATATGGCAATAGCTATTTCGTTGAGCTAACTGTCATATATGTTTTAAAAAGATGAGCACTAGAGCCCTTCAAGAGCACATTGTAGCTTTTTTTATTTTGCTCATGTTAATAGGTGCACATCGCATTTTATGCATTTAAGTTTAACAAGAAACTATAACGTTTCATAATGTGCATTTAGGTCAAAACATTCATCTTATCCCACAAATACATTGGAGAAAAGGTGACAATCATTGTTTAAACAGAGGTTTGACAAATAAAATAAGCAGAAACACCATCATTAATGTTTTCTCTGAATGCGCAATAAATGAAAAGATCACCACATATGGTGTATTCTTTTGTCACAAGGCAAACAATTACATGAGGTGGCTGAAGTCAAGAACCATGTGTTAATGAGAAAGAAAGAATGGGAAAGGGCATTCTTTCTGTAACTAAATTAGTTTCTATTGGCTCTTGAAGAGACAGGGACCTAGTCGTTGGTCAACGTCAAGAATCAGATCGAGCAATGGAACGGGATTGGGGAGTTGGAGCTCTCAAGATAATGTGGTCCCGTGACGTTTAACTGATGAGGCCCTACTAGGCCGAAACATGTGTCTGGGGTTCCTGTTGATACTCTAGTTCAGAGGAGAATTCTGGACAGCCCCAGGGCAGGACAAAGACTGATATGTTTGGGATATTTCTCCTCTGTGAAAGATAGTGAGCTAAAGACTCTGGGTAAGACTTTTGTAACCAGAACTAATGCCTGGCAGAGGGACTCCCAGGAACCCCCTTGTAAATTTGCATAATTTCAGTAACTTTGGGTCTCACCCTAAGTCACTAGGGGAATCCAGACGTGGACACCTTGCTCACTATTTTTAGAGAGGCACAGCTCCACCCCACTGATGAGGTCCAACCAGACTGAAACATGTGTCTGGGGTTCCTGTTGGTACTTTAGTTCAGAGGAGAATTGCCTAGCATTTTGGTGCTGAACTGGCCAAGTGGGTGGGACCAGATTGAACTGTAAATTGCTATTTCTCCTCTGTGAAGGGTGCAGTGAGCTAAAAGGGGGGTGTAGGCCCTCCTGAGTTGAAGAAATTCCGTAGAACAGGGTAGTTGAATCATGTTTGTTCACGGTGTTGGGCTGCCGAACGCGTGTTTGAAGTGGGAGTGGGAGTTATTTACTTCCAATATTTCGAAGTTGGGTAAAAACACCATTCCGAGTGTAAGTATTGTTTATTTATTTATTTGACATTTATAAAGCGCACAAACTCGAGGGTTTCTAGGCTCCTAAAAGTATATTTTCTAAAGTCTAAAACAGATATCAATTTATAATACATGCTCTGCTCCCAGTCACTCCTGCACTTTAAAAAGCGCATGTTTCCCTTAAAGTTCTGCTATTGGCGGACCTTTCGGCAGCACTGGTCTGCTGGAACCACTCACCTTTATTTGTTTCTGTGAATCTGTGTGGGTGGAAATTGCGGGGCAGGCCCCTTTATGGCCAGTGTACCCTATTTTTTTCTTGGGAGTATTTTCACTCGCCAATTCTTGTTGTTGTTGGTGTATTTGGCTGTTGTTAGGGAGTAATCATGGCTTGTGTGCATCGTGTCTGTAGTGCTGCTGACACTTTAGTGAGTGAAGTGTGGGAGGCACTGCCTGTAGGCTCCCTCAGATGTCCCTGTGGGCACATTGCATAAGACATGCTGGGTACACCTAATTTCTGTAAACTCCTACCCTGCCCTAAGCGTTATGAAGCAGTCCTGCAGTACTGGTTACCGTGCTCGAATAAGTCACTCTCTGAAGAACCTCTGAAACAACGCACCAGCACCAATAGGCCTGAGTTGGGCTGACAATTTGAAATAATATCTATAGGCACATTTCACAGTACAGCCTAATCATTCTGCGCCCTCTACATGTCAGCCATGGTGACCCCAGGGGTCTTTTTACCCCACAGAAAGCTGTTTCTGAATAGAGCCGTGTCATGCCACGCAGCACCAAAGGGCTACATCCTCCACGGAGGCCGACAATGGTGCAATCAAAGCCATGAGTAGAGTGCAGGTGGACTCTCCTGCCTCGCATTCTAACCCTCTGTCAGACACTCTTATTAACCATGTATTTCCCCATCCTCTGTTGGCCCGATTCATGGAAAAGTGTGCATAGATCCCGCAAAGCCTGCGCCCCGAGAACGACTCTGCGCGAGCCTGTGTGCATATGTTTGTCTGCATGCTCTGCGTATTCATGGAATTGTTCCCACAAAGTAAGCCTGTACTCAAGTAACGGCCAGGAAAGCCCCCGACATGCCCCCATGCAAAACAAATCCAGCCTACTACTACCTTTGCATGCTCCCCAGGCGCAAACTAATGCACCCTGGTAACACTGCCTTTCGTCCCCCACAACAAAGCCAGCACCCCGGCAACACTACGTAGGGCCCCTGTAACTGTCCCCTGTAACTGTTAACAACACCTCGACAACATGTGCACCATGTTGCGTAACTCAAGTAATTTCATGGTCATCTGCTTGCGAACCCCTCTAAACCGTGCCTGCACCCCGCAACACTGCTTACGTGTACCTCTAAGTTCTATCGGAACCACCGACTGCCTGCACGCATCCCTAAATCCAATATGCAATCTTACCTCTGCGCTGTGATTCTTATGCGCAGGTGTCTGTACCCCTTCCTTTGGGTGGCAGTTACATCGGGAGCTTTGCATGGTCATTTCCCCGACCGGTTGCGCGGTCAGGTCCGTGAATGTGATTTGTTCTGTTCAGATGTGGCGTACGATCTCCTCGTGGCAGGTCATTCCTTGGCAGGACCACATTTTGCATGTTCCGCCTCCTATTCTGGACTCTGCGCAGGCCCAACCCATACTCTGCGAGGAGTCTCGCATAAAGCGCTCAACTGCTCGCAGTGTCGTGCCAGATCTGCACAAAAACCACGCAAGACACAGAAAAGTCCAGCGCAATCGACAAACAGGGTTATGTGCGCAGAATGGCACGCAAAGTATTCATGCCCAGCACCCCAGAAGGCTCTGTGGGTGGCACAGAGGGTTTAGAAGTAATGGTCTCTTGGTTCGATAAGGGTAGGGTGACCAGACGTCCCGGTTTTTCCGGGACTGTGCTGGTATTTGGTGCTCTGTACCCCTTTCTCAAGATTATGTTCCAATTGGAAACTGCAGTGGTCCCAGACAGTTTTTGGTAGTAGCTCTTCATGGCTGGCAGCAGGAATGCACAATCTCACACAGAAGAAATGCTGCATTTTACAATTTAAGATATGTGGAGATAAATTAATTATAATATGTGTTTATTTGAACAGTAACACTTAAATTCCCTTCTCCTCCAAACGCTACTGAAGTGAAAGCCACTTGTTCAAGAGTTAGTCCTACTTTTATGTTAGTTGCCCTGTCCGGTTTTTTACCAGATAAGGGGCCAGTGGAACATCGTGTGGCCCTGTGCCTTTCTGTCGAGCTTCATGTGGGCTGCTCGAGTCACTTCCAGTTTGAGCACTTCCGCAGATGATGGCGGGGAGGTGGGGGAGGGGCTCGGGGGCCGAGTGCACACTGTTACAGTAATCGAGTCTGCGATGAAGTTGGCAGCGGCAATTGCCAGGCCGTCGCATGATAGGGTGGGGTGCCTTGCCTTCGGGCTGCAGAGAGGAAGGGCCCGAGAAATGCAGGCCAGGGTAGTCAGAGGCAGCAAACAGAAGCATTTCAGGGGGAGCAGGGGGTTTGTTTTAAACTTCTTTATTGATTTTTCGATAACCTAATAACAATATCTCACAGCATTATCGCCTTACACACTATCATCCCATGGTGCTCCCCCACTTATGACACAAGACCATTTTTGCGCCTAGAAACACTTGCGTACAGGCGCGCTATAAATGTCACATCATAGAATATTATTATCCCTCATATTCCCACTGTCCACTCTGACTTGCTTTGATCATTTCAACAGAGGTTGCTGCCCTCAATCCTCCAAACCTGACTTTCCTTCTTCCCACTCTCGCCCTTTATTTCTCTCTCCCCCACACTCTCCCTGTCACTCTCTCATCCTCTCCCCCACACTCTCTCTGTCACTCTCTCATCCTCTCCCCCACACTCTCTCTGTCACTCTCTCATCCTCTCCCTGCAATCGCTCGCTGTGCTCATCTTTGCGTATTTCTCTCTCCCCCCCGTTCACTCTGCCTCGCCCCTCTCTTCCTCCCCATCGTGTATCTACCCCCCCTGCACCTCACCCCCCCCCCCCCGTCGCACTTCCTCGTCGCCCTCCAGCCTCCTGCCACGCTGCTGCTGTCCTCCAGCAGATTGGAAGCGGCCAGCGGCCGTTGCCTGAGCCCTTAAGCCGACCCCAGAGGGACCTGGTCCGGATGCAAGCTGTCACCCAGGGCGGGGTCCCAGGCAGCACCTCTAAGAGTTGCAGGCAGGGGTGGGTGGGGGCTGCCAGAGTCCCAGGCGCTCCATCACTGGTGGGGTCACCTCCCCGCCGCTCCCCATTCTTCACAGCGTGCAGAAGCATTGAGCGCTCCCAGTATCCTGTGTCACACAATGGAGCTCATTTACATCACAATTAGCGCCTAAACACAGGCAACCGCGCCGCTACCTTTGTGCTGCTCGGCCTAATGGGTTAAAGTGCCTCTTGGGGATGCTCCCTACAATAATAGAGACCTCAATTGGGCTGGGCTGACACGCAACTTCTAAAGTGGACATCATTTAACCCCTTTGTATCCGGACTACCTGTGGAGGAGCTAGAACACTGCAGCCTAGGGCTCACAGGCAACGTCTGCTGTCATCTCTCTTTAATGGGATATTTACGGCGCGAACGTTTTGCTTCCTAGAAAAGGCAATTAAAGTAGAGAGGTGGCGTGCCCTCACATCTGAACCAAGAAATCAATGATTTGGCTACTGGTGTCGATTAACTCTCAAATCAAAAAGAGAGCGTACTCTCTTTCTCTCTCTCTCTCTATCTCTCTCCCTTTCTTTACCCCCCTCTCTCTCTCTCTCTGTCTCTTTCTCTCCGCCTCTCGCTCTCTTTCTTTCTCTCCCTCTCTCTCTGCCTCTCTACGTCCCTGTGCGTGTCTCTCCCTCTGTCTCTTTCTCACCCCTTCTCGCTCTTTCTTTCTCTCTCTCTGTCTCTGTGTTGCTGTGTGTGTGTCTCTCTCTCTGTCTTTCTCGCCCTTCTCGCTCTTTCTTTCTCTCTCTCTCTCTCTCTGTTGCTGTGTCTGTCTCTCTCTCTGTCTCTGTCTCTCCCCCTCTCGCTCTTTCTTTCTCTTTCTCTGTCTCTCTCTGTGTCGCTGTGGCTCTCTGTCTCTTTCGCCCCCATTCGTTCTCTTTTTTTTCTCTCTCTCTCTCTGTCCCGCTCTCTTTCTCTCTCGTTCTATCTCTTTCGCTCTCTCTCTCTCTCCCCCCATCTCTCTCACAATGGACTCCTCTCCCCTCGCACCCCTCTCTTCATGAGAGTTAGGTTACGATCACTATTATTGTCAATAGTATTTGTGTCAATAGGAAGACCTTGATTATCACACACATAAAAACACAAGGTACATGAAACGTGGATGTTTGGGTGCCAATGGAACCTTACCACTCACTCCCCGAGTAATGTGTTGCAACTCAGGAGTGTGATATCTCTAGCTAGAGTGATATCCTGCGTAACATGCATAATGACAGCAAATCCCAAATCAGACCTGTCATGTGTTAGCTCTGATTTGTTAAAGGGGTAGTTCGGTAAGAAATGTTATTGTCCCAATCAATCGGTATTTGAAAGCATACATCGATCTCGCTTAAAAAAATTCCAATGCAATATACCTGTGTATTTCTCACTTTAACACATGCGAAAACAAGGAGTCGGGCGTGGCCATCTTGTGCTCATCTTATCCGTTGATCCATCACCCTAAGTTCCACTGCCCTCGCTGCACTAATTCAGGTCATCCGCTCTAACGCTGACATCACTAGACACTCACAATGAGCTCCACCCATTTTAATGATGTTAGTGGGCAGCGTTAGATGGATGCTTGCACACTCACAAACGTGATTACACAGGGGTCTTATACCCCAACATGAGTCGTCTATGACATCATCCCACGTGGCAAACTGTAAAACGTATTAGCTGGGGGATTGGCTAGGGGAACATGTCTACTTATAGAATACATATGGGTTAGTACTTCATTGGCTGTCTCTTATCTGTAAGACAAACCTCGAACCACCTCTAAATATGTATAATAGTGATTATAGCAAGCAAAATGGCAGTGGATTGCTCTATGCAACATTGTATAGCAGGTTGCCCCATAGACCCACTGATTGGTTGGCATTGTCACGCAACCATGTACTTTCGACCAATTAGTCCATCACCTCTCATCAGTCCGGCCATGAGCCAAAGTTTCCTGTCTGTAGTTGACCTTGTACCCTGCTCTCTTTTCTAGGACATTCAAGGGAGTGAAAGCACATCACGATCTTCATCCGAGGCTTAATGAATAGCCCTTGTTTTCAACTTCTGAGTCACATGGGAAGAGACCACGAATTTGTCAATTTTAGGCTCTTATTTGTTGCTATTTGATTTAATTATACTAGGTGTAATTGCTCCTCTTGGCCTCTAGAGAATTGCTCACTGTACCTTGTATAGACTTTATACACTTTTAATTGTCCAATACTTGGCTCTTGCAGATGTTTTCTTCTTCTTTAATCTAAGAGAAATATGTCTCATCCACGTCTTATCCGTCTGCCTCCATACGTGCTTTGCAGCTATTTCTTAAAAATAGCATCTTTGATCCCAAGCCAACATAGACTCCTCTTTATTTCATACATGAAGCTATTCTTCCAGCATCTCCTGACTATGCACCCCTGATCTGTTTCTGAGGTAGTAGAATTGAATATTTACATGAGCCGTGCCCATTTTCCAACTATGGCCGCTCTTGCCACGTTATATATTCCTCTATAGCAAGCTTCTATGTATCTTTTCTACCTTGCGTTACTGCATATTTACACTTATTGGTCAGCAAGTTACTTTGTTTTCTTTTACATTCATGATTACTTTATCGTTTCGTACATGTTTCTCTTATCGCTTCAGTCACATCGTCAAATCTTCAGTATTTTTATATCATTTCAGTATGTCCTCGTATAGCTTCTTTTTGACATCACTCTATCTATGTCAGATTTCGCTCAACGTTCCATGATGTCCAAAGGTACATGCTGACATCCTTCCATACAGCACCTTTCCACAGCTTCAGTGCAGGGGTACATTTGATAAGGTTGTCTGAGTGCATATCGTCTCTCATACACTCAATGCGGTATAAGAAAAACACATGGAGTCTCATATACAACACTTCTCCTGCTGTTCCAGGATAACTACGGTGAGGGGGCAGAGTTAGGGAAAATGCATCCAGCTGCTCCTCTACATTTCCCCCTCTGGTTGAGTCCTCAACTACATTCCTCTCTTCATTATCCTTTATCATCTCTTCATACTGTTGTTTCTTTGGAACTCATATCTTTGCCACGCCTCTCAGGTGACCTGCATTCTTTATATGTTCGTCCACACTCCAGGTCATGTGGCAGCAATCACCTGATAGTTGTCAGAATTTCCATCATACTACATATTTTTTATTCTCCTTATTGTAGAACTTCATTCCTGGAGGTTCAAGGGTACTTTTCTTTATATTCTCCTGGGTACTTTCCTCTTTTTGCATCTGCTCTCCGGTTCCAGCATCTATATCAATCATGATCTTCATCACAATAGCTTTCTTGGCTGTCTTCTGACAATGTCCCAAGATGATCCTTATGAGACAAAATACCAGCAATTCGAACACTAGTACGGTTCCAAGTAATTTGAAGGCATTTGCCAACCAAGTTGGAATCCATGAAACTAGAAAGGAAAACCAGCCATCCTCCTCGGTTTTGGCTACTTCTTCCACTATTTTTGTGTGCAAGGTTGACAACATCATTATTGCTTCTGTCAAAGTCCCAATGTCTTTATTATGGGCAGTTGTAAATGTACAGCAAGAAGGCCCAATCTTGGTGCACACCCCCTTCCATTGCTGTAATTAAGTCCAGGACATACCTGTTCTGGAAGGCCATAAACCTGATTGATCTCAACTCTTCTCTGTTAACATTAAATCCTTTTATTGTTGTATTGATCATTTGCAGAAGCTCCCATCTGGTGATTTGCAGCCACTTGGCGTTCACTGCAGTCTGAATTCCTGTCAGGAATATAGATGTAAATATCACTGCTGTTCTGCTGAACAACTTATGCTCACCTAGCATGTCATAGTAGGCTTCTATTGATTTTGCTGAGAAGTAATTATCTCTCCTCTGTCTACTCTGATGAAACTATCTTTTCTTCCTTAGGTGTGTGTCCATTTTGGGAAATCTGTAATCTGCAGGTCACTTTGTGGCACTACTAAAACTGGTATCCTTATCAGCACCAATTGTCAAGATGTGCGTCCCGAGGACGCTGTGTACCTGTGTTTCCTGAAGGCTTGCGTCCCGGAGTCGCCAGGACGTTGATTGTAGAACGAAAGACGACAGGGTAACGCCAAGAACCGGCCCAGGTCCCGTCCTGATTTGCAGGATTGAAAATGGGTCTGATTCCTGACGCCACGGATGGACACTTCCCTGGATTTACGTGGCGCCAGAACAGTGCGAGCACTGAACAGGGAAGGTCGGTAGATGTTAACAGCAAGCTTGAGTGCGTTGCTTGTGATTCTGCGGAGACCCTCTCGAAGATGGTGGAATAAGGCAGCCGAGACTGTAGTATGGCAGCAACTGCAGGCAGCAGAAAAGGCAGAGTAAAGGCACCGTAGAGGCACTGGTACCCAAGCACAAAGCGGAGGAGTATTCAGGCAAGGGAAGGTGGGCAGGCAGGAGAGGGGAAAGGCGGCAAGAAGGGAAAAGGAAGGGACAAGAGGCTCCAGACCAGGACCAGACTAAGCCCAACCCAGGGAGGCCAGACCCCCAACCAAGGAACCAGACCAACAGGACAGGGGAAGGCAGGGCAAACAGGAAGGGAACAAGGAAGGCAAGCGGAGTAACCAAGTATGGACAAGGTAATCCAGTAGCGAGCAGGAGGTCAGGACCAAACCGCGTTGAGACGCGGCGAGTACAAGACCAGGAAGCTCTTTTATAGAGACTCGGCATGGAAGCGAGGCTTGACCCACAATCCGAGTCGGCGCATGTGCGGAATCAAGGTATTCATGGAAACGAGGCTTGAACCACAAGCCCGTTCCCTGCCGCTTCCGCGTATGAACGCATGCACCCCGACTCGCCCGGAGCGGGCACGCACCCCAAATGAGCGATGACCTCGGAGAATACACCTTCGGCCAAGACGATACCGCGGGTACAGCCGCCAGGCATCTCCCCGCCCACGAGGATACGGACGTTCCTGTTCCCGGGTGAGTGTCCTAACACCATGCCCCCTCCCAGAAAGACCCGGGGCCCCCGGTTTACAAGGATGGCGTAAATAGAACTCACGCACCAAACGAGGAGCATGGACATTCCCAATAGGTTCCCAAGTGCGGTCACAAGCTGAATACCCCTCCCAGTCCACCAAAAACTGCAATTGACCCCGATGGAAACGAGAATCACAGATTTCCCGGACCTCATATTCAGGAACACCCTGTACCTCAATGGCCGCAGGATGGGAGCCCGAGCGCCCATAGGGGTCATCCAGGTAAGGCTTAAAAGGGAGACATGAAAAACGGGATGCACCCGCCAGGATGGGGGCAAATCTAGTTTGAATGCCACTGGGGAAATCCGTCTAGTAATTCGAAAGGGCCCTAGGAAACGGGGAGCAAGTTTCGTAGGCAAGTTGCGAACAGGTAAGTTCTTGGAAGAAAGCCACACCCTCCCTCCAACCCTAAATGTGGGTTCAGGGGTACGCCTCCTATCTGCCTGGGCCTTCATGTCCTCACGTGCCTTAACCAGGGTACCAGTCGCCTGAGCATGCAGTCTTCGTATCTCTTGAATCAGCTGATCAGCTGATCAGCAGAGGGAACCGTGCTTGGTCGTACAGGAGCAAACGGAAAAAGTCTAGGATTGAGTCCATAGGAACAAAGAAAGGGGCTTAATCCTGTAGCAGAATGGATCGAGTTATTATAAGCGACCTCAGCTAAGTCCAAATGCAATGCCCAGTTGGTCTGAGAGGCGTTGGAAAAACAGCGCAGATACTGTTCCAACGTCTGATTGGTCCTCTCAGTCTGTCCGTTGGATTGTGGATGATAGCCGGAACTAAGCGCCCGATGTATGCCCAGGTGACGACACAGCTGTTTCCAAAAAGATGATATGAACTGGGAACCACGGTCCGAGATGATATTATCGGGTAGTCCATGTAACCGGTAAATGTTGTGCAGAAATGCTCGGGCCATGGAACTAGCAGAGGGAACTTTAACCAAGGGGATAAAATGAGCCATCTTGGAAAAACAGTCCACTACTACGATTATGCATGTGAAGCCCTCGGAAGGTGGTAGTTCCACTATGAAATCAGTAGCTATAGTATGCCATGGATATGGCGGTGTCTCGATTGGTTGGAGTAGACCGAGTGGCTTCCTTCTGGGTATCTTTACTTGGGCACATACTGGACAACATTCCACGTATTGTTTAATCTGTTTAGCCAATCCTGGCCACCAAAACTGTCTGGCGACAAGTTCTTGTATTGCACGTATGCCCCGATGGCCCCCAATCTTAGAATCGTGAAATGCTTGCAAAATGGCCATTCGAAGAGAGTCGGTAGGTGCATATAATCTCCCACTGAAGAAGAGCAACCCCTCGTTCTCACTAACTTGGGGTAATTTCAATAGTTCCCTTCTGTAGGGATCTGCCAACGTTTCTTGTAAGAACGTATCCAGACAATGAGACACGGAAAACAAAAAATGTTCTGGGGCTAGCAATAGCTGATTCTGGCTGTCTTGCTTGATGTCTTCCAAGGAGCGAGACAATGCGTCTGCTTTCAGATTCCGAGCATTGGGTATGTAAGTGATTGTGAAATCGTAATGTGAAAAGAAAAACGCCCAACGGGCCTGGTGGGAAGTGCGACATTGAAGAGATCGTAGGTACTGTAAATTTCTATGGTCGGTACGGACCTCAACAGGAAACTGACCTCCCAAAAGGCGATGGTGCCATTCTTCAAAAGCTAATTTGATAGCTAAAAGTTCTTTCTCGATCACGGCATAATTCCGTTCGCTTGACGTTAATTTTCGGGAAAAATAAGCCACTGGGAATTCAACATCTGACTGCGGGTCCTTCTCTAGCAGAACAGATCCAACGGCGAAATTCGACGCATCTGCTTCCACAATGAATGGTCTACTCTCGTCGGGATGATGTAGGATGGGAGAGGTGCTGAAGGCTTCCTTGAGACGTTCAAACGCATTAGTAGCTTCCTCATTCCACACAAACGACGTCTTACTGCTGGTTAAACTGGTTAAAGGTGCTGTGAGATTCGAGAAACCTGGTATAAAGCGCCTATAGAAATTGGCGAATCCAAGGAATCGCTGAAGGGCCTTCACATCATTAGGTTGTTGCCATTCTTGAATTGCCCGTAACTTAGTTGGGTCCATCTGTATGCCAGAACGGCAAATCACGTACCAAAGAAACTCAATCTTGTCTTGATTGAAGAGACATTTCTCAGCCTTGGCGTATAAATGGTTCTGACGTAAACGGCTGAGAACTTCTTTGACATGTAAAATGTGTTCCTTCTTATCTCTTGAAAAAATCAGTATATCATCTAGATATACCCACACAGATATTCCGAATAAATCCGAAAATACGTCATCCATCAAACGCTGGAAAACGGCTGGGGCATTGCATAGTCCGAAAGGCATTACACGATATTCGTAATGCCCCAAGGGTGTCTTAAAAGCAGTTTTCCACTCATCACCAGACTTAATTCGTACCACATGATATGCCCCTCTTAAATCCAACTTAGAAAATATACAGGCAGAGTGCAAGGATTCCAGGATATCACGTATTAGAGGCAACGGATATCTGTCCTTCCGAGTAAGATCATTTAACTGCCGATAATCCACACAGGGACGTAAAGTGCCCTCCTTTTTCTTGACGAAAAACAGCGGAAATCCTGCAGGAGACTTGGAAGGGGTGATATACTCTTTCTGAAGACAGTCGTTTAGATATTCTTGTAAGGCTGGTCTTTCTTGTGGGGATAAGGAGTACACTCGTCCATGTGGAATCACAGAATCTGGCAATAGATCTATGGCACAATCAAAACTTCTATGAGGAGGCAGAGGAATGTGCCCTGGGTCCGAAAACACAGAAGAGTAGTCTGCATATTCAGATGGTACGGTATATATCTGGCATACATAAGATATTCCATTCACCTCTGTCTGTGTGGCAGTTGTGGATATCCCAACAGATAACCCTGAGGAGGAACAATCCAGTAAACAACGATCTGAATTAAATGTCAATGTACGGGTTACCCAATTAATTTTAGGGTTGTGATACAACAACCAGGGTAAACCCAACACGATCGGATAAGATGGTGACTTAATCACATCCAAAGATATCTTTTCCTGATGTTCATTGATCCACAACTGCAGAACTCCGGTGTGATGTTCAATGGGACCAAAAGACAAAGGTGTACCATCAATGACCTCAATCGGTGTAGCTTGATTCTTCTTAAGTAGAGGTATCTGGTTCTTCTTGACGAACTCAACATCGATATAATTGCCAGATGCTCCACAATCTAGAAGACCCATGATTACAGTTGACTTGTCCTGCCAGAGTACTTTAATTCGGAGTACCAAAAGGGCAGCGGGTGACATGGGCCGTAAGAAACCATCGGTATCCGGAAGGACTGGTTTAAACGGTGGGCCTGTCATTGCCTTCCTTATACATGACAGGCCTATTAGTTTTCCGACTTCCTGAGTGGTCGTAACTGACAAGTACCCAAATAGTGCCCGGCTGCACCACAATACAGGCATAAGTTCAAGTCCCTTCTTCGTTTCCTCTCCATCGCGGACAAAGGTCCTCTAAGTGCCCCCAATTGCATGGGTTCCGGACCCGTTTCTGATGTACTTGAAGCACCAGCAGGTAATGGAAAAGACCTGGAGTACGTCCTCTCCAACCGACGTCTTTCTCCCTTTCGTTCAGCCAAACGGTGATTGATTCGAAGAATCTGTTCCTGAAGTACCTGTAAAGTATCCGGTTCTGGTATATGAAGAAGTTCATCCCTGTACTCCTCTCTCAGGCCTCGCCGAAAAAGCGTCTTTTGTGTAACTTCTGGCCATTGAGAATCCGCCGCCAATTGACGGAACCGACCGATGTATGTGATCAGATCACTTGAACCCTGCTTTAAATCCATCAATTGATTTTGTGCAGTGGTGGCCAAGTTAGGTGACTGGAACACTTCCAGGAACGCTTTCTCAAAGGCGGCGAAATCACTCAGAATTAGACTGTTTGAGGACACCAAAGGAGCTGCCCATGCAAGCGCATTTCCGGTTAGATTCCCTAGAATATACCCAATCTTCGCCTTCTCGTCGGTGAAACTGGAAGCCCGGAACAAAAAATGAATCCTGCAATGATTACAAAATTCGGCCACTCTTCTAGAATCCAAATCAAACTTCATGGGTGCCGTCTGTGCCATGGCAGAATCAACCTGAGCTGTGGTGCTAGTCCTATGCACCACCATCTGACGTAGTGTCTCATTTTCTAGACGAAGCGCTGTCATTTCAGCCCTTAAAGATCTGATTTCGTCTCTAAGATCAGAGGATTCCTCCATCTCTGGGTCCGAATCGGAGGTTAGGTGTCTCAATCTGTCAAGATGTGCGTCCCGAGGACGCTGTGTACCTGTGTTTCCTGAAGGCTTGCGTGCCGGGGTCGCCAGGACGTTGATTGTAGAATGAAAGACGACAGGGTAACGCCAAGAACCGGCCCAGGTCCCGTCCTGATTTGCAGGATTGAAAATGGGTACGATTCCTGACGCCACGGATGGACACTTCCCTGGATTTACGTGGCGTCAGAACAGTGCGAGCACTGAACATGGAAGGTCGGTAGATGTTAACAGCAAGCTTGAGTGCGTTGCTTGTGATTCTGCGGAGACCCTCTCGAAGATGGTGGAATAAGGCAGCCGAGACTGTAGTATGGCAGCAACTGCAGGCAGCAGAAAAGGCAGAGTAAAGGCACCATAGAGGCACTGGTACCCAAGCACAAAGCGGAGGAGTATTCAGGCAAGGGAAGGTGGGCAGGCAGGAGAGGGGAAAGGCGGCAAGAAGGGAAAAGGAAGGGACAAGAGGCTCCAGACCAGGACCAGACTAAGCCCAACCCAGGGAGGCCAGACCCCCAACCAAGGAACCAGACCAACAGGACAGGGGAAGGCAGGGCAAACAGGAAGGGAACAAGGAAGGCAAGCGGAATAACCGAGTATGGACAAGGTAATCCAGTAGCGAGCGGGAGGTCAGGACCAAACCGCGTTGAGACGCGGCGAGTACAAGACCAGGAAGCTCTTTTATAGAGACTCGGCATGGAAGCGAGGCTTGACCCGCAATCCGAGTCGGCGCATGCGCGGAATCAAGGTATTCATGGAAACGAGGCTTGAACCACAAGCCCGTTCCCTGCCGCTTCCGCGTATGAACGCATGCACCCCGACTCGCCCGGAGCGGGCACGCACCCCAAATGAGCGATGACCTCGGAGAATACACCTTCGGCCAAGACGATACCGCGGGTACAGCCGCCAGGCATCTCCCCGCCCACGAGGATACGGACGTTCCTGTTCCCGGGTGAGTGTCCTAACACCAATGAACAAACTCCTCCCCATTTTGGTGGCAACTCTATATATGCTCTTGATCTACAGGCCCAGTAATGGTCCATCAGGACTGCTGTTCTTTCCTTCATGCCGGGCACATCAAAAACTCGGCCACAATTGTGGTTCTCTCCAACTTTCACTGTGCCATTCACTTGTGCTATTTCTGAAGCATAAAGATGCTTTCTTCAGGGGTATTATCTGCAATGCCCCCCCTCATCATCGATCCATTTCAACAATCTTGCAATCTTAGGCCATTGGTTTTTGCATTCCTTTTCTGCATTTGCCACAACTACTTCCCATTGTCCGGTTAATGCTGTTGCTTTGCACACAACCAATTCTTCAGCCCATCCTTCAGGAGTACGCACTGTTCCCTTAATTTGTAGTTTACCTCTTTCCCAGTATTCTTGTATTTCTTTCCCATTCTTATCCTTGCATTGTATCATCTTGTTTTCTTCAATCTTGATTCCTGCTGCATTTATTCCAGGCTGTTTGTATTTTATTATTTGATGCATTGTTTTTGGTTTTTCTATTGACTTTATGTTTTGTACATAAGTGTCTTCTCTTTGAGATGCCGCTTTATTCATCCACACTATGGATCATGTTCTGCCTTGGAACTGTCCTCTTGTCAGGCAACATGCAAGGGTTGTCAGGCAACATGCTTTTTTCACTAATAGTTCTGTTGCTATGAATATTTTAGATGTCCCCAAAGAATAACATATAAGGGAACACACATAGCAGCTTTCATCTGACGTTCTCCTTCCCACCCTTTTTATGTGCTGATAATATAGGTTATTCTTTAAATGAGTCGAATTATCAAGTTAAGTATTTATATCTTCATGATCTTCCCTAGCATCCCTTTTAAATCAAAATAAATGCCTAGTAAGATTGTGATTTCATCAGGAGCAATAATAAATGTTTCATTGTCACCCACCATATCTGTATTGTTTCTTATAACTTGTCTAAATGTCATAATAATTAGGATGAAAACACAGAACATAATTCAAAATGATAAAACCATTATTATTCCATGGAAACTCATCAATTTCCTTGATGGCAATGAGCCTCTTATATTCTGAAACCACCTAATTTTTGCTCAGACCTTTAATATGTAACTCTGTAAATCTTTATGAATCACATTTTTATGTAAAAAACTGTAAAATGATTGCAATATTTATCCTAAAAATAATATGACTGTTTTTAGGATTTCCAAGAAACATTATGGGCCTCATTACGACCCAGGCGGTAAGTTACCGCCTGGGCCGTGACTTTACCACCATGGCGTAAACTACATTTACGCCATGGTGGTTGGCGGACTTACCGCCCCATTCCGACCTTGGCGGGGCGGTAAGTCCCCAATCCCCATTTACCCTTCCCCATTCCCATTTTTGCCCCATAGGGCATAATGGGAGTGGGGAAGGCGTTAATTACGCCACCGTAAATTACGGTGGCGTAATTAACTCCATGGTCCCTTAGCGCCATGGATTTTAACACCTGCTAAAAGCAGGTGTTAAAAGCGCCATGGCGCTAAGGGACCTCGTACTCAGGCGGTAAGGGTCGGCGCTGTTAACGCTGCCGTAAACCCCTTACCGCCTGGTTCGTAATGAGGCCCTATGACTTTGACATATCTTCTTATTAGAGCTGGATAAGACTGGAATATTTAGGTAAAAACAGTATATAAGAGTGTGTGTAATGTTACTGCAATAGGTAACATAAAGATGAAGTGTGCTTTTCTTCTTTCAGCTCCGGTACATGAATGCATTGTCTCTTGAGCCTATCTAAAAAAAGTTCCAGGATAACTGCAATTCTGTTTACCCCTTGTCAAATGTTAAAAGATATCGGCCTTTAGTCTAAGGTGCTGCTGTGTTCTTCACTTTTCTTTGTCTTTACTCTTGACCATCGGAAGAGTTGGCATACGCAGAACTTCTTCTAATGTTTCACTGTAGGTAGTTACAGGAGGGTTCATGGTTTCTACTTTATATGGTTTCATCTCATGGAAATGAAGCCAAGCTCTTTGTCGTTTTAACTTGGCTGCTATGGGTATGACTTCTTCCACCTCATATGGACCTTCAAAGCAGGGAGTATTCCAAGTGTGTACAAACCTTTGTTCCAGCACATGGCATCCTGGGTATAAAATTGGTTGATTTAACAAATCCTCTGCTTCAGTGGATTGATTGTCTTTGACCCCTCCCATCGATTCTTGATCTGTTGAGACATGAATGAAACACGTGTAGTCATTGTTGTTCGGTAATCATGCATCGCATCACCTAGTGTCTTCGCTGCACTATGGCCATCAGTCACCAACTCATGAAGAGTTAGATGGTAATCCGAGCCAGACTGGTTTCTTAGGGCATATAAGGCAAGGGGTAGGCGATGTAGCTATCCCTTCATTAGGGTCATCTTGATCTTTGCAATCCTTTCCTTCTATAATTCATGCAATCTCTCACAGATGCCATTAGCCTGTGGGTGTTAAGCAGAGGAAAGCCTCTTCTTAATGCCTAATAGAAGAACTATATGTTCGAACAATTCATTTACAAAATTCAGTCCTTTCTCAGACCGCACAACCTCACAACCTCACACACACACACCCCATATTGGGAACACTTCACGCACAAGGAACTTGGCAGCACATGTGGCATCAGGATGTGTGAATGGACCTGCCTTGATCCATCTAGAAAAAGGACATTCCAAGAACAGCATATATCTGTAACCATTGCATGTCTGCAGCATATCTACTTAGTCTGTAAGTAGGTGCCGAAATGGGCCATTGAGTCTAGGAATTGCTCCTCCCACTGTTCGCAAAGTGTGCCCTGCAGTACATTTCTGGCACGCAATGCAATTTACAATAAACTGTGCCACATGCTCTAACAGATTTGGTGAAAACCACTCTTATGCTATTGTTGCAGCTAGACTCTCTCGAGTCACATGTACGGGGTAGTGGAGCTGCTCCAGCACTACTCTTAATAATGCTAGAGGCATAATTGGCTTTCCAGTGCTATCCTGTCTCCAAATTGCCTCACTGGGGGATAAAGAACCCCCCCGCTTCTTCCATAAATCCTTCTCTTCTTGTGGTGCTCATCCTTCTATCCCAATTAAAAGGACAATAGAGAGCATGTTAAAGCCCTCCTTTACCAACATGCATCGTCCTGTCATTTGTTTAACACTTTCTATTTCAAAATTAGAAATGGTTAAGAAATTTGGCTTCTAAATCTGCAGCTTCTTTTCCGTGAGAAATTAAATCTGTCCTTTTAGAATGCGCTGCGCATTTTACGATTGGTAGAATCAATGGGAGTGCCAGTACTTCAATATGTTTATCCAATAGGACAGCATGTTGCACTGGAGTGCCGTCTGCATGGAGGATGCCACTCCTTTTCCAGTGTGACAGACCTGCAGGTACGGTTGACGTCATATAGATGAAGTCAGAGTACATGTCACTTCTTCATCTTTGAATTTCTGAAGCACAACGATATCCACCACTAATTCTGCAGCCTGTGCTGAACAATGTGAAGGCAATCTCAAATTTGTCACTACTACAAATTCACCCTCTCGGTTAAGCTTTACTACCGCTGAATCAGCATGCCTTTCGCCAGTCATTTGATACATTTTTGAAGGACCACCAATAAAAATAACAGCCCCCTTCCCAAGGGCATTTTCTCTAGCTTGGGGAATTTCATTATAGTTCTCAGTATACGCTGTGCAATCATGTACATAATTATCCTCTTCTCCTGGTTCAGCTATGAATGTTGCTGGGTTCACTGTCTTACATCTGACAATTTTAATCGCCGGATTTGATATACTTACCTTGTATCCTAAATTGCAAATAATGCATGCTCAATAAATAATGTTACTGAACACCCCATTGTTACACTTGAAGCTATTTCAATTGCAAATGCAGCAGAAGCTAAAGATTGCTCACACGGGTAATGCCTTTTCATAACTGGATCTAAAATCCCACTATAATAGGCTAATGGTTTGTGTCCATCTCCTTATGTCGTTTTTTGTGTAAGGACTGCTGTCATGACTTCCCTATTCAAATGGAAAAATAAATAACATTCTTCATGATAATCTGGAATTCCCTACACAGGGGCTGTACTGATCACTTTTTTTAATTCTTCAAATCCTTCAGTCGCTGCATCTGTCCATATGATTTTACTCTTGCCCAACTGTGCTTCTTTAAGCCCTTTTAAAAGTGGTCAAATATAGGTACTGTAACAATTCAGGCCCTGCAATAATTACATAGGCCTAAAAATTGTTGCATTTCCCTCACTGTTTCAGGTTTTGCGGTCTTCATAATTACTTCTGCTTTTTTCAGGTGTCACTTTTCTCCTCTCATGAGAAATCAACTGTCGTATATACAAGACCTCTTCTTGACAATATTGTAACTTCTCTTTGTCCAATGTGTATACTTTCTCTAAGAGGATAGCCATGAGCCTAATTGAATGTTCTCTACATCTTGCCTATGTCTCACTGCACACCAAAATGTCATCCACATATTGAACTATTGCACTTTCGAGCTGAACATTGCCTAAGTCCACCTGGAGTACTCTATTAAAGATTAAAGGGGACTCACAGTACCACTGGGGTAATCGAGTATGTTTCAGGTGGATCATTCTATATGAAAAGGAAGTCAAATCCTGTGAGTGTTCATGGAGGGGAATTGAAAAGAATGCATTCTTTAAATCTATGACTGTACAATATTTGATGGGAGCATGCACAATATTGTTGTGGGATTTGGAATGAAAGGAAACTCAGCATCAACAATATTGTTTAGAGGGCAAAGGTCCAGAAAAAATCTCCACAACCCCCGTCGATTTCCCACTGGGTACACAGCCGTGTTATATGGAGAATCAGAAGGTACCAATATTCCTTGTGTCATCAAAGTGGAAATGGTCTCGAATATACCTTCATCCACCTCTCTAGACATGGGGTATTGCTTTGCACACAGCAAAAGTGCTTCTGGTTTAAACTTGATTTTAACTGCTCCTACTCCTTTTAATAGACCCACATCATATGGACTTGTGGTCCATAAAAGCTTTGGAACTTTCTCTAAATCTTCCTGGAAAAATAATGGTTTCTAACAGAAATTTATGATATTTTCATCTCATGAATGTCATATTGTAACATTACAACCCTTCTGGTCACTGTTGACCTATAGTTTTTTTTTTTGTTTTTCATTCTAAGTTTTCATGACATTTTCTTTGTTAGTTTCTCAGCAATGAGATTTTCAGTTGCTGCTCTAGACTTAGCTGTTTCTGTTAGTAGGGGTACAGAGACAGATAGAAAAACGAAGTGCCTCCATCACTGCATTTGTACTTTCAGTAGATTTCATATGTTATATCCACATACTTCGTTAGTTAATACAGTTGCTCACCGTCTTTTAAATGCGCCCGGGAGTCAACATTTCTAGGTTATGTACTTTCCTGGTTTTTAATTAAAGACAATTCTTTATCTACTTTCCCTGGCATTCATTCCGTGGTTGTCAACTAAGATAAAGACAAAAGGCAGAACGTCCCTGTTGTTGACTCTCGTTTTTTCATTCAGGAAGGGATAATAAATCATTAAATCCTGTCCGCTTTTATCATGCTATTGACTACATGTGGCCATTCACTTACCCATCTGTTGAAACACATGCTCCTCGTCCGTATGCGTTTTCGTTCTTCTCGGGTTCCTTTACGGGTGTTGCTATATCTCTATGAATCCCGTTCTGTACAGCTCTCATGATACTTTGCCCAAAATAGCCCAGCGTTCATCCGCTCTAGCGTTTAGCAGCATGTTGTGAACTATCTCTCTTCCCGTGAACGTATCCATGGTGACCACATCTATAGTACATTTTTTAGGTACTTTCCTCTACTTTTCCCGTGGGCACACGACTACAGTGACACACTTGGAGCTTGTGATGACGTTACGTATGAGTCCTCATTCTGATTAGCACGTTTAATATGCGTCATTATTTGAGGTCCTCTTCTCTGCAATTTGTATCTATACATCACTATGATGATCTTAATAATGATCGACTCCCACCTGCCTATACGTGGTGGTCATTCTATTGGCTCTTTGCTCTAACGATCTCGATTGACCATCAATCTTGAAGTATTTAAAGTATAGCTATTATCGATCCATCTAGAGATCTTCTTCTCACCTTTTGCCACTTATAGATGTTTCCAAATATGAGCCTAATTTTGGAAATATCTAGATTACCTCTTTCTTTTATTTGTGCTTTGATGATAATACCCCATATATATGTGGGTATTATAAAGGTGTTCTTTGTATTCTATACATACAGTCCGTTCTTGCTGTTATCTTTCGAGTACTGATAACTATCCTTGTTGTTACATTCATCTACCCTTACTAAAACACATCTCATTTGCTTGTGTTATCTGATCTTTTTAGTCCGCCCACTCGTTTAATCCAATTTCCAAACTTTTGGTGATGAAGATCAATTATTTTTCTTTCTGTGTTAGTCTTCTTCTGTCTGTATTGATGTCATTACTTTGTTTAATTTGATAAATCACTGTCCATTTAAGTTCTTCCACTCTATGTATAAATTTCACGTAGTGGCTTACCAACAGGGCTGTATGAATTCTGATTTTTATACAGCTTTTGTGTTCAGTAATTTGTGTTTTAATTTTTCTTTCCATTTTCCCTATTTCTTTTTTTTGTTTGTTGCACGGACACCATATCGCATAAATGACCATTTTTGAATTACAGTTTGTCAATACTTCTTGTGTCCACGGGTTTTTCAGACCCAGGTCTACTTCCTTACTTTTGTTTGTCTGATTACAGCATGCACAGTTTCCACAAGGGTAATGTCTTTTCGAGCGTTCTAATCCCCAGCTTTCTGTAAGAGTTTGTTGTTTTGCTGTTGGTTGTGCTTTGATGTCATTACGCATAACTCGGTCTTTAATGTTTTTACTTCTTTTATAAGCAATTAATGGTCTCTTCAGGGGATGTTTCCCTTTCTCCATTATTTTCCTATTTTTGTTGATGAACTTTTTGATTTGGTTTGACAAATTACTACATGTATTTCCAAATACTATATAATCTTCATTGCCATCTTTTTCTTTGTTTTTATGCTCTAATAGGGCTTCCCGATTGTTGTTATTCGCTCTTTTCATAGCTTTTGCTGTCAGTTTAGGTGGGTAACCTTACATTTATATAATGTATTTCTGGAGTGGAACACACTATTCCTTCATCAGTAAAATATATCGTCATGTTAAGTTTCAGCATTAAGTCCTGCCCTAATAGGTTAACTGGCGTTTGCCTAGAATAAAATAATGGCATAGACATGTCGTGTTCTCCCATAGAGATTGGTCATTTGTCTGTAAAAGGAACTAAACTCATCACCCCAGAGAATCCCTGCGCATTCATTACAATACCCGACATTGGGTATTTTCCGTCACGGACACAGGAACGAGTTTCTCCAGTGTCCACAAAAAATTAAAATGTCTTGTCTCCTTTCATCACCTTGACCGGTGGTTCATTCTGGGGGTCTGGTGTCACTGACAGTAGTGAACACATGAGGTCCCTCTGTGGGCTGACCTATTGTGGATATAAATTCATCCCTGTACCTGTGAATGGATTTCCTCCTACCACAGTCACACTCCCTAATTTGGCTGCAGGTGCTTGCTGGACTCCTGTAGTCATATTCCATTGTGGTACCATGGCCTGCTGTGTCTGTGCTTGATGGGGTTGTACCTTTTGTGCTTTCATGGGTACTTGCTGTGATTGCCCTTGTGGCAACTGCATTTGTAATGGCGCTTGCTGCATTTGTGTGGTTGCAGCGCATATGCCTGAACCTGCGTTTGATCTTGGGCATCATTTTCCTGTTGTTCTGTATTATATTGTGGAGCATAGCCCATCCCCACTCTTGGAGCTTGCCAATTTTGCTGCATGTCTCCTCTGCTTCTACATATTCTAGCTATGTGTCCTATTCTTCCGTAATTCCAGCATTGGTGATGCTGTCCATAATCAACTCCTCCTCTTCCCCGAGGGGTTTAAATCTACCTTGTCCTCCTCTAGGCCCATTTCCTCTTTCTCTTGGCCAAACATGATACCCGCTGTGGTCTGTGGGATACACTACATTATTTTGCTGTATTGATTGCATCGCCTGTGTCACCCACCTTCATTTTTGGTCAATACCGCTTCCTCTATGGTTATTTTTGGCAACCTCTTCTGGTCTAACTTCGTTTCCTCATGTTTTCTACTCTCGGCTTTCTTCTTATTCTTCTCCTACATTAATTGGCAGTGATGCACGATCATCAATTATATGTCTAGCCATGGCCTCGCACCCATTCCCACCCATTTCTTCAGTTGCCATTGCACTAGCTCAGGCAGTTCCTGACACTGAATGTGGTAAAATGTTGCTACTGTTTTATCGCATGGTTCACGCATCTCAAGGCGCCAGCATTCTTGAATATCTTGAATATAAAAAAACAGGTTTTTCATCCTCCCCCGTTTTCCTACTCATAATTGCACCTATATCTGATGTATCAGGGTATTGTACTCTGAGAGCTTGTCATATATTTGCTCTGCAATTATTAAATGGCGCTCCATCATGTGTCCTATTTTGTGCAGTCACACCTGCATGTCCTGCTAGTTTCCAAATGTCATCAGCTCTCTCCCCTATAATAGCTGTTAGCAAGCCTTTTGTGTCACCTATAGCTAGCCTCATTCCTGATGTCATTCTCTCGAACTCATAAATCCATTCTCCCGCACCGGACGTTAAACTCAGTAATTTGCATCTTAAATTGTCTTTATCCATTTGAGGCCAAAGTATGCATTGTGGTTGTCCTCCCCCTTTCTCTAATAATGGGAATCGTGAAAATCTTGGTCCATAATCATACCTGCCTACACTCCTCAACTTCCAGTCGGGGCTAGTCTCACCCGTTTGCCTCTTTGCGATTATGCTTGTGGTTGCTCAGTATGTGGTGTTGATTCTGGTGTTCTTTCTTTGGGGTCCTCTAAATCTGTCCATTTGACCCTTTTTTCTACACTCAATTCTTTAGCAAATCGGCATGCGCTCTCCCTTCGCGTGCTCTCGTTTTCTTCCCTTTCTTCATCTGACATTTTTATGTCCCAGCATGTATGGCTATTATCCTTTTCAGCATCATCAAGATCTAGTCTACTTAAAGTCAGTGCTCTGTGCTCGTCTGTTATGACATCCTCTGACCTACCACCTGTTTCTCTAGAAAGAGATCCTTCTGCGTTCTCTTGGGTTTTACACCCTTCTTTATTCCTCATTTGCCTATATAAATCCCCAAGTTATTTCTCTATGCCTTCTGTATTTTGCAGATCAGTCCATGACGCTATTCCTGGTTCCCCTTGCAGCTCCCTGCGGAGCTGTTGTGACCCTCTTTCTTCCTCAGATTGTTCTTGTGCTTCAATCAGCACTATGCTTCTTTCCGCCTCTCGTCTCTTCTCTTCTAATCTCTCATTTCTTTCCTTTCCATAAATCCTTCTTTGTTTTTCCCTTCGCTTGCATTCTCTTTCTCTTCTTTATATGCCCTCTCTTCTTCGTTTCCTTCTCCGATGGATCTTTTTTCTCACTCTGGTACATCTTCCATAGCTCTAAAACAGCCAACCTTTTCTGTAACTTCTTTCCCTTGTATATAGCATGCAAATATGTTGTGATATGTCACACTACTGTTTTTGACAACAAACCCTCCCGAGGCGATTGCATGAGTGTCTTATTAGTCATGCCTCAGACCAACTGCAAATGATATTTCCTCATTTTAGCTGTGTATCTTGGCAATGTTCTGCATAAGTCCATAAGATGAGTGTTTCCCAAGAGGACAATTTGATTTGTTATTCTTCTCTTTATGTTATCAAATATACCACACGGATCAATTTGAGCAGGGACCTTCAATTGCAGCTTAATTATCTGAAAATCTAAATATTTTATCCGCGTTTTAAAACTCTACACCACAATGTTCTTTTTTTTCCTTCGTTTACACTTTATATCAATTTTTAATATCTCGTTGTTCTATCAGTGATGTTTTTAAAGTCTCTTCTTTATTTATTTATTAGTTTCGTCGGATTTTTATCTTTCTGATTGACGTCAAATTCCAAAATCACCTTAATTTTTTACTATAATTTTATATCTATTAGTTTAAACACAGCAAAAGCTTTACCCTGACATATGCATAAGTCCACACATGCGTACGCTTTCCTTTACTATCTTTAGTAAATGTATCTCATCTAATTCTTGCACCATTTTGGAGCTTGAGACACACTCTTCTTGTTGGCTTGCCTTAGAAATCCTTAACACCTCTATTTGGAGTCTTCTTAGTGCTTACCCTTCCTTGGAACCGGGACTCGAGGTATCTACTTCTCTTCTTTCTAAGCCCCCCCAAAATCCAGTTATTTTTATACATATATATATATTATTTGAAACACAGTCCGTCACCCTATTTTTGCCACTTTCAATGTTCTACTTACATCCGTGGCTCAGCTCAAGTCCCTCGGCATCGACAATCCCTCAACCAACCAGTTCACTTTCCATCCACAGGGCAACTATGGGGACGGACAGGAATTTCGCCAAAGGTGGACCTGCCAACCATATCATTTACATGTGTATTGTTGTGCGCCGTTCTCCACAGGAAGCTCTGCGGTCCTCTGGGTAATGGCGGGTGCAGCCAGAAGTCCGAAGATCTGAATCTGGGCCTAGGTCGACTAGACCGGAACCATCTGCACCGCTACCAACATGTGCTCTAGCATCTTGAAGCGTCTCTTGTGCTAGATGTGATTACCAATAAAGATCTCAGACCAAATAACCGGACATTCTCAGTTTAATAAAACAGGGTCAACTGGCAAATATTAGATGGATGCTTACACACTCACTAACACACTTGATTACACAGAGGTCTTAAACCTCAATATGTGTCATCTATGACTTCATCCTATGTGGAAAACCATAAAACGTATTAGTGGGAGGGGTTGGTTAGGGAAACATGTCTACTTATATAATGTATATGGGCTAGTACATCATTGGCTATCACTTATCTGTAAGAGAAACCTCAAACTACCTCTAAATACGTATAATACTGATTATAGCAAACAAAATGGCAGTGGATTGCTCTATGCAACATTGTATAGCAGGTTGGCCCATAGACCCACTGATTGGTTGGCATTCTCACTCAACCTTGGACTTTCGGCTCTGCTAGCAGCAAGTAAGGAAACCAAAACCCAGGTGCTTGAATCACATCAGATTACTCCCTACTTTCCCAATTAGCCCATCATCTCTCATCAGTCCGGCCATGAGCCAAAGTTTCCCGTCCATAGTTAACCTTGTAGCCTGCTGTTTTAGGACATTCAAGGGAGTGTAAGCACATCACTATCTTCATCTGAGGCTTAATGAATAGCCCTTATTTTTGACTTCTGAGTAACATGTGAAGAGACCACAAATTTGTCGATTTCAGCCTCCTATTTACTGCCATTTGATTTAATTATACTGGGTGTCATTGCTCCTCGTAGCCTCTGGAGACTTGCCTACTCTACCTTGTATGGACCTTATACACTTTTAATTGTCCAATAGTTGTCTCTTCCAGATGTTTCATTCTTCTTTAATCTAAGAGAAATATGTCTCATCCAAGTCTTATCCATCTGCATCCCTTCGTGCTTTGCAGCTATTCCTTAAAATAGCACCCTTGATCGCAAGCCAACATGGACTCCTCTTTGTTTTGTACACAAAGCTATTCTTCCAGCGTCTTCTGACTCTGCAACCCTGATCTGTTTCTGAGGTAGTTGAATTGAATATTTAGACGAGCCAGAGTACATTTTCCAACTATGGCCGTCCTTGCTATGTTATATATTCCTTTATAGCAAGCTTCTATGTATCTTTTCTACCTTGCGTTACTGCATATTTACACTTATTGGTCAGCAAGTTACTTTGTCTTCTTTTGCATTCATGATTACTTTATCATTTTGTACATGTTTCTCTTATCGCTTCAGTCACATCGTCAGTTTTCAGTACTTTCATATAATTTCAGTATGTCCTTGTATAGCTTCTTTATGACATCACTCTGTCCACGCCAGATTTCACTCAGCGCTCCATGATGTCCAATGGTGCATGCTGACATCCTTCCATATGGCATCCTTCCACACTTTCAGTGCAGGGGTACATTTGATACGGTTTTCTGTGTGCATATTGTCTCTCGTACACTCAATGCGGTATAGGAACAACACATGGAGTCTCACATTGGGCCCCTCTCCTGCTGTTGCAGTATGACGGCGGTGAGGGGGCAGAAGTTAGGGGAAATGTATCCAACTGCTCCTCTACAACACACATCCACAACAGATGCAAAACGATAAAAAATAGTTTATTTTCAAGAAAACAGCTAAAGTCTGGAGCGTGCCAAGTACTTTTAATTTTGACGTAACGCTGTAAAGAGATAATTAAGTCCAGAAACATATGGGTAACGTTTTCTAATAGAGGTTATATCTAGCGAACATTGCATGGTTCTCATTTTATGTTTAACTGTGAACGGTGATCTTATAATGCTGATTGCGTTCATCGATTGATTCATCCCAGTCTTTGCATTCTTCACAGAAAGTTATTATCTTCCATCACCAAATTCTGATTGAGGAACATGGCGTTCCATTACAGAGAAGAAATGAGTAGTTTAAATTTCAAATGCAACACTTTCAAATCTGCATGTTTTCAGGACTTATAGGCTACCGTGTTGCTCCTTATTACTGCAACTGCAAAAGGACAGATTGGTGTCGGGCGATCGTTCCAGATAATGGTTATCACAGATGCGTTGTTGATGATTATTGTCCAAGTGCGGTTAAAGAAACCATTGACCAGTAAACTGTACCCATGAGAGGCACACATCGGTAAAATATAACTATGGAAAATTGAGAATGCAAAAATATATTTCAGTACCCAATTTATAATTGTATATACACAGTACATATTTTTGTTAGCTATCAATTTAAGTTACAATTAACATGTATAATGTCTATTATTTGTGTCAAATTGAAAATTCATGCGTTACAACGAAAATCATGTAGCACACAGCACACTTGCCACCCTCACTTGCATAAATATTATTTTAAAATTTGCTTACATTGTGTCTTGTGTTTCCATTCTCCCTAAGTGATGACCAACTGCTTAAAAAGACACATCTCAGTAATAGAAACTTAACATTCCTACATCAGCTTTAAATATAGTGAATCTTATGGAAACGTCCAAAATGACCGAGAATAAAAGCCTGAATGAGTGATTTGGCTGAATTTTGACAGTTTGAACATTCCGAACGGCCTAAAAGTTTGACCAAATCACAGATTTAGTTTTGGTGGCTGCAGGGGTGTCCCCTGCACTCTTGCTCACTATATTGGGAGCAGAGGTTGTGGAGGTCTCCCCCGCAGCCAATTCCAAAAAGCCACCAAAAATAAGGAAAGGACCCTGCAGTGCCTGTTCCTGATCACGGAAGTGAAAGGGAACAGGCGTCGCAGGGACACAGCGAGTCAGCGGCCGCTGCAAGGTAAGTAGGGGGCGGTGGGAGTGGGGGAGAAGGCCAAGTCGGAAATGTTATGGGAGAAAAGACCGAAGATTATTTCAGAGAAATAATCTTCAGTCTTTAAACCCCGATATGATCTTATCACTTCTTTGTGGATATTGGACATATTTTGGCCTTCAGCGTTGGTAGTGCAGTGGATTCAAGGACACATGACAATGAACCTTTCATCCATTGTTCACAGCATGTCAGAGGGAGTTTTGTTTTGGGAACACATGCCAAAAAATTAAACAATATTAATGGCACGCTGTGCAGTGAAAAACAACCAAATATTTCAAGCATCCCACATATGAAAATATTTACTTCCAATACAACTGTAGCACTGCGCCTGGTCCCACAACATGTGCGTATTCTTTCAAAGATGACCCGAGGCAAGGTTCAGACAGGCTCGGATATCCCTATACTTCATTAGGGCAATGCCCGAAAAAAATAATAGTGTGGGGCATGTTTTAGGCCAAAGTGGGCCAATTCTTTTCTGAAATAAACAGAATTTGAATACAAAAGCAGTGGGTTAATATACAGAGACAACACACACTGACCGGGAAGGGAGGGGGGAGGGCTGTGTGGACTGTTGCAGCCAGGGCAATACGTTGAATGAGCAACAATAAAAAAGAAAAACAAGTTTACATCACTACAGTTCCAGCATGCCTTGAATGAGTGCAGTTTTTAAAGGCTTAATGGCTTCTGTGTATATCTATTCCAGCAATCGTATTGATTTCTACATTGAGGCATGCGCGCCTGGTTGTCCTCCACATGTGGGCCTCCACAGGAAGACGCATGTTCAAAGTGCACATTGGCAAGACATAGTCCTTCTATCAATGTTGTCTAAAACTGTGGCACATAAACCTTTGGTCTATTACTACCTGCAGCCACTTAACATGATTCCTACTTTCCAGCAAGGTTAGACTTCAGTTATTTTATTTATTTATTGGTTATTTATAAAGCACCTATATAAAAAATGGTGTTTCAAAGTGCCACAAGACAAAAAAAGGGGGGGGTCCAGGCAAGAAAAAAACAATAACGGTCGTACTATACCTTGTGCAATTCATATCATTCAAGAGCAGTAACAAGAAGTGCCAGGGGGAAGGAGTGGGGAGAGGGGAAGGTGTAGGTCGGCCTATAAGGGAAAATGTTAGGGTGGGAGCAAGATGCAGGGCAAGAGGAGGTATGCAAGTGCTAGGGGGGGAGAGGAAGAGGAGGGGAAGAAGAGGGCCAATGGGGCTAGGCAGTGATAAGGGGAGGTCAAGTGGGCAAGTGCTAGGGGAAGCAGGGAGTGAGGACCACATGTGAAGCGCGGGGATGGAGCTGAACCAGGCTTGGTAGGGATACACACTCCTCCAGGCTTGTCAGGGTAAAGATGTCCAGAAGGGCAAGTGCAGGTTTTGGGGGAGACAGGAAGACAGGGTGCTGGGGTATACCGGGCAAGGAGGGTCTGGTGCTCTGTGGAGCTCAGAATGGACCAGGCAGCCAGTCAATGCCACAGAGAAGGGCATTAACAGTGAGGGGGGATGAAGAAGAGAAAAGTTGGGTCTTGAGAATCTTCCAAAACTTAAGGAGATCAGACAGAAGCCTGACAGGGGCAAGAAGACCATTACAGAGAGATTCTCCTGTCGAGGAAAGAGATCTACCCCACAAACTCTGCTTGGAATAGTGTTTGATCTGCAGAGAATTGCAGCTAGATGACTGAAGGTCTCTAAGAGGGAGGTTTTTAGGGAAAGAGTCAGATGTAGTGAGGGCCATGGCCCCAGAAAGCCTTGTGGATGATGCAGAGGGTCTTGAACTTGATCCTCGCAGCCACCGGGAGCCAGTGGAGATATGTTTGGGCTTGGGAGATGCAGTCCCTGGGCGCGAAGCCAAGGAAAAGTCTTGCAGTCCTATTCCAGATTAGTTGAAGGGGGGCGAAGGGAGAATTTAGGCAGACTGAGGAAGAAGCTGTTGCAGTAGTTCAGCCTGGAGAGGACCAGACCTCTGGAGATATTGAGTTTCTCTATGTCTGCTGCCCCAATTTTCTGCTTAGATTCTTCAACTATTGTGAGTTCATTACAAATAGGGTTCGAAATTATGATTGGATAAGCAGGAATTACAAGCAGTGCCTGGGTACCCAGCAGTAACCGGTCACCAGGAGCTACCACGGTGAGACAAGGAGCTCGCTTGTAGCGATATATTAGTTGGCCAGGGGAAGCCAAAAGTAGCTCCTGGTAAGTGTTTGTTTTAAGCTCACCATTCTCTTCTACATTTGATTTGATTTGAGTCACATACTTGAAATAATCAGACTGACATTTATTGTTCTAATATATATCAATTATATTGATGGTAATTAAAAAAACAAGTCAAAGAAAAATAAATATTCTAAGGCCTATCTCGTGGCATTACTTCACAAACAGTAATTAATAAAAAATACATTATTTAACATTTACATCTCCAGTGACATACTATTCCATTTATTGTACAATGAAAACCGTTTCCAAACACTGCGCAGAACCTTGAAACTGGCTTTGTTAAACATTGTGAAGAGAGCCACACATCATTTGAATCTTTAAGTCAACCTTTCAACAAGTTCAAGTTTGGGAGGGCAAGCCTCTTTTGCAATGTTCAGTGGCATGGACTCAGTGGTCGAAGCAGGCCGGAGCGGTGCTCCTCTACTTCTTTTAATGAAGTGTTATAGTTCCTATACTTTTATTTTAAAAAGAAACCATTCCGGAATGGGTTTGTTCCCCTAAACAGCAGGAGCATGTGTTTTAGGGTTTGTATTGTGCGTGGGAGAGTGTGTGGCAATGGGGTTTGTAGGGAGCGATGCACGCCAGTAGGGAACATAGTTCCACTACTTCTTTTCGTACACTTCGACCACTGCATAGACTGGGCCCTGAAAACAAAATCTGTATCAATTCCATGCGTTTGCATGACCAGCACATTCAATGTAATTTCATTCACAAATTCACAATCCATCTGAAAGGTTGGCTTTGCCACCCACCGTTTGCTCCTTTTGGTAAACTACTTGTTGTAACAAGGCATCCTGAAAATTCTTGCAGTTTTTGCTTGTTCCCTTCCAACGTTCTCATATGCAAGTACAGACAGTCTTGTTCTGGACTCCATATCGTCTATGCTAAAATGCAACCTTTTAGGCCTGTACTTGACACATGTTATGGAACACCTCAAAATCTCTAGTGTTGCAGAACTCGGAGGGTCCCCTTATGTCTCTTGAAAGTGTTTTGTCTTACACAAACTTCTCCAGTGCTTTGTGAGGAGGGGAGCCTGGAACCAACCACCTTTTCGTATGCTTCTGCTGCTTGCTCAATGGTCCATGTGCACATTCGTGGAAATTATTTTTTTCCCCAACAGTGTATGTTGGAGCAATGGTGCATCAATGAATGCCATTTCTCAAGCAGAATATCTACATACCCATCACAAGTTTTTGAGCTCCACCAAAGATGGCTGCTAATAGACTGGGACCAATTTAAAATGTTTTTTCTGTAGCCTTTTTTCCAGCAGCTATAATCATTTTCAAAATTGATTTAGCAACGTGCCATACATCATAATGAGGCTTTATGCCTGGGAGCTGCTCTCACATGGCCTTGGCTATCGAAACGTGCATGTCAGTGCATATCAGGCCTATTTGTATTTGTCTGGATTTCAGAAGTTGAATGGATTTAATGAAACCATATTTTTCCGTGGCAACTGAAGATGTCCATTCAGATACTTGCACAATGACTGAACTCACTATTTCTTTGGTTTCCATGTCTTGGAAGTGGTAAGTTCAGCATTTAGCATAAACACCTGGACTGTCACACTGTCTATCACCAGCAAGCCAGAGCCTTTTGCCAGCGAGAGCATTGTCCATTGACATCTGTTTGAGTGTCCATGCCTGGCTAATATCGGGGAACAAGAACTCCTTCTGATATTTGTAGTACTGGGTTTTTGAAAGGAACTGGAGGCACACAACGTTAGAAAAACCTGCAATTGTACTGTACATTGATCCGCTAAACAACAAAGCAGATGAACAAAGTACATTTCCAGCAGGCACTTTCCAAGTATAGGTTGAGCAGACCATGAAAATGAGTTATGGTGGTGTGCACAGCTGCCCTTGGTCTTCATGTTGGTGCCTTTCACTACAAAAGTAAACTTCCCCAATGGCTTCCCACAAATCCTCCTAAGCAAAAATCGTTTTCATAATCTCAATCAGGCAGCAGTCTAATACAATTTATTTTGGTTCATTTAATAGGCAATCATCCTGAAGTATACTGGTTTGTGATTCTATGGTGGTGGATAAGTCCTTAACACTAGGAAGAGTGAAGTCCACATCACCAGCACAATCGTCAATCAGTAGTGAAGATGCTTACGTTATTTCTGTGTGTGATATTTCTGATTTGTCCACATGTATTGGGAAAACAGGGAACATTGTCTGTTTCTTAGATAGCATTGTTTTAGAGTGTGTGCATTGTGTGAGCGTTTCTGCAAGCAATTCTGAAACATCTTCTGTATTGTCTGTTTCTTCTGGGTGATGTTGTGTGCTGTAACGATTATCCAGGGTTACTTTCCATGGGTCACTGCTGACATTCAATTCAAATTCTTACCACTGGACATCTGCATCACGACACTGAACCTTGCGAGGACCAGGCTGAGCCTCAAAATCTAGCTGCTCCTAAGTGACAACGGTTTGGCAAGCGATATCATTAGGTTGTGTAGTTGTCTGAGTCTTTATGCTCCTCTTCTTCCTAGGCCTCTAATCAAAGAGAAAAGAAAATGTTAATGTATACCACACATACAGAACACGTGAATTTCAACATGAAAATGTAACATCAATGAAATAACTGATAAACAACTTATTTAAAAAAAAAACATTCTGCCATGGACCCTTTTTTCTGAATTTTTCCTGAAACAGTCAAATTGGATTTGCCGACCACCAGACCAAGCTGAAAAACAGCATTTTGAAATTGTATACACCTTGAAATGTGCTCTTCCACTTAAAGAATCATACATACATGTATACATATATAACCAAAAGTCACTGTAGAAACCTTTACAACATATTAAACATTACATCACAGTTAAAATGGATGATAACTGATATTTTCCCATATCGTATGTATACCTCTTGTCCATCTGTCTCTTCAATTTCGACCGCTTGAGTAGTACATTCCTTGTACAAAACAAATTTGAAGAACATTGATTACATTGTTAAACAATTTAATATTAACATTTTTGATCTCACAAAGTACACCTTGAGAAAGCTGATTTAATCATTGTCGACCTTACGATATAAGGTAAACTATGTAAAAAGAAATGGTTAATCATCTGATTAACATTTCTAAATAAGTATTGGCATAAAGTCGAACGCTGTGTACATGTAACCTTTTAAAATGACATATTTGAAAACTGTACCTGATAACCTTCAGAGATGTCAGAGGGAGTTGGTGTGAGTTCATCCTGTAAAACATATTGATTAAATGGTGGCCCTTTTAATGTGTTTTAATGTTATTTTGTTTCGTTGATT
This sequence comes from Ambystoma mexicanum, assembly GCF_040938575.1. NCBI lineage: Eukaryota > Metazoa > Chordata > Amphibia > Caudata > Ambystomatidae > Ambystoma > Ambystoma mexicanum. The sequence continues at coordinate 74,826,812 of NC_090929.1, read as the reverse complement.
CAATTTTTCTCTAACCAGTAATGTTTAGAAACAAAAACAAACACCATTCGTATAGTGAAAGGGTCTATGTTATTCAGTGACAAAGTACAATTTTTCCAATTTGTTTTTGCGATAAACACATCAAGGTTGCTGATAGAATGCTTTGCAATTTGCTGACAATTATCAAAAAAATAGGATTTCTTAAATTTAAAAAAAGATATTTTTAATCAATACTATTAGTATAAATCAATAAATGATCACTTCCCATACCTCATCCTCGAGACCGGTTGCAGTAGAAGAATAGTACGTTGGTGAGGTTTCAGGCTCTGCTTATATAACAGTAATTATAATAATAAGGATGTAACATTAAAAACAATTACATGTACAAGATGGTCGATGTTGACAAAGAAGCCTACAAGTCAATTTGTATCAAAAGCTAATATTATACATAACAATAATCAATAATTTGAACATGAACAAATACATATTTTATATAGTCGCATCTGGAGGAATATTCTAAAAAGTTGCTTGGAAAGTGGGTGAGGTTGCAAGTTGACTTTGGAATAGTGGTCAACGTACCATCACAGTCCTTTAATCGATGTATATATTCATACCATTGTTCAATAGAAAATGAACATTAGTGTCATAATTTAGACTACATCAAAAACTATTTAAAAAAGTGTGTGTGCAAGTTGCTTGGCCTCACTATTAGGATGATGGACGTGTCTGTGGTTTCCTCTATGATAACAGTCTGTAATTCAATCAATGCGGTCTACGTAAAGACAGACATGGTCATTTTAAAAAAGTAACCTATTTTTAAAAGACATGATGCGAGTGTATGTTTGGAAAGGCTTTCAGTGCACTGAACTATTCGAGTATCTCTAAATTAGGGTTACACAAAGTAATCTAAAGCTCAAAATGTTCAAACCACAGTACATCGTGTCATGAAGGAAACTTGTGTAATACAATATCAATGGAAATATTCCCCAAAAACCGAAAACTGTTCATTATGTTACCTGTTCACAGACTATTTCAATATATTGAGTTGTCATTTGTAATACATATTATATAGGCACATTTAGAAAATGGTAAAATGCATTTAGAAATTCAGTGTCCACTACCCACCTGGGTCAGCGTGTACTGAAATTCAGTTGAAACCGCACTGGAAAGTAATTTGCGAAGGAGTCTGGGGCGACGCTTTGAGTGTACTGCGATTGTTTGTACATATCTTCTGAGAATGCTGCAGACGTGGAATCGATTGCGCCTTACGTCATCCAAGACATCCTTGGCTCTGCTTTCAATTTCGGACACTGGAAAACCACAGTTTAAGAGCCATTTTCTTATTAAGTTTGAATCCATTTGTAAATACATGCAGGACTATACTCTGACTTTTGGAATGACTGTTATTAGTGCAACCTAAAACAATACAAGAAGGCATTGTTGGATTGTCTCTATGATCCGTTGAAGAAATATAAATAAATATTACTATTAAAAAAGTATCACAGTGAGTACATCAAACATCATATTCCTTTGATAATAAAAAAAAAATTGGACTTTATAAATAATGGTACCTAAAGCAAACATGCAGTGAAAAAAGCCACTACGAAAGATTACATCTGGAAACAATACCCTGTAATGTTATGTGCTAATTACAGAGTTAAAAAAGCATAGAACGCTTGATAATGGTGTAGACTTTTTGAATAAAATAAAATGAGAATAGGGTGTACATTGAGTAGAAAGCAATAGAAAGTGGCCTAGCAGAGAACGTTGACACTACAGAAAACAATAGTAAAAGTTGACTAACCGTTACTTAGAGGAACAGATGAGCCGGCTCAGCGAGCAAGGTAAAAAGTGGAGAGTTGGCTAAATCTGTTGTCGATCTCACAGATGTTTTCTTATTAACTCCCACAGTGTTTATAAAGGATTACAGAAGTGGGTGTGTATGTGAATGTCTGCCGTGTTCGCTCACACCAGATTTGTACACAAGTGTGCGATGTAATAATTTTTTTACATTGATTCAGCCTATTCATTACAGGAGAGGCGTGGAACCTGTGAAAATAAGGGCAACCGGGTACCCTTGTTCAGTTTTTGGACAAAGTGTACAGAGGTTTGTAACACATTTATTCGTTCAATAAACACATATTCTTTTTTAATCTTTGTTCAAATTTTTTATTTCCCATTTTTTTGTTTCTTATTTCCATTTATTTCTTTAGAACCATAGGTTTTTTTGAGCTAAACGTTTGATCATATACACCACGGAAATAATATGGCAGAAGCTAATGCATTGAGCTTCACTGAAGCTCAAATTTCTGAAATTATGCAGGGCCCGTCCCTATTCAATCCTACAGGGACAGATCAACCACTTACTTTTCAGTCTACTGGGGAGGAATTACTTAAAATGAAGAAAAAAGTCTCTGTACTGAGGTCCATGCACATTTTTTGCAAAAATATTTGAAAGCAAACATTATACTAACAGGTCTATTAGTTAAAAATGAACCGGCCCTTTTCTTAGACAATATGGAATATCGCAAGGGATTTAGTCAGATAGCCACCAAGTGTAGTAGAGATTTGATGGTACATACCATTACTACAGCACTCTGTATAGGTCAGAAGATACAAAAAGACCTGCAGTTAGATTTACATGTACGTTGGGCTGACAAATAGTGGTCCTTTGTCCCACTCTTTGGCACAGCTTCAACTTTTTATACATAGGGTTCTTCAATCATGCATTTTATATGATGAAATTATGATATTTCAAAACCATTTAATGCTTATGTGTCCACATGACTGTGTTTCTCTGTTTGTTTGATTTATCGTTTGAACACGCATGTTAAGTTTATTTTAACTTTTCTTTTTCCCTTTTTTGTGTAGATTCTGGTTCTCAGTATTCAAAACTGATTCCATGTATTCATGTATATATAATGATTTACTACTGATAACAGTTGCATGTATGCAAAACATATTCGGATTAAATACGAATATTGTTGTTTTTGAAAAATTTGCAATAGTAAGGACTGATTATTTACTCACTATTATTTCGTGTCAGCCACTTAATGGTCCAGACAATTGATATGTCTATGAACATTTTTGGTATGTGACCCAATTTAAACACTGGTCCATAGTCTGTCCTGTTCTTTTTTGAAGGTGGCAGATAGGTAAAATTGTCCACCTCAACTTCTACTATTTTTTGGCTTGATTTTGAAACATTTTTGCTGCAAGTTGCAGCTATATGTTGGGAACTTTCTTTTGGTACATGTTTGATTTTGGCTCCCTCGTTCCCAACATTAGGAGCATCCCTTCCGTACTTAGTGTGTCTGAAATAGTAGTTTTTGCTACGTTAGGGAGGTATACACTGAAATAACACACACAGAAGATTTGTATACAAGTGTGCGATGTAATCATTTTTTTGACATTGATTCAGCCTATTCATTACAGGAGAGGCATGAACCTGTGAAAATAAGGGCAACCGGGTACCCTTGTTCAGTTTTTGGACAAAGTGTACGGAGGTTTGGAACACATTTACTCATTGAATAAACACATATTCTTTTTTTATTTTCTTTCTAATTTTTTATTTCCCATTTTTTTGTTTCTTATTTCCATTTATTTCTTTAGAACCATAGGTTTTTTTAAGCTAAAAGTTTGATCATATACACCACGGAAATAATATGGCAGAAGCTAATACATTGAGCTTTACTGAAGCTCAAAATTCTGAAATTATGCAGGGCCCGTCCCTATTCAATCCTATAGGGACAGATGAACCACTTACTTTTAAGTCTAGTGGGGAGGAATTACTTAAAATGAGGAAAAAAAAAGTCTCCGCACTGAGGTCCATGCACATTTGTGGCGAAAATATTTGAAAGCAAACATTATACCAACAGGTCTATTAGTTAAAAATGAACCAGCCCTTTTCTTAGACGATATGGAATATCGCAAGGGATTTAGTCAGATAGCCACCAAGTGTAGTAGAGATTTGATGGTACATAACATTACTACAGCACTCCGTATAGGTCAGAAGATACAAAAAGACCGGCAGTTAGATTTACATGTACGTTGGGCTGACAAATAGTGGTCCTTTGTCCCACGCTTTGGCACAGCTTCAACTTTTTATACATAGGGTTCTTCAATCATGCATTTTATATGATGACCTTATGATATTTCACAACCATTTAATGCTTATGTGTCCACATGACTGTGTTTCTCTGTTTGTTTGATTTATCTTTTGAACACGCATGTTAAGTTTATTTTAACTTTTCTTTTTCCCTTTTTTCTGTACATTCTGGTTCTCAGTATTCAAAACTGATTCCATGTATTAATGTATGTATAATGATTTACTACTGATAACAGTTGCATGTATGCAAAATGTATTTGGATTAAATACGAATATTGTTGTTTTTGAAAAAATTGCAATAGTAAGGACTGATTATTTACTCACTATTATTTCGTAACAGCCACTTAATGGTCCAGACAATTGATATGTCTATGAAAATTTTGTTATGTGACCCAATTTAAACACTGGTCCATAGTCTGTCCTGTTCTTTTTTGAAGGTTGCGGATGGGTAAAATTGTCCACCTCAACTTTTTCTATTTTTTGGCTTGATTTTGAAACATTTTTGCTGCAAGTTGCAGCTATATGTTGGGAACTTTCTTTTGGTACATGTTCGCTCACACCCGCCAGGCCACTACGACAATGTTTGGCCTCCTCAATCCTGCCTGTGCATCCCCCTTGCGAGTGCAGGCCCACAGGTACGAAATGTCATTGATAGCGGAGGGGGATGGATGTGGATGAGGCGAGCGCTATAGGCCTGAAGCACAGTCATAGAACACAGACATATGTTGAGTGTAGTGACAGGGTCTTCAAAGGGGAGTCTGGAGACGTCGGGTCTGGGGTGGCCATGTGGATAAGGGTCCCCATGCGAAAGAACCCTTTGTGTTGTACATGGTATTCTGAACCTTGAGCGTTCCCATCTTTAAAGAGAATTATTTTTTACCGAAACAATACATTTGAAAAACATTGATTTACAAAATATATATGGGGTGGGGTAAGGGGTTAAAACAGGTGGGGAGGGGGGTTGCGGTATTGGCTGACATGTGGATAAGGGTCCCCATGTGAAATAACCCTTTGTGGTGTACATGGTATTCAGCACCTTGAGTGTTCCAATCCTCCCAGCCCCTTGCGAGCGCAGCCCACAAGTGCGAACAGCCATTGACAGCGGATGGGGGATGGATGTGGATGAGGGGAGTGTGATAGGCAAGCAAACTTGTTAAAGCACACCAAAGTTTGGTAAAGTGGATGGAAATGCCACTACAAATTATGCTGCTGCGGTTGAGGTAATGTCTGAATAAATCCACAGTATTGTCCATGGTCACTGAGGAATTCATCACGAATGGCTCGAATCACAAAAGCAGGTATTACTCGTCGAACGCGAAAACCCAGTCTTCGATGAATCCACCATGTAAAGGCACGATATGCCACAAGTCTGTACCACCTTTACATGAGATACAGAAATAGTTTGCTTGAATGAACCCAATAATTGAATGTTTTGTTTGTTTGCACTACCTTGTAAAATGTAATGCTTTAAAAAGTACCTTTCCATGCGAAGTACAGACAGTACTTGTAATTTCAAGTAGGGATCGATTTGAAATGTGAACACACATTTCAGCAAAAACAGTTTAGGAGATACTTCCAAGAGAAAGAAAAGTAATTGTTCGGAAAATGAATCTAAAGATGAACACTTTGGTTTCAGATCAGAATGAGTAATTAATTAAATTTACAGACAAATTATTTTGTCAGCGATCCATCAAAGTTATATTGATGTAGGGGAACAACATGTTATGTTAGCCGTCTCGGTGGTCAAACAGACACCATATATAGAGTGAACTTACTCGTTACTTGGATTACGAGGGCAAACTGTAGCTCAAAGTTCGTGCATAAGGACCATCATCATTCGCAGCACGGTTCTTGTAAGGCAGGCGTCCCTGAAGTCATGCAGCTCGGTAATGTATAGCGGTGGTGTGTCTTCTTCGGCAATGTAGGCTAAGCAGCCAGAGTTTTCTCTGCAGCAGCAGTTCTCCACCAGAGTAGGCATAAACTCACAATGATGGCAGGTACACCAGGTGGAAGCGTGTTCCATGCGACTGGGTTCAGGCTCAGACTCCGGCGATTGATCCTCATGACTTTCATCCGATTCCACATCGTATCCACTTTTTTCTCTTTCAAGGATTTCCTCTGAATATTTGGGCTCGTACAGGTGGGGCTGAATTCGTGCCATTGTTTGTGAATAGTGAAGAAGCACAGAATCAACAGTGAGGTAAATAAAAACGTTTTTGTTCGTATACAGTAAAGAAAAGAGGTTTACAATTAACAGAGAATATTAAAGAAAGACAAGCGAAGAAACAGCCATGTTACAAAAACACATCATGAAAAGCAAGATTTATAGGCTCAAACTTTAAAACTTTGCAAGGACATATGTTTAAATATGGTTTGGTAAAGACAACTACTGATTTAATGCATTTAAGTCAGTGTAAGTACCGGGTCTCAGTGTGTCATACTTGGCAGAGAGCTGAACAGAGCAGAAACAAATCAGGGAAGCTCGAAATGAAATACACTGACACGCAGGAAAAAGAAATTCCAGAGTTGTGTGATCAGAAAGGGTTTGTTTACACTTGTCAAGGAGCGAGGCAGCTTGGCATTTCCATGGAGACACGTCAATAGATTGCGCTCGGAGGACGTTGACATGAGACGTGCATTGGGGTTGTGAAATGGGCCATGAGCGTCTAGTGATATCAGCGTTAGGGGCGGGTGATCTGAATTAGTGACATGAGGGAATTTGAATTTCGGACGATGGATCAAAGGATAAAATTAGCACAAGGTGGCAGTACCCGACCCATTTTCGCATGTGTTAAAGTGAGAAAAACTCAGGTAAGTTGCATTGATTGGATTTTTTTTTAACAACGATCGATGTATGCTCTAAAATACATGCCCGGTCGATTGGGACAGTAACTTTTCTGATTGAATTAGTCATTTAAGCAATATTTGCAAAGCTCAGTGTTTGCAAGTTACATGGCTTCTGGGCGCTACATCACTGATTACATCCTTTATGCACCAATAGAGACAGCAGTGAATTTGGTCATTTCTCCCATTGTACACCAGATGTCACCTGGTATATCTTCCTTGATGACATCATCCCACATTGGTTAATAACTTTACTGATCCAGTTGACACAAGAATGTTTATTTATGGGTCAGCTGCGGCCCGTCCAATGTATCAATAGAACTATGTGGCAGGTGATGCATAAGCCGAGAGCTCTCACCATGACTAGAGCACGAATATCCTATTCTGCCAGGTTGCATTTTATACATACATGCCAGGTTATACATACACAGGAGATGCCAAAGGGGGGGGTGAGGGAGCTATAACCCTGCGTCTTTTGGTTGTAACCCCAAATCGAAGCTCAGCCAAAAGGCTAGCTAGCCCTGCGTTCAGACAGTCCCGACATTAGTGTAGCCCTGGATCTTTTCCAGACCTAGCAACACCCCCAAGCCTGTACATTGACTCTCGTCCCTATACAGACACAGATATAGTAATAAGAATAATTCTGGTGTTTTAGATTAAATGTACGTTGCCTGCATCTTCATAAATTGCCAGCATCCACATACATTGCCAGCATCCTCATACATTGTCAGCGTCCATATACATCGCCAGCATCCACATACATTGCCAGCATCCTCATACATTGCCTGTACCCTCATACCCTGCCAGCATCCACATACATTGCCAGCATCCTCATACATTGCCAGTATCCAAATACATTGCCAGCATCCTCATACATTGCCTGTACCCTCATACCCTGCCAGCATCCACATTCATTGCCAGCATCCTCGTACATTGCCTGCATCCTAATATCTTGCCAGCATCCACATACATTGCCTACATCCTCGTAAATTGTCTGCGCCCTCATACCTTGCCAGCATCCTCATACATTGCCAGTAGCTTCATTCCCAGAATTTGATAGGAAGGAAAAGAGGGCGAAAAAATGTTGCAGGCTGTAGTGTCAAAAAATGTAAGAAATGTTTGACCAATAGTGAATTAAAATGGGAATCCCCAGGAGGATCTAGAAAGTAATGCAGTGAGTGAAAGAGACTGGGCAATTCATGTTGCTCACTTGTATAGGCCCCCTGACGCTCGCATTTCTATATCTACTTCAAATTCTATAGGGTCTCTTTCTTTTCCTGTTGAGGACATCAAATCTCGTCATAGGGCAGCCTCTAATTCAAGTACATGGGGCCCAAACGGGATGAGTGATATAATGATGATCGACCCGCCACTTTGGCTCCATCTTGCACTTATTGTACCAAAACATAAAGTGGCACTCATCCCTGTCCCAGGGGCTTGAATGGGGGATAACAGCCGGGCAGCCCAAATTAACGGCCCGAGTGAAGCAAGGGCTGATAACGAGGGACCCGCGCCATCATCTCCTGTTCCAGGGTCTGGAGTTTTTTAACGGTGCACTCGGTACCTGTTTTAAATCATCTTGGAGGAATGACAGTATAATGGCAGTCAGGGGACTATTAACAGCCTTCCAATTTACATGCAAGAGGAACGGGGCCCTGGAAATCCCCTGCGCCAAGAACGGAAGACTCAGATATAAGATCAAGTTCAATTGTCTTTATTGTGTATTCAATTGCAGCATGAACAACGTAACATTATCCACAGGCTCTAAGTGCCTATGCAGTTGTCAGCTGATTTTGTTCACAAATTATGTCACATAATGCAGTCACATTGTAGAGGAGGAGCTAAGTACCCCCCTCGAACTGCCCCGCCCTTATTACCTATAGAGTGGAAACCAAAGTATGTGACCGATGCAGAACAGTTGAACCAGCAAAGAGCAGAGCGTGGACTCTGTGAAGTACCCATAAGCAGGGTTGGATCGTCCCCGGAGAGTGGGGGCCGGTTTCAGCCCACACCTGGGCCAGTTTTGAAGAAAAAAATGTGAAAAAAATAATATTTTAAAAAATAAATGTCTTTTTGAAGAAAAAACACCTGCAACGGCATAATTCATCAAAGCAAGTTAACACATTGTTACGCTCACCTGGTATCCACGGGGATGCCACCTTGCCAGTTGGTCACTGGTATCCTCTCAATGATTCCCTGGGATGATTCTCGTGGAAGTTCTGCCTGGAAATACAGGAGGACTGTGGTTAGGACTGGCCGACCAAGGTAAGTTTTCCCCCCACTTCCCGTGTGACTTCAGCCCCTCCGGGCCCTCTTCTCACCTTGTTGTAGAAGTTGGCGTGCTCTCCGTACTGCTTTCTGGGCAGGGGCGCGTTGACTTTCGTGGGCGTGTGTGGTCCAGTTACTTCACTGACAGCGGCCCAAGTAATGTCTTTCAGGTAGGTCTTATTGCTGTTTATGAGTTGTTATTCTTGCATGCCTTTCTCTGTTTGATAATGTCTCTTTTATCTCCTTTAGGTGTGCAGAGCATCCACGTGGTGAACAGGCTAGCTGGGCCTCGCCGCCAACGATAGCGCACAAAAGCGCTATGATGCGGTAAGGAAGCGCTTTGCGCAGTGCAGCAATGTCTTGTCTTCGCTGACCTGTGTTTCTCCTTTTTTCATAGGTTGCGGTGACTCCCAGTGCGTGTGGGTTTCCAGAGCGATGCCGGCCGAAAGGCGATCAGCCAGGTAAGTCTTTTAAGCAATTTGTGGTTGAAATGTCTCTGATACCTCCTCTAATGATGTCTTTTCTTCCTTTTTCAGGTCCTTTGGTCCGGGCGAAGCGCAGATCCAACGGAGCTACCCAGGAGCTGCGAGCAGTGAAGGATGGTGATCGCAGGTAATATGCTGCTGCTAACAATGTTCTTTTGTCTTTCTGCAGGTTCTGATTTTCCAGGCTCGTGAGTAAGCTGGACACAGTGAGCGTCACGTTGCTAGCTGCAAAGTAACACGAAGCGTGTTGTCTTGTTCAGGTGTGGTTTAAATAGCCTCTGCAAAGTAGTCCAGGTAAAGTAGTCCCTAGGCCACCACACCCAAAACACTATACCGCATAGCTTGGTTCTCAGGAATCAAGCTATGTAGATGCCTCCATGTTGGATAAATGCCTAAATAAAGTAGTTCCCTGAGCAGACCTCTTTCACTGTGCATGAGCCTGGCCCCAAGAGAGCCTGAGGCGTGGATGCCAGGCCTTATTTGAGATCCGAGTCCTGATTTCACCTGGCCAATGGGGTCCAAATCCCTTCCAGTCGATGAGATAATATAACTTGGCTCTAGAGTATTTAGAGTCCAGGATGCCTTTGACTTCAAATTCAGGTTCTCCATCGATAAGTATCGGTTTTGGTGGTGTCTCAATTTGTGTACCAGGTTGCATTGGTTTTACATGAAATACCAGATGGATTTGTAGATTAGGTGGTAAATCCAATTTGACGGCTGCCAGGTTTATAATTGCCTTGATTTTATAGGGTCCTAAGTATCGTGGATGGAAGGTCCGGGTCCCTTTGATGGGTACAAATTTGGTGGCTAACCAAACCTTGTCTCCCACTTGATAGTCTGGGGCCTTTTTCCGATTTTGGTCGGCAAAATGCTTTTGCTTTTCCTTAGCATGAATGAGATGTTCCTTCGCCTTTCTAAAAGCCTGAGTGATGGTTGTGTGGAGAGTCATTACTGCAGGCATTTCCAAGCTGGCTGGAAGGTCGAGTTCGAGGTACGTGGATGCCTGCCATACAGGGTGTAAAAAGGTGTTTGTCCTGTGCTAGAATGCACGGAATTGTTGTACATATACTCGGCTATCCAAAGTAGGTCTTTCCAATCTCTTAATTCATGGTGCAGCATGCGCCGTAAATACTGTCGAGGGTCTGATTGGTCCTCTCGGTTTGGCCGTCTGTTTGGGGATGGTGACTGGTAGATAACCGGACATCAATCTGCGCCATTGCACAACATTTTCTCCAAAAGTTAGATACAAACTGGCTGCCTCGATCAGAGACCAGAACGGATGGGAAGCCATGTAGCTTAACAATGTCCTCCAGAAACACTTTTGCTAAGGTGGATGCGTCTGGGAGGCCTTTGAGAGGAATAAAGTGTGCCATCTTAGAAAATAAGTCCACGACTACAAGAATGGTGTTAAACCCTTGACTGGGAGGCAGATCAGTGATGAAGTCAAGGGAAAGAGTGTGCCATGGAGCGGGAGGAATGTCCAATCGTTGTAGGAGACCCAGTGGTTTTTGTTTTTGTGATTTATTTTGTGTGCAGACACCGCAAGACTGAATGTACTGGACGATGTCCTTTTGCCAGGTAGGCCACCAAAAGTTCTGTTTGACTTTAGCTAAGGTTTTGGCAATCCCAGGGTGTCCTTCGATCAGAGATTCATGGTAATTTGAAAAAATATGCTGTTGTAATTCCTTCTTGGGTACATATAGCCGGTCTCTAAAGAAGGGCAATTGATCCTTGATGCAATATTGTTCTCCTTGAGTTTGCCATGCGAGGAAGGCATCAGAATCCATCGCTTGTCGAATTTAATTTCGTAATTCTGCTTGTGTTAGGGCTATCGTGATACCCAAGAGTTTGTCTTCAGGTATGATGGGTACCGGGTCTGGGGTTGTATATACCATTTCATTGATGCCCATACGAGATAAGGCATCAGCCTTTCCATTCTTGACCCCTGGTCGAAACGTGATTACATAGTCATATTTGTCGAAGAAAAGGGCCCACCGCAATTGGCGCGAGGACTGGGCCTTAGCTGTTTTGAGATATTGCAGGTTTCGGTGGTCTGTGATGACTGTAATGGTGTGTCTAGCCCCCAGAAGATAGTGTCACCATGCTTTGAAAGCAGATTTGATGGCCAGGAGTTCTTTGTCCGTGATGGTGTAATTCATCTCCGTAGGTGAGAACTTTTTTGACCAAAAGGCCACATGATGCAGTTGGCCAGTTTTTGGGTCCCTCTGTGAGAGGACAGCTCCCACTGCTGGAAGCATCAGTTTCCACGACATAAGGGAGGTCTGGACGAGGCTGTTGCAGGATCGGGGCAGAGGTAAATCTTCGTTTCAGTTCCTGGAAGGCTTTTTCCGCTTCTTCGGTCCAAGCAAACATTTTATTGTTTTTTCGTAGCAGTACAGTGATCGGGTGCACAACCTGAGAGAAGTCTGGGATAAACCGGCGGTAGAAGTTTGCAAAGCCCAGCATGTTCTGTATCCCTTTCAGAGACGTTGGTGATGGCCATTTTAGAATGGCGTCTACTTTGTCTACGTCCATTCTGATGCCTCCTGGCGTAAGGATGAAACCAAGAAACTCTACTTCGGTGACGTGAAAAAAGCATTTCGAGACTGAGTACACTAAGATGTCATCTATGTACACTAAGGCGCAAACATCAATCAATTCTCTCAAGACGTCATTCATGAAATATTGAAACGCTGCAGGAGCGTTGCACAACCCGAAAGGCATGACTTGATATTCGTACAAGCCATATTTGGTACGGAAAGAGGTTTTCCACTCATCTCCGCTTCTGACTCGGACCAAGTGGTACGCACCTCAAAGATCGAATTTGGTATAAATCTGGGCATCTTTGACTTGGTCCAGCATTTCAGGGATAAGTGGCAAAGGGTAGCGGTTCTTCACTGTGATCTAGTTTATTGCGCGGTAATCAATACAGGTTCTCAAGTCCCCTTCTTTTGTCGGTACGAAGAACAAAGGACTGGCTGCCGGGGATTTTGATGGGCGGATAAATCCGTTTGCAAGGTACTGGTCTAAATAGGATTTTAAATGAAGGTTTTCTGATTCAGTGAGAGCGTAGATCCTGCCGCAAGGGATTTGTGCACCAGGAACAAAGTCAATCTGACAGTCATATGGCCTGTGCGGCAGCAATGTGTTAGCCTGGTCCTTTTGGAATATGTCCTGAAAATCGTGGTATTCATATGGCAAGGTATTAGTTACTCCTAGGGCAGATACTGCTGTTTTGGAAGTCTTGGAGATACAGAAATCGGGTTCCGGGTTTGGATAATAGCATGCCGGAGAGCAATCGCCGGGGAAGGTTAATTTTCATGCCTGCCAGTCTATCAAAGGGTTATGAGCAACTAACCATGGCATCCCTAGTATTAACCGGAACTGAGGTGCCTTAATGAGATCGAACGAAATACACTCCCGATGTCCATCCTGGCACAGCAGGGTTACTCCAGCTGTGCACTGGGTAACTGGTCCGGAGGCGATTTCTGTCACACCCACGGTAGTTACCTTGTCCCTGGTTGACTTGGAACATAAAGGAAGTCTCATCTCTGCTGCCAACTCTTGATCAATATAATTGCCAACTGCTCCGCTATCGATGTACGCTTCTATGGCATGCATCTTTGACGACTGTTGGTGGTTTATTAAGATCACTGGTGTTGCAAAGTGCGAGGTCGGTGGCTCTTTCTCCTCACTCGACAAACTGACCTCTACGGTTGCCGAGCTTGGTAGTTTTCCGATTCCTTAACTGCCTCCTTTTCTGTGGCCCGACTGTCCTCCTTGGGGGTTTTACTGGGCAGTCCTTCAGGAAATGTCCTGGTTTTCCACAATACAAACAAAGTTGTTGCTGTCTTCTTTTATCCCGCTCTTGTTTCGTTAATGGAGGTCGTATCCCTCCGATCTGCATGGGTTCTACAGCATTTTCTGGCACCCGTGGTGCGTTGTCCCTTGATCGAACATAAACCACAGGAGAGTCTGTTTTGGACCGCTCTGCTTTTCGGTCCTGCAACCGGTTGTCTAGCTGCACTACCAGATTTATGAATTCTGTGCAGTCTCGGGGGGGGGGGGGGTGAACTACCTGAGCTAAGACGTCCTTAAATTCGCCTCGCAAGCCTCGATGGAATAACGTGGTTCTTTTGTTTTCTGGCCACCTGGCTTCGGCAACCAGTCTATTAAAAGTAGCAATGTACGTCAACAAGTCCTGATTCCCCTGCCGGAGAGATAAGAGTTTGTTGTCAACTGCTTGTTCCTGGGTATGGCGAGCAAAATGTTTTTCCATTTCTCTCTGGAACCCCTCATAGTCCTGTAACAGTGGATCGTCATGGGTTACCAACGGCACCAACCAATCCGATGCGCTTCCACTCAAGTACGATAAGACAAAAGCTACCCGAGCTTGGTCGTTTGGAAATGCTCCAGGGCGACAAAGGAAATTAAGGCGACACTGATTTATGAACGCCGCACACTTCCGTGGGTTGCCTGAAAACGTTTCTGGTGGTGCCAGGGGAACTGTTCCAGGTAACGTGATCTGTACTGGAGTCAGGGTAAAAGATGAGGAGGTGGGATTTTGCATCGATGGATTTCCCCCAGGCAGAGGAGTCTGTCCTTCCTGTGATTGCAAGAACTGTCTACCGATCTCCTCGGTGCAACGGTGCAATCTTTGGTTACTATTAGGTCTCTTCAGAGTGCATTAGTCTCTTGTCGGGCATAATGAACCTCGGCACGAAGGACCCCCAACAATTGGGCCAATTGGTCAATTTCCGATCTCTCCATGGCGCCCAGGTGGATTAGTTATGGTAGGCTTCGCGTTCTGTTACGCTCACCTGGTATCCACGGGGACACCACCCTGCTAGTTGGTCTCTGGTATCCTCTCAATGATTCCCTGGGATGATTCTCGTGGAAGTTCTGCCTGGAAATACAGGAGGACTGTGTTTAGGGCTGGGCGACCAAGGTAAGTTTTCCCCCACTTCCCGTGTGACTTCAGCACCTATGGGGTCTCTTCTCACCTTGTTGTAGAAGTTGGCGTGCTCTCCGTCCTGCATTCTGGGCAGGGGCGCATTGACTTTCGTGGGCGTGTGCGGTCCAGTTACTTCACTGACAACGGACCAAGTAATGTCTTTCAGGTAGGTCTTATTGCTGTTTATGAGTTGTTATTCTTGCATGCCTTTCTCTGTTTGATAATGTCTCTTTTATCTCCTTTAGGTGTGCGGGGCGTTCGCGTGGCGAACTGGCTAGCTGGGCCTCGCCGGCCAATGATGGTGCACAAAAGCGCTATGATGCGGTAAGGAAGCGCTTTGCGCAGTGCAGCAATGTCTTGTCTTCGCTGACCTGTGTTTCTCCTTTTTTCATAGGTTGCGGTGTGCTCCCAGTGCGTGTGGGTTTCCAGAGCGATGCCGGCCGAAAGGCGATCAGCCAGGTAAGTCTTTTAAGCAATTTTTGGTTGAAATGTCTCTGATACCTCCTCTAATGATGTCTTTTCTTCCTTTTTCAGGTCCTTTAGTCCGGGCGAAGCGCAGATCCAACAGAGCTACCCAGGAGCTGCGAGCAGAGAAGGATGGTGATCGCAGGTAATATGCTGCTGCTAACAATGTTCTTTTGTCTTTCTGCAGGTTCTGATTTCCCAGGCTCGTGAGTAAGCTGGACACAGTGAGCGTCACGTTGCTAGCTACAAAGTAACATGAAGCGTGTTGTCTTGTTCAGGTGTGGTTTAAATAGCCTCTGCAAAGTAGTCCAGGTAAAGTAGTCCCTAGGCCACCACACCCAAAACACTAGACCGCATAGCTTGGTTCTCATGAATCAAGCTATGTGGATGCCTCCATGTTGGATAAAAGCCTAAATAAAGTAGTTCCCTGAGCAGACGTCTTTCACTGTGCATGAGCCTGGTGCCAAAGGCGCCAGGACTGGCCCCAAGAGGGCCTGAGGCGTGGATGCCAGGCCTTATTTGAGATCTGAGTCCTGATTTCACCTGGCCAATGAGCTTGCCAGTGGGGATCAGGGCTGAGGGTCGTGACACATGTGTTACCTTGCTTTGATGATTTATTTGCATGCATGATGTGTGCATCATAAATTATGATGCATGCATCATTCACATGCTGCTGCAGCATGCATCATTCACATGCTGCTGCAGCATGCAAAGTTGAGGCGCCAGGGCCCCGCCGGGCTGGCTGCTGTCACTGCACTGCCACTCCAGCGGGCAATGTG
Source organism: Ambystoma mexicanum (assembly GCF_040938575.1). Taxonomy (NCBI): domain Eukaryota; kingdom Metazoa; phylum Chordata; class Amphibia; order Caudata; family Ambystomatidae; genus Ambystoma; species Ambystoma mexicanum. The sequence goes on along the minus strand of NC_090929.1, from coordinate 74,810,930 downwards.
CCCCCTGGAGTTGCTCTGCTGTTGTATTACTGATAAATATGTATTAGTGATATTAGTGATAAACTACCAATTTTAGAGTACAATAAGCATCAATTTCGGACTATGTATTTTGCCTTTCGCAAGTTGCAGTAATAGCATGGGTTTGTTTCTACAGTTGTTTCTGTTACGATCATCGCAAGTCATTCCATCTCTGTGTCCTTGGTCACTTGACAAAATCCTTGTGCCTAAAGGCATCTGTACAGTGTACAAATATTTGACCGTAGCACATAAAATGGCCATTGACTTCATTGTGCCACAATGAATGCTTTGTTGTAATGTGTCTATCTTTCCCATCTCCCAGGCATGCTGTTCAGGGTGTTTGTTTGCATGTATGAGGTAACGAGTTCTTAGAGAATGGGATGTCCTCTGAGTGTGCTGCTTTCCCTATTTTGCCAACCTCTGATGCCTGAAAGTAGATGCATGCAGGTTTGACATGCGGCCAACTTTGCACCAAACCTGCAGATTAATTTAACTGGTCTGCTGTTAAATCTCAGTTACCAGTTTAATGGTATCCATTACAGAATAATTGCTAATTTTACTATAGCCTATATCAGGGGTGCACAACTGATTTTGACAGAGGGCCGAAAGTACCCTACATGATGGCTATAGTGGGCCGAAAAGTAAATGTGGGTGGGGCGGTAGGCGTGGCGTGGCGGCAGAATTTTTCAACCCCTAATTTTTATTAAACACTATGCCCCATGGCCCCCACCCCTCATGCAAACACTATGCCCCAAGACACCCACCCCTCAAGCAAACACTATGCCCCATAGCCTCCACTCCCCGACCAAACACTATGCCCCATGACACCCACCCCTCATGCAAACACTATGCCCCATAGCTCCCACTCCCCGACCAAACACTATGCCCCATGACACCCACCCCTAATGCAAACACTATGCCCCAAGGCACCCACCCCTCATGCAAACACTATGCCCCAAGACACCCACCCCTCATGCAAACACTATGCCCCAAGACACCCACCCCTCAAGCAAACACTATGCCCCATAGACCCCACTCCCCGACCAAACACTATGCCCCATGACACCCACCCCTCATGCAAACACTATGCCCCACAGCCCCCACTCCCCGACCAAACACTGTGCCCCATGACACCCACCCCTCATGCAAACACTATGCCCCAAGACACCCACCCCTCATGCAAACACTATGCCCAAAGACACCCACCCCTCATGCAAACACTATGCCCCAAGACACCCACCCCTCATGCAAACACTATGCCCCAAGACACCCACTCCCCGACCAAATACTATGCCCCATGACACCAACCCCTCATGCAAACACTATGCCCCAAGACACCCACCCCTCATGCAAACACTATGCCCCATGACACCCACTCCCCGACCAAACACTATGCCCCATGACACCCACCCCTCATGCAAACACTATGCCCCATGACACCCACCCCTCATGCAAACACTATGCCCCATGACACCCACCCCTCATGCAAACACTATGCCCCAAGACACCCACACCTCATGCAAACACTATGCCCCATGACACCCACCCCTCATGCAAACACTATGCCCGAAGACACCCTCCCCTCATGCAAACACTATGCCCCAAGACACCCACCCCTCAAGCAAACACTATGCCCCATGCCACCAAGAATGCACCATGCATACATACTCATACAGACCCCAACCCCCCCTGCATACAAACTAACAAGCATACACCATGCACCCATACAGACCCGAACCCCCCACCCCCAACTCAGTACACAAACCCACAAGCATACACCATGCACCCATACAGACCCGAACCCCCCACCCCCAACTCAGCACACAAACCCACAAGCATACACCATGCACCCATACAGACTCGAACCCCCCCACCCCCAACTCACCAAACAAACTCACAAGCATGCACGGATACAGACCCGGACCCTCCACCCCCACATCTCAACATACACTGAACGTGCACACAACAACAACAAACATTCAGGCAGACCGACCCCTCCAAACTCCTCCCCCCCCCCAGCATCTCAACATACACTTCACTTGCACACAAACACATTCAGGCAGACCCGACACACCCCACCCCCGCATCTCAACACACACTGCACTTGCACACCAACACATTCAAGCAGACCCGACACACACCCCACCCCCGCATCTCAACACACACTGCACTTGCACACAAACACATTCAAGCGACCCGACACACACCCCACCCCCGCATCTCAACATACACTGAACTTGCACACAAACACATTCAGGCAGACCCGACACACACACCCCCTCCGCATCTCAACACACACTGCACTTGCACACAAACACATTCAAGCAGACCCGACACACACCCCACCCCCGAATCTCAACATACACTGAACTTGCACACAAACACATTCAGGCAGACCCGACCCCCACACCCCTCCGCATCTCAACATACACTGCACTTGCACACAAACACATTCAAGCAGACCCGACACACACCCCACCCCCACATCTCAACATACACTGAACTTGCACACAAACACATTCAAGCAGACCCGACACACACACCCCCTCCGCATCTCAACATACACTGCACTTGCACACAAACACATTCAAGCAGACCCGACACACACCCCACCCCCGCATCTCAACATACACTGAACTTGCACACAAACACATTCAAGCAGACCTGACACACACCCCACCCCCGCATCTCAACATACACTGAACTTGCACACAAACACATTCAGGCAGACCCCACACACACACCCACTCCGCATCTCAACACACACTGCACTTGCACACAAACACATTCAAGCAGACCCGACACACACCCCACCCCCGCATCTCAACATACACTGAACTTGCACACAAACACATTCAGGCAGACCCGACACACACACCCCCTCCGCATCTCAACACACACTGCACTTGCACACAAACACATTCAAGCAGACCCGACACACCCCCCACGCCTGCATCTCAACATACACTGCAGACATACAAATACAAACACACCTATACACACCCGACACCCCCCCACCTCCGCATCTCAACATACATACAAAAACAAAAAACACAGTCAGGACGGACCCGAGACACACACACACAAACATACAGCCCCCCCCCACCATGTACTTACCCAGACGTGCTGGAACGCTGGCGAGGTCTCTGTTACTACGGCTGGTGTGGCAAGCAAGGCTGAAATGCCTTCCGGCATCAAGCCTTACTGGCCACGCCAGCCGTAGTGCTGGCACTCCATTGGTGCAGCACACACGCACTACGTGGCTCATATGAGCGGCGTGGTTCGTGTGCACTGAACCAATGAGGGCCAGTGTTTTGTCCGGCCCGTAAGACAACAAAGACTTTCCTAATGGAGGGCGGCCGATGCTGCTTGCGGGCCGCCCTCCATTAGGAAAGGCTTTGTGCCTCGCGGACCGGACAAGACGGCATGGCGGGCCGCAACTGGCCCGCGGGCCGTATGTTGTGCACCCATGGCATATATGATAGCTCAGTGGGTTGAGCACTCACTGCTGCGATTTGTGTGTGATCTGCAGGTTCGAATCCCGGCAAGGCCATCTCAGCCTTTCATCCTTCTTAGCTCGATAAATGAGTACCAACACAGGCTGGGTGATATTGTATGCAAATTTGTTCTATAAAAAACAGCGTAGGTGTAAGTGCTATACAATAATAATAATATTTGGCCTTGGACGTCTGCTTGCATTCACAGTAATTTGACAATATGGATCTATACACACAGATATTAATGATACATATGGTGATCCATTCTTGTATGAAATGTATATCACATTAGTGAAATCATAACCATATCTTTCGTAGTGTACTTAGGAACAATGCCATTTGACACCACTTCCTGTTTTGTCAAGGGGTCAAAGGTCATGTTTCATTGCTTCCTGGGATGTCACTTTGGGGTGGGGTCAAATGACATCACTTCCGTTTATGTCATCAGAGGTTAAGGGTCGTGAGGCGAGGGGTGGGCCACTTTTTTGAGACAAGGGGTGGGCCACTTTTTTTGGGTGTCCGGGCCTATTTCTTGTCCCAGTCCGACCCTGCCCATATAAAAGTACCAGTACCTAAGAGAATCTGGGAGGCAAGGTACCCATTGAGAAAACTGTACCTACATGCAAGACAAAGGCCCTCATTAGGACTCTGGCGCTAAACCATGGTGCTATTAGCACCATTGTTCATGCCGGAGTCCGCCATGAAGAAAGGGGGAATTACCACCCCATTCCAAGGTTGGCAGGGCGGTAATTCCCCCTTTCTCCATGGCCCTTCCCCATTCCCATTTTTGCTCCATAGGGCTCAATGGGAATGGGGAAGGCGGCAATTACGGTACCGCAAATTGCGGTACCGTAATTGCCATTAAGGTCCCTTTGCGGGTCCCTACTTTAACGGCTGGTAAGGCGTTAAGGGGTTAACGGCGCCGCAGCCTTTTACGGCGCCGTTAACCCCTTAACGCCGGCATCGTAATGACCCCCAATATGATGGCCATTTCAATGAGGTTCCTGAAGAAGCAGAGCAGATGAAAGGCAAGGATGAATGGTGATGTCACACAGAAAGAGATGACGCACACAAGAAAGTACTGAGGATAAGTCACATCTTGGGATCAAGGTGAAGAAACGTATGCCACAGACACAGATGAAGACATTAAGCTCGTTTATACATGTACAGATGCCACAGAAACTCAAGCAGCAAAGTAATCTTGAAAGCTAGCTTCAAGCTTTATAGTAAACAGATCGTGGCAAGCACCAATATATATATAGATGCATATGGACAAATAAAAGATGGACGTTTTCACTACGCATTATAAAGCAGTGCTGAACATGAACAAGAAGGCCTCACTTCAGCGTGTTGCAGTTAAAAGCAAATTTAATTACAAATAAATCTCAGCAGAAGGAGTTGGATGAGCCAAGAAGCCAAAGTCTTATCAAACAGGAATTGGCTGACATTGGATACAAATTATGTGAAGGAACAAGAGGCTCCTGTTCAGAAAGCTTGAGCAAAACAAAAGACATCAGAGGAATATTAAAAAATAATATTAAATGCACGAAAAGGCTCGATTTTATGGTGTCCAGTTACGTGGAAGGAAGAAATTGGACGATCGATGTGCTCACACCTACGCACGAGGGCAGGCTGTGGCTTCACTCCTTAAAAATTCTCAGAGCACAGTACAAACTCAAGGCCAACCTTCAAAGCACTAATTAACACTGGACCATTTAGGTGATGATGGATTGATACATTAATTGGTTGGAAGCTAGTGTTATAACGAGCCCACCAGCACCTGGACGTTCAGTCTGCATGCTGCTAGATGTAGGTGGAAAAGTACTGATGTGGGGTTAGAAGCCGACCAATTGTAGAGGACCATGTAATCTAGGATCCTATAGTTTGTGTAGGCAATGGAACGTCCTGTATTTAGTGACGATCATAGTGGCCATTTTGAGGGGAGGGCTTAGTTGCCCCACCTGATGTTAAGTACTCTATCACTCTCCTTCACGGTTCTATACTGATATGGAACTTATACTAGATATTCACTTAGAGCCAATCACTCCCTCCAATAGGTTTTGTAGTTTGCCAGGTAGGTAGTGACACAGGTCATTAAGTCACTGATGACGATTTTATGCAATATAAACTCATTTTCTACTAAAATGAGTCGAGTAAGAGGATCTAACTAATGCTGATGTTCGTTGTACTCCGTGTTTTATATACTTGTAATAAAACGGACTCCACTACCCGAGTCATTTTGATTATTGATTGTATGAATACAATCTGCATGCCCATCCATCTCCAGGGTATTGCTACTCATCTTAAAGGGCTGGCAAACCCAGTTCACTTGGTAGCAGAGAGAGAATGGTTCTTTAAAAAGTCCATCGACAGTCGACATAAGTAAACTATAGAGTCTTGGTAATATCGCACAAACTTTGCCATTCGGCTGACGGGACGTGAAGCTCCCTGCAGATAGTGGTTAGCATAAATGACAAAAAATTCCTTGCAAGGAAGGTGTGACGGGTCCCCTTAGTTTGGATTAAAATCCCCTCCCACTTCTACAAAGAGCGGAACGGAAAACAGTTTGAAGAGGCGGTAACGGAGGCAGCAATCCTGAGGGTCCGAAGAAGAAAATATGCGAATAGTGAGTAGAAACTGAGGAGTATGGCAAATTGTTGCATGCGTAGTAAAATAAAGGAGAGTAACGGAGGGAGGCGGGATAAACATAATGTAAGAGTAAGAGTGTAAAAATATATATTTACATGAGGAATGTGATATTGACTTCAGTGTGGCTGAGCAATATAATAAGTAATATCGTGTTAGAAGCCACGATGACGAGGATACGCCGTATACCTACGTTTTAAAGAACGTTAGAAGAAATCTTAATCTAAAATCCCATTTGTTGATGACGTAGAAAACAGGTCCGATTTAAGACGGACCTAAAGAGATAGATTTAAGTTCCATGAGGAGCATTTTTAGAGGCTAAGACGAGTCTTAGAGAAAAAGATCGTAGGAAATTTCATGTGACCAGTCAAGTTTGTCTGTTTCTTTTATGTGGTTTTGAAAGTATGACGACGTCATAGCTAAAGAAAAAATGTATGATAAATAAGAGAAGTGTGAAGGTGAGTAAAAGAAAGTGATTGTTTTCATTGTATTTGATGGTTGTTTTTTAGCAAGATTAAAGTAAAACTGTGATTAAATGGGATTGGAGCTTGTGACGATTGGTGCTCGCTCATATGGTATTGTTCTCTTGAAACATGATTAAACCTGTGATCAAAAGCAAACGAGCGTTAAATAAGTTAAGAATAGACAAATTGAGAATGGAGGATGTTACTCCATTAGTGCATCTCTGCAAGCAATTGGCAAAACATGCACCTAAACTTAGTCAGTACAGTGCAGAATGGGTTAAAGGAACCGCAGACAAAATGTTTATGCCGTGGCCACAAGGCGTATCACTATCGATCACAAGGCAGTCTTGCAGCATATGATGACATATTTGCATGCAGCATATACTGGGGAGAATCTAGACAAGTGCCTAGTGAGCTTAGAGCTTTGGAAAATGTATGAACAAGAGAAAGATGAGGAGTCTCCTTTAAATTGGATACTTATTGTATGCAAGGAGGGGGGGTGAAGAGCCCTCTGCTTCACCCGCCCTGTCTGAAATAGAAGACGAGAGTAAGAAAGAGGATGGGTTATACCCATTAAGGGAACTTAAAGCAGCAGCAGGGTATAGCAACCTGGTTTATGAGTCACCTACGCAAAGTAGTGACGAAGGCCCAGAGAAGAATATCGAAAAAGATGTTATCTCTACAGTCCCGAGAGACAAGGAGAGACGCGATGAGGAAAGAAGTGATCGACCAAGTACATCTCTAGATATAGGAAGAGAGATAAAGAGTATGGGCCTCATTACACGGTAGGCGGTAAGGGTTTACCGGTACCAGTATTTTACCGGTACCGGTAAATCCTTACCGCCTTACTACGGGGTCCCTTTGCTTTTTGCAGGCGTTAAAAACCAACCCGCAAAGGGACCCAGGGAGCTAATTACGGTACTGCAATTTGCAGTACCGTAATTAGCGCCTTCCCCATTCCCATTATGCCCTATGGGGCAAAAATGGGAATGGAGAAGGGCAATGGTGGAAGGGGGAATTACCGCCCCGCCAACCTTGGAATGGGGGGTGGTCGGTCAAAATCTCGAAAAAAAAATCTCGACTAACAATAAGGTCGAAAAAAAAAGACCGAAAAAAAAGTCGAATTTCTCTTTTTTTAATTATATATTTATTTTGGGGTCCGGGATTAAAAAAAAAAAGGTAAAAAAAAAAATAAAAACACATTTAAAAAAAGGGGGGTTGGAGGGGAACCCCCCCATTTCGAATAAAAAACGTCATTAAAAAAAATGTGACTTTTTTTTCGGCCTTTTTTTTCGAGATTTCTTTTTCCAAGATTTTTTTTTCGGTCTTATGACCATAAATCGGAATGGGGCGGTAATTCCCCTTTCCACCAAGGCGGTGCCGGTATTTTATCGGCATGAACCATAGCGCTAATAGCGCCATGGTTCTCCGCCTACCGTGTAATGAGGCCCTATGAAGGGAGAAAGAGATCAAACTGATGAGATAGCACTCTTACAGAATAAATGGACAGAGGTCAGATTTTGCATAAACTCAATGGTAAAGGCATTGAGGACGTAAGACAAAGGGGAGATCAAGATGAGCAAGATAAAAAGACAAAGAAAGGGAAGAACGATTGAAAGACGAAGGAGCAAAAAGAAAAGATAGACAGAGACGAGAGCAGTTCTATCATGACGAGCAGGCTAAAACACAAGAGAGAGCAGAAGAGCAAAGATAACGCGACAATAGACAAAGAACAGCTGATGAGCAAGAGGGGCTAGAAAGAAAAAGAATGGAAGAGGAAGAGCAGAAGAAAAGGGAAAAAAGAATGAAAAGACAAAGGGATGAGGAGATACGAAGGGCAAATGAAAGAAGGGATGTTAAAAAGAAAGAGGAAGACAGAGTGAGAGAGGACGCTAGAAAGCGAAGAGAATTTGACGATGATATGGAACGTAAAATAAGACAGAGAGCACGCGATCTCGATTACATAGAAAAGGAAGTAAGAAATCCTGATCCAAAAGTAGCATGGGAAGATATGGAGGAATTCTTCCCAGAATACGAGTCATTACCAGGCCCGTCCAGAGCAAATCTAGAGGACGAGTTTGACTCGAGGAGCATTGGGTAAGCGATTGATAAAGTATACCATGAAATGAGAGCTCAGAAAGAGCCAAGGGAGAAGGGGAAAAATGACTGTCTCGAGAGCACTCAGTTGTATGACTTTAGACAGTTTGACTATGAATAGAGGTGAGGAGGAGAGAAGTTGCACAAGTTGGCACAAGAAATGTCAGACGAAGAAAGGGAAGCCTTCCATGGGGAAGAGAGAGATAACGCATGTGGTTCTGAGGGATGTCTTTCTAGAGAGAAGGAAATAAGATGGTCGGATTTAAACATGCCTGTATCTACGGCGTCAGAGCCATTGACACAGTCAGACCGACCTAGGGGCAACTCCACGGTCAGAGGGGGGAGTCGCTGTCTTATGTAAGTAGGTTAAGATCATTGCCAGGTAGACGGCGATGTGGCAATATTGTCCCTGCAGTGGACAGACAAATGATGAGAGATGAGAATGAGTTTGGGGCATCTCAGTTTCCCTTGTTAGAAAAAGGAGGGGCCAGACCACAGTGTGTACTGTTGCCCCAGTTGGACAAAGATAATTTAAGGTGTAAACTCCCAATTTTGACTTCTGGCGCTGGGAAATGGATATGTGAATTAGAGAAAATGTCGGGGAAATACGTTGGCCATAGGGGACATTAAAGGTCTTTTAATCACCATACTTGGTGAGAGAGCTAATGACGTGTGGACACACGCGAAGCTTGGGGAAATTCTATACCAGTGTTCTATCATATATTATGACAAGGGCTGCCATAGCCAGTACAGAAGCAGCTCAAGAAGTTAGTGGGGATAGAGGCTAAACCATGGTCCGAAATTCAGCTGACTATTGCACATTACTTCATACTCTTGCAGGAAAAGAATCGCAAAAAAGACGATGCTCGCAAAGGCTAGGAGGCAAAGTTAGTGCAGAATAAACTATCCAAATATGCCATTGAAGGGGCAATGTTGACCAGAGTAGACGGATCAAACTCACAGCAGACAATGAACATGCCGCAAGTGAATAATCAAAGGCAGTTCGATCAAAACAATAGTGGATATACTCCACGAGGAAGGGGATTTCGAGGACAAGGTTGGCAAGGTTATCAAGGGAATTGGCAGAATAATCAGGGAAGCTTTCAGAATAACCAAGGTGTGTTTCAAAATATGCAGAATGGTAATCAGAGTATGCCAAATGGGCAGGTTGGGAGACCACCGCCTGTATGTTGGATGTGTGGAATGACAGTGCACCTTTTTTTGCACATGTAGAAGTCAAGGAATGGTGCAAAATGGCCAGTTTTTAAGAATGGGATGTCAAATCCCCCTTCATATTCGCAGCAGAATGGAGATGGATTTGCGCAGAATCAAACAGTGCAGATGCAAGTGCCGAGAGTACAGCAAGGCTTGCAACCACAGCAGGTAGAAGTTAGTCTGCCACAAGGACAGTCACAGCAATCGCCTATGCTTCAGCAAACCGCGAACACAGGTCAGTTAGTGACTCCTTGAATGGGGGATGTCACTGCCAATGGAAGGAATCCTTTTACAAGTAATGAAGTAATGGGATGAGGCTGAACCCGCAATAGGACAGCTCACTGGAAGACCTGATGTGTTCAATACTATCCATGACGCCGAACCCTCATGAGGAACCAGGGGTGGGCGCCAGAATAGGAGGCAAAGGTTTTTCGTTTTTAATAGACATGGGTGCAACACGCTCATGTATACGAGAGGGAAACTTTCAATGTCTGGCAATGTAATAAATACTCAGTGAATACTCAGGTGTTCACAGGAGCTACAAGCAGAGTTCGTTTTACTGATGAAGGTATAGTGTTTTCAACACCAGGAATGCATTATGTAAACGTGTGCGAAATTATTATGGCATACGCAGGGCAACTAGCTATGAAAGCAATTCCATTAGAACCAGAGGTTTTTCAGTATGGAGTACGCATTCTGTTGTCATTGTTACCAGGCCTAGCAGGTAGACCAATGAGAACTCCAGATGAATTTTTGTTTAGACCAAGAATACCTATGCTTGAAGAAAAGGGACGGGTTTTTCCCTTAGAGATACAAGCAGCCATAGTACGAGGGGAAATGGCTTTGCTTGATGGACATGATGATGAAGGAAAACAATGGCGCATAGTAATCGCCATCGGGGAGGGTTACAGATTGACTGACATCACTGATAAAGAGCTGTTTGAAGATCATCGATCTGATGATGAAGTAACATTAGAAATGTGCATTATGTTTTGGGTAAGAGTAATTAAAAGAGAAGTTCCTCAGAAAATGATAGCACAAACACGTCGTGGGTTTTTTGATGAAGATATGGCAAAAGTGCCAGTTTTATTATGGACCACTGGTCCCTATGACATAGGCTTACTAAAGGAGGTTGGAGAAGTGAAGATTAAATTGAAACCAGGAGCAATTTTACCAAGAGCTCGACAATATCCCATGTCTCGAGAGGCAGATGAAGGAAGTTTTAAAACGATTTCCACCATGATGGATCAGGGTATCCTAGTTACCTAAGAGTCACTGTGTAATACTGCTATGTATCCTATCAAAAAATCTAAGGGGGGGGTCTTGGAGACTAATTCAAGAATTAAGGCAGATAAACCAAATTGTAGAAGCCGAGTTCCCTCTAGTTCCTAACCCGTCTACAATTCTATGTAATTTACCTGTTGACGGACAATATTTCACGAGATTGATTTAAAAAATGCATTTTTCTCAACCCCATTGCATAAAGACTCGCAGGATCAGACGTCATTTACATTCAGACAAACTCGCTTGAAAAGCACTCGCTTTCCCCAGGGGTACTGTGAGTCCCCATCAATTTTCAATAGAGTCCCTAAAATGGACTTAAGCAATATTGCTTTGGAAAGTGTTGTGCTGCAATACCTAGACAACATTTTAGATTGCAGCACCTCAGAAGAAGAGTGCAGACATGATTCTGTCCAGCTGATGATTATACGCGCTGACAAAGCATATAAGGTTGACAAGGAAAAGTTACAATATTGTCAACAAGAAGTGTTGTAGATAGGCCAATTGATTTCGCATGAAGGAAAAAGGTTACTCCTGAAAGAGCTGAGGCTATTTTAAAAATAGCCAAGCCACACACGATAAAACACATGCAGAGTTTTTGGGATTATGTAACTACGTTAGAGCATGGGTCTTTGACTACAGTTCATATATAAGGCCCCTATTACAGGCCCTAAAGAAAGCACAGGTAATGCAAGATAAAATCGTATGGACTGAGGAGATGGAAGAAAGGTTTGACGAATTGAAAAAAGCTATTGCACAGCTCCAGTTTTAGGGATTCCCAATTATGCTAAGGAATTAATCTTGTTTTTACATACAGATGGTACTGTTATGACAGCATTCCTTATGCAGAGAACTATGTTGGGGTACACGCCCCTTGTATATTACAGTGGAATCTTAGACCCAGTGATGAGAGGTCCTTCATCTGTGCGAACAAAGTTTAGCAGCTGCTGCGTTCGCCATAGAGAAGGCTGCAAGCATAGTAATGGGATGTTCCATGACGTTATTTGTTGAACACGTACTATGTGCCATTTTAGAGAAACCAAAAACGCACATTGACTTCTCAAAGGGCTTTTGCCTATGAGGTAGTCACATTAAATCCAGGGATTGAAATAGTTTGATGTAAAATAGTGAATCCTACCATGTTTATAGCTGAGCCAATGACAGAGGGAGAGCCTGTACACGATTGTGCGAACTATGAAGAGTTCTATGATGAGCTCCCCTGAATAAAAGAGAATGCATTAGGAGGAGAGATTTTTTTTATTGACGGTTCCTCAAGAATCGATCAAAATGATGGACAGAGATATACATGTGCCGCGGTGGTAAAGCACACAGCTAATGGGGAATTTTGGGTGCTTATTAGTACTCGATTGCCGTCTCATTAGTCAGCACAAGCTTCGGAATTATTGGCGTTGATACTCGCGATCGAGAGTCACGCAGACCAAGAAGTAACTGTACAGTGTCTCAGCCTATGTCATGTCCACGGTGCACGCAGGGCTAGCACGTTGGAAAAGGAGGGGCTAACTCCTAACGGACGGAACACCAATGCAACACGCTGCCTCGTTAAATGGGCAGCCCATACTAAAGGGGCAGATTTTATCTCACGTGGAAATCAAGCAGCAGATGCTGAGGTCAAGTGCATAGCGATTACAGATAAAGAGATGATGAATGTTGAGAATTTTAATGTGAATGAAAAAACGATTATTATGATGACTATATTTGAAGGGTACAACCACTTGTCAAAAACGCAAGTTAGTGGAGGTCCAGCGGGAAGCACCTCAAGAGGAAAAGAATTTGTGGACGCAAAGAGGGTGTTTTTTAAACCCCTCAGAAGCATTATGGTGACAGGACAGCACTGGTAAACCGGTGATGCCTGTAGCCTTATTAAGGATGGCGCTGGAACAGCTACACTTCCCCGCGCATACAACTATGGAGAATCTCGTTGTAACTATTGCTGAGGAATGGTTTGTGCCAAATTTAATGGAGCATGTTGCATTTTTTATAGTGAACTGTATTGTGTGTCAACAATTCACGGCTGGTTAGGGGAGTCATTCCGAGACCTAATGGCCCATTTCAGCACTTGCATATCGACTATGTTGACATGATACAAGTATGTAATGGATATAGATATCTAATTGTGGTGTGTCCTTTCTCAAGATGGATAGAAGCAGGTCCATGTACACATCCAGACTCTACCTGTGCAGCAACATTTTTAGTGCATGAAGTATTTCCTAGATGGGGAGTATGCGAAGTTATGAGGTCAGATAATGGTCCTCTCTTTGTGGACCAGATATTTGAACAGATCAGCTTGCTGGTTGGTATAAAGGACATGTTTTCTTCGGCTTATCATCCACAAGGAAATGGGATCTGTGAGAGGCTCAATAGCTTGCTTAAAGAAAGAATAGCCAAGTTGAAGGTTACCTTGAAGAAAGGGTGGTTGCATTGCCTACCACTGACATTATATGCTTTAAGGAAACAACCAGTTTCTGACCGCCATCTCACACCCCACGAAATAGGGACAGGGAGATGAATGAGAACCTCCCTAATGCCTCCATCCAGAGTTAGAAATGATGCTCAGCCAACAGCAGAACTGTTAGAATTGGAATTACGTGATTATTTGAACTGTATGACTTCCAGTATTTCTGTCATTTCAGGACAGCTGCAGAGACGAGGGTGTAGAGCACTACAGAACACAGAAGGAGATGCTTCGACAGACCAATCTCAGAGACTTTGTTTTCCCCAACTATTCCCATGAGATGCGGTTCTAATCCGCAACCACGTAAGGAAAAAGTGGGACAAACCCCGTTTCTGTGGTTCGTTCATTGTGGAAGACATCACGCCATCTGCTGTCAAAGTGCAGGGCAGGCGTACTTAGATCTTTTTGGGGGCGTTCAAATCTTTGCTGGAGACACTCCTCTGCCTGCACCCCTACACGACGAGGCAAGCACAAGCATCGAGAAGAACCACAGCACGTGCAGATGAGATCTATGACGAGGAAGAAGGATGCAGAAGCTGACAAATATAAAGACAAATAATTCATTGGACTGTGGCTTGATTCGGGACATTCATTTTAAGTCATTTATAAAAGGGTCAAGGAAAACTAATTCGAACACTCTGTGCTGCCATTTCAGAGTGAAAGAAGATCTTTTTGTTCTTAAAGCCACAGTAGCTTATTGACTTTGGACTGAGGCATGCTTAAGCCTTGATAAGAAGTGGGTTATGCCAGATTTTGATCATGGACACAGCAATTGGAAAAGGGTGCAATGCCAAGATTTGTTCAACACTGAGTTCCTGTTTGGATTTACCCATGGTGTCACCCAGTAATGAGCTTTCCAGGCACATTCTTACTTATTTTGAGTTGGTGCTGCGCACTTACCCTTCGCTGGTGGACCACTAGCGTTCCAGCTTTTTTTACAAAATCTTAAGAATGGAGAAGTTATAAGAATATTACTCATTGGGCCTCATCACCAGTTGGGCTGTAGCCCTTAAATGCGGTGGTAACGGTATTACCGCCGCATTTAAGGGCTGGCCCTATCACGAGTTGGGCATTAAATCGGCTGTTTTACCTCCAGCTTTTTTCTGGAGGTGAAAATCCCTGTTTTCAGCAGTATTACAGCCGGCAGTATTAGCCCGCAGTATTAGCACCGAAAATTCCCCATTGGATCCAATGGACCCAATCAGGAATGGGGATTTACCATTAAGGTCCAACCCGTGATCCGGTGGTAATACCACTGGGCCGGTCGGTGCTAGGGCTATTACAGTTGGCGGTATTACAGCCAGAAATACAGCCCAACTCATGATGAGGCCCATAGTCATCACTGAACAATTCTTGCAGCTACCTGAGTACAGTGAGAAGAGTAGAAATGCCTCCATCAAATGAAGCAGCTCATAGACTAGTCAGTGTGGTGTTCATTCGTCTGATTGAAGAGTATCTGCACCTGGTTGGGAGGCACACAGATGTGCACACCTTTCTAAGGGATCCAAGAAACACTGCAAATCTGAATGTGATCCTGGAAGGTATTACCATCCAAGAGATGATCTATTCTGAGCGAAATCGCAGGTCGGTGTAGAAACTTTCATTCGGAGGACAGATCGAAAGGTTGCTGATAAAGAAATACTTTTTGTTTCCTGCTGAAAGTAATTCGACGTGTCGTCTGGGCTGAGGCAGATTCGAGGCATAGATTGGGAGATAATCTATGTCATTCAGCTTGTTTAGACTTACTGAGGTCGTTTTTCTTCATACTACAGAGGCGTCTACAGTTTGACTGATGAAAGACTGAATCCAGAAACACATAGAACGTTGTTTCTGTCGTCCAACAAGCAGACAACTGATCAAGGATGAGTTGCTGAGTCAAGATAGCAGCTTCAAGAAGAAGTTCACAATGCTGATGTATTCAAGTTTTAAGATTTTCCTTCCTTAGGTAGTCAAGATGGGAAATTTAAGCAGTAATATTATACTACTGCATGAAGACCGACGGCCACGTTGTCCAAGATGTAAATGTTGTAGGCTAACATATCACTGTGTTATCTGCACTTGCATTGTTTTCATAATCGCACTGCATTCCTTGACTGTGAGAACGGCATTCTATATTGGTGCAAATGGAGCTAACACTTCTGTGCATGTTTCTGAGCAGGGGCAAAATGTATGCGTGGCAACTACTAGGCAGCCTAGACCCTATGTAGTCATTCCTGTTCCAAAAAAGGATGGCAAATTGCTGGAGCTTAAGATGGGTGTTATTAGAAATAATACACATGTAAAACGTGTCTTAGAGACTGTTTCTGGACGCCAGAGACAGGCTTGGCCAAACAGGCAAGGTAAAGGGTTGATAAAAGGTGATCTTACACAAGTAATACATGCAAATACACTTCGTCCAGTGACAAAAGACCGAAAAACAGTTTCGAAAAGAAGATCCCAAATGGAGATTATGCGAGACATTGTCATTCCTAAAGAACTTGTTGAGAGAATACGGCTTGCTGAACTTTCTCCTACACAGGGAACCCGGACGGATGTTCCTGTGATTAATTCAGTCAGAAGAAGCTATGTTGGTACACTTCATGATATGATTATGGAAGCTCATATGAAAAGAATGAGACCTAAAAGAAGCACACAGGAAGATAATTATGAATTAAATGATTATCTGGACAGCACGGCACACTTGGGAAATAACATATGGTACCAACACATAAAGGAAGTTGGGAGAAGAACTTCAAAGGAGGAATGCTTTGTATGTGCACTCCTGCCATACAGCATGGGGAAGTCGAAGATCTTCATAGCTGTTGAAATAGACCTTCAAACAGCACATTGTCTTTCATACATAGTATTTTGCAAGACCAGAGGCCAGTTCATGGGAAGTGGTGCTTCTCTCAAGTGTGCAACTGAAGGGACAGATCCAGATGAAGACGATGATATTCAAGATATAAAGACAAGAAACAATGCAAATAAAATGAGTATTGTGATCACATATGAAAAGCCTGGAGTAAAAGGAGCTGAAATCAGAAGGAAAGTGACTAAAACTGTAGACCGCAGAAAATCTGCAGGCGATATTCGAATTTGGAAGAACAGAGGTCAGATGAAGATCTGGGGATCGGTGTTATTACCAGATGGATGGGAAAAAGGAGTGGTGATCTGAATAGCCTGGATGGTAACTAATCATCCTGAATCCACTATTTTGAATGTACAAGAAGTGCGCAAACCATTGTGGCCAAGACTTTCTAAACTACTGACATGGGTTGAAGACAGAGGAGGACCCCTGCAACTAGAGCCATTGGAGAGCTCAAAGCTGTGCTTCAGAGGGAATGGTACAAGAGAAGTTGGATAAAATCTGAAGTGTGAACGATCTTTGTTACATCAGGGATGGTGCATGGAACAGCAGTAACCATGGATCATTATTGGGCTGTGGATCTAAAGCATACAGAAGGCTACCTAAGACTGGGGAGGAATATGCACATTGGTGAATGTCCATGTTCCAGCATAAGTGATTCCAAAGAGTGATCTGAATCTTGACAGTTTTCCAAAAGCCGATGCTCACCTGAGTAATAAGAGATCTGTGGAGCTGTTAAAGAGGATGAAGAGAGAGAACTACTTTTCAGCCAAATCAATAGAAGCCTTTGGCTCCATCCCACATGAACACATACTGTTCAGCCAGACTTCTTCAGTGTTCACTTTGATATTTATGCCAAGAATCCAAGTTGGAGCAAATACCAAGTGGCTTCAGATAACCAGATGGGAACTGCTGCAAACAATTAACACTACAATAAAATGATTCAATGCACTCAGAGAGGAGGTGGGAGTCATAAGACTGATGACTCTCCCGAATAGATACGCTTTGGACATGATCACAGCTCTGGATGGAGGTGTTTGTGCAAAAATTGGAGAATCATGTTGCACATTTATACCTTCTCATGATGATGAGAATGGACCTTTGACAGAGGACATAGACATGCTGACGAAACTCCATGGCCAGATGATAGACAAAGTAGAAGACATTGCTGATGACAGCTGGTTTGGATCGCTCTTCTCTTGGGTTCCACAATGGATGGCAGATATGTTCAAGTTTCTTGGAGTCTTGATTGTGTTGATATTGCTTGGATTTTGTGTGATCAATATAATAATCTCGCAGTGCAAGAAGACAGCAAAGAAAGCCACAGGGATGAAGATTATGATTGATGTTCAACCAGGATGGAAGCCC
Source organism: Ambystoma mexicanum (assembly GCF_040938575.1). Classification (NCBI taxonomy): domain Eukaryota; kingdom Metazoa; phylum Chordata; class Amphibia; order Caudata; family Ambystomatidae; genus Ambystoma; species Ambystoma mexicanum. Next base: position 74,793,026 of record NC_090929.1, on the reverse strand, counting down.
AAAGACCTGACAGATGAAGAGATCAGAGACTTTGTGAAGGCCAGTATCTATGCACCTGAGGGAACAACGTTCCTGTAGCCGAAGAACCATAAGAAATATGTGGGAAGATGGATCTATTGCATTCCGAGTGGACAGTGCATGCTCATGACATGGGACAAGGATGAGCACGTGAAATCAGCAGGTTGTTGGAAAGGAGTCATAAAGATATGGATCCCCAAGAAACATTTCTTCAGACCAGGATGCCTAGGGGTGAAGGAGGGTGAGAAAGTGGTTGATGAATCGCCCAGAGGGGAAGTGTAGAGGAGGAGCTAAGTGCCCCCCTCCAACTGCCCTGCCCTTACTACCTATAGAGTGGGAACCAAAGTATGTGACGTATGCAGAACAGTTGTAAAAGCAAAGAGCAGAGCGTGGACTCTGTACAGTACCCATAAGAGTACCAGTACCTAAGAGATTCTGGGAGGCAAGGTACCCATTGACAAAACCGTACCTACATGCAAGACAATATGATAGCCATTTGAATGAGATTCTGAAGAAGCAGAGCAGATAAAAGGTAAAGATGAATGGTGACGTCACACAGAAAGAGATGACGCACACAGAATAGATGCAGAGATCAGAGAATGCAGATATTCTATAAGGCATCAAGAAAGTAACAAGGATAAGTGACATTTTGGGATCAAGGTGAAGAAACGTATGCCACAGACACAGATGAAGACATTAAGCTAGTTTATACATGTACAGATGGCACAGAAACTCAAGCAGCAAAGTAATCTTGAAAGCTAGCTTCAAGCTTTATAGTAAATAGATCACGGCAAGCGCCAATATATATATAGATGCATATGGACAAATAAAAGATGGACATTTCCACTACACATTATAAAGTAGTGCTGAATGAGCCAAGAAGCCCAAGTTTTATCAAACAGCAATTGGCTGACATTGGATACAAATTATGTGAAGGAACGAGAGGCTCCTGTTCAGAAGGTTTGAGCAAAACAAAAGACGTCAGAGGACTATTAAAAAATAATATTAAATACACAAAAAGGCTCGATTTTATGGTGTCCTGTCACGTGGAAGGAAGAAATTGGATGATCAAGGTGGTCACACCTACGCACAAGGGCAGGCAGAGCCAATCACTCCCTCCAATAGGTTTTGTAGTTTGCCACGTAGGTAGTGACGCAGGTCAATACGTCACTGATGACGATTTTATGCAATATAACCTCTGTTCCTACTAAAATGAGTTGAGTAAGAGGATCAAACGAATGCTGATGTTCGTTGTACTCCCTGTTTTATATACTTGTTAATAAATTGGACTTCCCTTTTGCCAAACTACTTGAGTTGTCTTGATTTTGATGTATGCATAAAATCTGCATCCCCACCCATCTCCAGGGTATTGCTACTCATCTTAAAGGGCTAGGAAATCCAGTTCACTATCCTAAAAACCTAACAGGGGAAGCGGTTGTTTAATGAGGTGAAATATATATAGGTTCTATAATGGATTTGTATATTTATTGGATAAACCATATCTGGTGGCAACTCCGGAGAACACCTCTGAAAGTATCAAAAGTAGAGTTACAGGTTAGTGGAATGTGGTTGGCCAATGCAGCATAGTGCAGGCCTAGCATGAATGGTGAACAGGGATTGGAAAAAAGGGTCTTCTCAGCCTTGGACAGACACCAGGTCGAGTGCAACAACTCTTGGTAGTGGGAATCACTCAGAAAGTGCTGCGTGTTCCCAATAAATTACCTTCTGTGATCTCCTAGGCCGGGAGACAGAATGTTTGCTTTTGAACCTGTGCTACATTTGTATCCCACTGCCTTTCACCTATCTGGGAATAGACATCCCTATCTAACCCAAATGAATAGGCACTGTCTGGCAGGTGCATGTTCCGTGTGCTGGGACCACCAAAAAATGGAGCCTCGCTGCCTGTAATTATGAGGGTTTTAGCTTGGGTTTCTTGCAGGTGATCTGTCCCTCTGCGTATCTGGAAATGTTCCTCTCCTCTGTGTCCTTGGCTATCCGTGCACAGTGATTGCACTAAAAGCCTGTCCTGCCAGCCTCAAATGGATCAGCCTGTCGGCTTTCTCTGCATCTCAAACTCACAAACTTCTCCCATTCATTCAAATGCACCTGTGGCTTTCATCGTAATTTGCATGGCTGTCCATGTTAACTGTGTTAAGCGTCATCAAGCTGTTCATATGTATTCTTGCAGTTTCATGCTCAGCAAAAGAGTATATGTGTGTGTCAGTCCTCTACCCATGTGAGTCATAAGCATGTCTTTCAGGTCTATCTGCAATGAACTAAAATGTCTGCTTAACTTGGTGCATGGATGCATATGTACTTCATGTCAAATGTATTATGTCTAATGTATCTATGTCATGAGGTCAGTCATTGTGATGCTGGAAATGCATTGGCGGGACAGGGCCTCCGTATCCTTGTCCTTCACTGCTTTTTATTGTGTGGTCTGTTGTGTTTTCCACGCAGGCGTTCATGTGGGACTCCTGGCGGTGCAGCTCTCTCCTTTGGTTTTGGTGAACGGACCCATGGGATACCCTTAGGCACCCATGGACAGGGGTACAACCCTGTGCCCCTAGTGTTTGATTTTGGGCACCTGTGTATGACCCACAGAGCAGGGTACCGGCTGGTGGCAGCTCTGTGCTGAATTGACTGGTACCCTGGGCGTCCTCCATTTTGGGATGCCCAGGCCCTGTCATTGGAATCAGTAGATTCCTGATGGAGACAAGATGGCCCCCGTGGCCTCTTGCCTTCCATCGCCTGTTACCTTGATCTTCCCGAAGTCCTGGGAAGCAATGACTCTGTCCCTTCCCCCTGACTGGCTGTTGGGTGGAAGTTCCATATATGGTAGTGTGGGGAAGTGCTGGCCAGACTGGCTGGAGCCTTCCCAACGACCGTATGTTGTGGGTACGCCTGTGGGTGGGACCTGGGTGAATGGAGTGTGTGATGAATACGCATTCTGTGTTGTGGGTGTCTAGTATCTGGTGTTTGACACAATGACTGAGACAGCCCTGCCTGAAACCGGTATGAATGCAGTGTGGAGTGTTGAATGGCTGGGTACTTGTCCCAATACACATAACTTGTTGTGAGTGTCTGGAGAGAAGTGAATGGCCTGAATGCACTGTGTGCCTGATTGGCTGCCTGCCTGCATGAATGCCCTTCTGACCGATTGGTTGCCTGAGGTTGACCCAGCAGAATGAATGGGAGATCAACTAGTATATCTGGGGGCCTCTCACTGCTAGAATTCGTGTTCAGAAGCTGAAGACAAACTGGAGTTGAAACTGAAGCTTAACCTTGAAGCCCTGCTGGAAGAGAAGTCTTGCTGCTGCTCTATTTCGTTGATCTGAAAGAGGCTGTGCCTCCAAGGACTGACCCAGAGAGGACCTGGTAAGGCGCCCTCTTCCCGAGCTATGAGGGAGCATTGTGCACCACCTGATCTTTGCCAAAGCTCCCTGGTAGACAGACCTACGACAGGCTGCCGACCGGAGACGGGGACTGCCGCGGAATCCCAAAGAGAAGCGCCCGGACTGTTGTCCGCCACTGTCGACGGCTGCCGCCGCCGACTGGAGCCGCCATGTTCCTGTTTGCCTAAGAACTTCATTTGATCCAAGGATGCTCTTGCCTGCATCGCCGCGCGCTTTATCCCACTGGAGAAGGCCTGACCGTCAATGCTCTGAGGAGCATCCACCGGTGGGTTTCCTGCCACCTAAAGACCACAGAGACGCCTAAGACTCGACACCCTTGCTGGGCCACAGTTCTTCATCATCTCTTTGTGGTCCAGAACTATCATCACCGAGGTGCCTGCACGCCTCTTCCTTGCAGGACACCAACGCTCTGTCGTCGATGAGCACCGCTAGGAAAGAAGCTGCCACTTCACCGCCATAGTTCACCCTGTTCTCCGTTGGACGTTCGATGACCCGTGACTCCTGCCTTAAAGGGAGGGCACTGAAGAAGGGCCGTCAATTTACCATCAACGAACGCTACAATTCCAGGTACATTGGGGCTGTAGAACTATTGTAGAGGGAAATAAGACTCATAGAACAATATATGGACTGGGCTTGTGATACATCTTTGCTTTACAGGTTGCCCAGGTGGGAGCATCTCCACACAGAACTGTGCCTAGTTGGTAGGGGCCAGTATTCTGCCAATTGTTCAACCATCTTGCTTTCCTTCCTCTCTCTACTGCTGGTTTCCTCTTTGTTGATCTGTGTGACATTTTGACAGTATAGTTGATGCACTTTAATGAGATCTGACAATATTTGTGGTTCCACTGTAGAACTGTATATATTTAACCATTGTTGATTTTCTGAGCGCAAAGTGAGTTATTGCGATAGTGTACATAACCTTGAATATTAATTATATAAAGACTGTGTTTTAACCAATACAGTGTGTGGACATTCCTTTGTGGGTGCTTGGGGACTACACTGTACTTAAGAACCAGCCTGCATCACCTCCTGAGAAGCTAGGTCTTGATTGCTCAACCACAATACCAATAATAGAGAATCTTGGCTGGGGTCCTCTGTGCCTCTCCTCTACCATATAGAGAGCAGAAGTACCGACACCCCCCTCCAGTATTTACAGTCGTGACATCATCTGCTGCTTGTAGTGGCGGTCAGTTGACATGCTCTATTGATTGCAGGCTAGCCTCATCAGTAACATCATCTGGGTATCGTCTGAATGGCTGTCTGCGTAAATAATGTCTCTCACACCTACGACACATCAACGATGAAGGAGAGGACGGGGCTAAAATCAAAGTACATCTCTCGTTTCTCTGTCGACCGGCTGAGAGAGGGATGGGTGTAACAAGATGCTATGTTTAGGTTCTTCTCTTCAATCTCCCCTTTGGTGTCTGGTGGACCACACTCCCCACATTGTGCCCGCTGATAATGTATGGCTTTGGAATCCATACCTTCACTACTCCTCTGAAGAGTTGAGCACGCCTTACTTGTTCGTCTATGCTCCAGGTCATTTAACTGCAATCTCCATTGGGTTTACACCACACCCACTTTCCCCAATAGTTGCATGAATTGGGGAAAAGGAGAACCTTGTACCTGACGGGAACAGAGGACACTGCTTCAAGTGTGATTGCAATCTGCCAAGAGTCTGTGTTTCTCCGTCCGTCTTTGTCTCTACGTCAATAAGATTTTCATCCATATTGTCTCTTTAGTGGTCATTTTGCATTGTGATTTTGCTACTGATGAATAAAACTAGTACTAAAGTTGCTATCAGTCCACTGTCCATCAAAGATGGTATCTGGGAAAAGATGTATGATAGCCAGTCTTCATCTTCTTCTATTGGGTTTGTCACTGCTTCCATCTTCACGTGTAGGTCTAACAATTGCGTGATCCCCTCGGTAAGTGTACCCTTCTCTCCATCGGGAGAAGGCATGTACATGCAACAGGAAGGCCCGACATTACATAACTGTGAGTAGATCCAGAACATATCTGTTCTGTAAGGTCATCAATCTGACAGCGCTCAGTTCTTCTTTGATGGCGTTAAACCCCTTGACGGTTGAGTTTATGGTCTGCAACATTTCCCACCCGTTTATTTGGAGCCATTTGGCACTGACATTGGCCTAGGCTCCTGGAACTACTGACGCAAAGAACATTTTGGTTCTGCTGAACAGTCTCTGCTCCTGTGGTATCGTGTCCAGTGCGTCTTTCATTTTTGATGATATGTAGTTCCCTGTTTTTGTTTCCACTGCAGACCTCTTCTTTCTCTGATGTGGATTCATTTCGGGGAATCCATCTATTGTGTATGTCTTTCTGAGTACCTACCAATGTTGGTGTATTCAATTGTACTAAAGAGCGTATCCCTCCCCAGTTGGGTGTTAATTTCATGTATGCTTTAGATCCACAGGCCCAATAGTGCTCTATCGGTACTGCAGTTCGAACCTTCATGCCTGGTATCTTTGTTATGCGCTTGCATGCTTTGTTTTCTCCAACCTTCACTGGACTATCATTCTGGAAGCATAAGGAAGCATTCTTGAGTGGGATGATTGGCGTAGGGCCTGCTTCATTCTCGACCCAGGTGAGCAGTTTTGCGCTTGCTGCCCATTCCTTGAGACAGTCATCATTTTCCTTCTGTACCACTTCAACTGGAAAAGTCAGGAGTGCATGTGCTTTACTCCCTACCATTCTCGCTTTCCATCCTTATCCTGTGACTATCTGTCGATACACTTACAGCTGAGATCTCTCCCAGCATCCTGGCATGCCTCCTATCTCCCTCTGTTCTGTCCGTGGACATTGTAAATCCTTTTGTGTTACTATTCTAGCTTTCCCCTTGTTTGGTCTGTCGGAATGTATTTTATTGTTTTTCTGGTGCGGTTGTGTTCTCCTGTTGTGACACCGGTCCTGCTCTGGGTTGTGGTCTTGTCTCCTATTGTGAGGCCTGTCCTGATCTGGGTTCGGGGTTCTGTCGCATGTCCTGATCTTGGGTGGTGGTCTGTTATCCTTTTGTGGACTGTCCTTATCTGGGGTGGGGAGTTCATTCTCGTGATGTGGCCTGTGCTGATATTGGGTTGGGGGGATGTTCTCCTGTTGGGGCATGTCCTGATCTGGGGTCAGGGAGGTCTTTCTACTGTTGTGGCCTCTCCTGTTCTGGGGTGGAGGTCTGTTCTCCTGTTGTGAGGCCTGTCGTGATCTGGGGTGGGGGTCTGTTCTCCTGTTGTGAGGCCTGCCCTGCTCTGGGGTGGGGGTCTGTTCTCCTGTTATGAGGCCTGTCCTTGTCTGGGGTGGGGGTTCTGTTCTCCTGTTGTGGCCTGTCCTGATCTGGGGTGGGAGCCTGTTCTCCTGTTGTGAGGCCTGTCCTGATCTGGGGTGGGGTCTGTTATCCTGTTGTGGACTGTCCTTATCTGGGGTGGGGTGTCTGTTGTCCTGTTGTGGCCTGTCCTGATCTGGGGTCGGGGGGTCTGTTCTCCTGTTTTGGCCTCTCCTGATCTGGGGTACAGGGTCTGTTCTCCTGTTGTGGCCTGTCCTGATCTGGGTTGAGGTCTGTTCTCCTTTTGTGGCCTGTCCTGATCTGGGGTGGGGGTCTTTTCTCCTGTTGTGAGTTCTGTCCTGATCTGGGTTGGGGGTCTGTTCTGGGGTGGGGGCTCTGTTCTCCTTTTGTGAGTCCTGTCCTGCTCTGCCGTTGAGGTCTGTTCTCCTGTTGTGGCCTGTCCTGTTCTGGGGTGGAAGTCTTTTCTCCTCTTGTGAGGTCTGTCTTGATCTGGGGTGGGGGTCCTTTCTCCTATTGTGAGGCCTGTCCTGATCTGGGGTTGGGGTCTGTTCTGGGGTGGGGGCTCCGTTCTCCTTTTGTGAGTCCTATCCTGCTCTGGGGTGGGGGTCTGTTCTCCTGTTGTGACGCATGTCCTGATCTGGGGTGGGGATCTGTTCTAGTCTTGTGAGCCCTGTCCTGCTCTGGGGTGGGGGGGTCTGTTCTCCTGTTGTGGCCTGTCCTGTTCTGGGATGGGGGTCTTTTCTCCTGTTGTGAGGTCTGTCCTGATCTGGGGTGGGGATCTGTTCTAATCTTGTGAGTCCTGTCCTGCTCTGGGGTGGGGGTCTGTTCTCCTGTTTTGGCCTGTCCTGATCTGGGCTGGGAATCTGTTCTAGAGTGCGGGGGGCTGTTCTCCTGTTGTGGCATGTCCTGACATGGGTTGGGGTCTGTTCTCCTGTTGTGATACCTGAGCTGAGGTGGGGGGTCTATTCCCCTGTTGTGAGGTCTGTCCTGATCTGGGGTGGGAGGGTCTGTTCTCCTGTTTTGAGGTCTGTCCTGGTCTGGGGGTCTGTTTCCTGTTGTGAGACCTGTCCTGCTCTGAGGGTGGGGGGGATCTGTTTCCCGTTATGAGGCCTGACCTGATTTGGGGTGGGGGGTTCTGTTCTCCTGTTGTGGCCTGTCCTAATCTGGGGTGGCAGTCTGTTCTCTTGCTGTGAGGCCTGCCCTGATATCTCGTGGAGGGGTCTGTTCTCGTGTTGTGGCATCTCTTGATCTGGGGTGGGGGTCTGTTCTCCTGTTCTGGCCTGTCCTGATCTGGGGTGGGGGCCTGTTCTCCTGTTGTGGCCTGTCCTGATCTGGGGTGGGGGTCTTTTCTCCTGTTGTGAGGCCTGTCCAGCTCTTGGGTGGGGGTCTATTCTCCTGTTGTGGCCTGTCCTGAACTGGGGTGGGGGTCTGTTCTCCTGTTGTGAGGCCTGCCCTGCTCTGGGGTGGGGGTCTCTTCTCCTGTTATGAGGCCTGTCCTTGTCTGGGGTGGGGGTTCTGTCCTTCTGTTGTGGCCTGTCCTGATCTGTGGTGGGAGTCTGTTCTCCTGTTGTGGCATGTCCTAATCTGGGGTGGCAGTGTGTTCTCTTGCTGTGAGGCCTGCCCTGATATCGGGTGGAGGGGTCTGTTCTCGTGTTGTGGCATCTCTTGATCTGGGGTGGGGGTCTATTCTCCTGTTGTGGCCTGTCCTGATCTGGGGTGGGGGTCTGTTCTCCTGTTGTGGCCTGCCTGATCTGGGGTGGGGTGTCTGTATCCTGTTGTGGCCTGTCCTGATCTGGTGTCGGGGGGACTGTTCTCCTGTTTTGGCTTCTCCTGATCTGGGGTTGGGGGTCTGTTCGCCTGTTTTGGACTCTCCTGATCTGGAGTAGGGGTTCTGTTCTCCTGTTTTGGCCTCTCCTGATCTGGGGCAGGGGGTCTGTTCTCCTGTTGTGGCCTGCCCTGATCTGGGGATGAGGTCTGTTCGCCTGTAGTGGCCTGTCCTGATCTGGGGTGGGGGTCTGTTCTGGGGTCGGAGCTCCGTTCTCCTTTTGTGAGTCCTGTCCTGATCTGGGGTGGGGGTCTTTTTCCCGTTGTGAGGCCTGTCCTGCTCTGGGGTGGGGACTGGTTCCTGTTTTGAGGCCTAACCTGATTTGGGTGGGGGTTCTGTTCTCCTGTTGTGGCCTGTCCTGATCCGGGGTGGGGGTCTTTTCTCCTGTTGTGAAGCCTGTCCTGATCTGGGGCGTGGGTCTTTTCTGGGGTGGGGGTTTGTTCTCCTGCTGTGCCCTGTCCTGCTCTGGGGTGGGGTCTGTTTCCTTTTATTAGGCCTGTCCTGATTTGGGGTGAGGCTGCTGTACACCTGTTGTGGCCTGTCCTGATCTGGGTTGGGGGGTTTGTTCTCCTGTTGTCACCCGTCCTGATCTGGGATGGGGGTCTTTTCTCCTGTTGAGAGGCATGTCCTGATCTGGGGTGGGGGCCTGTTGTGGGGTTGGGAGGTGGGAGGGTGGCGTCTACTTTTGTGAGTCCTGTCCTGCTCTGGGGTGGGAGTATGTTCTCCTGTTGTGGCCTGTCCTGATCTGGGGTGGGGGCGGTCTATTCTCCTGTTGTGCCCTGTCCTGATCTGGGGTAAGGGTCTGTTCTCCTCTTGTGAGGCCTGTCCTGATCTGGGGTGAGGGTCTGTTCTCCAGTTGTGAGGACTGTCCTGATCTGGGGCAGTGGTCTGTTCTGGGATGGGGTGTCTGATCTCCTGTTGTGGTCTGTCCTGATCTGGGTGGGGGTCTGTTCTCCTTCTGTGGCCTGTCCTGATCTGGGGTGGGGGTCTGTTTTCCTGTTGTGAGGCCTGTCCTGATCTGGGGTCGGAGCCTGTTCTGGGGTGGGGAATCTGTTCTCCTGTTGTGGCCTGTCCTGATCTGGGGTCGGAGCCTGTTCTGGGGTGGGGGTTCTGTCCTCCTGTTGTGGCCTGTCCTGATCTGGGGTGGGAGTCTGTTCTCCTGTTGTGAGGCCTGTCCTGATCTGGGGTGGGGTCTGTTATCCTGTTGTGGACTGGCCTTATCTGGTATGGGGTGTCTGTTCTCCTGTTGTGGCCTGTCCTGATCTGGGGTCGGGGGTCTGTTCTCCTGTTGTGGCCTGTCCTGATCTGGGGTTGAGGTCTGTTCTCCTGTTGTGGCCTGTCCTGATCTGGGGTGGGGGTCTTTTCTCCTGTTGTGAGGCCTGTCCTGATCTGGGGTCGGAGCCTGTTCTGGGGTGGGGGATCTGTTCTCCTGTTGTGGCCTGTCCTGATCTGGGGTCGGAGCATGTTCTGGGGTGGGGGTTCTGTCCTCCTGTTGTGGCCTGTCCTGATCTGGGGTGGGAGTCTGTTCTCCTGTTGTGAGGCCTGTCCTGATCTGGGGTGGGGTCTGTTATCCTGTTGTGGACTGGCCTTATCTGGTATGGGGTGTCTGTTCTCCTGTTGTGGCCTGTCCTGATCTGGGGTCGAGGGTCTGTTCTCCTGTTGTGGCCTGTCCTGATCTGGGGTTGAGGTCTGTTCTCCTGTTGTGGCCTGTCCTGATCTGGGGTGGGGGTCTTTTCTCCTGTTGTTAGGCCCGTCCTGATCTGGGGTGGGGGTCTGTTCTGGGGTGGGGGCTCTGTTCTCCTTTTGTGAGTGCTGTCCTGCTCTGGGGTGGGTGTTACGCTCACCTGGTATCCACGGGACGCCACCCAGCCAGTTGGTCGTTGGTGCCCTTCCCAATGATTCCCTGGTGTGGTTTCGGTGTCAATGGGATTCCGCCTGGAAACGAAGATTATATTAGGACTTGGCGACCAAGGTAAGTTTTCCCCCACCTCCCTTGTGTTTCCAGCCCCTCCAGGTTCTCTTCTCATCTGGTTGTCGGAATCGGTGGGCTCTCCGTCCTGCTCTCTGGGCAGGGGCGCGTTGTCTTTTGTGGGAGCGGGCGGTCCAGTTACTTCACTGACTACTCCACTGTTAGTGTCTTTCAGGTAGGTCTTATTGCGATTGATGGCGTTGTAATTCTTGCATGCCTTTTCTATGTTCTAAATGTCTCTTTTTTTATCTCCCTAGGAGCACGGAGTGTCCGCTTCGAGAACTGCATATGCTGGTTCTCACCGGGAGATGATGGCGCGCTATAGCGCTATGATGCGGTAAGGAGGCGATTTGCGTCGCGCAGCGATGTCTTGTCCTCACTGACCTGTGCTTTTCTCCTTTCGAAGGTCACGGTGAGTTCCCAGCGCAGATGGAGTTCCGGAGCTATGCCGGCCTAAAAGCAACCAACCAGGTAAGTCTTTAAGCGCTTTGTGGTTGTAATGTCTCCACTACCTCCTTTAATGATGTCTTCCTCCTTTTCTCAGGTCCTTCAATCCGGGCGGAAACTCCACCAACAGAGCTGCTAAGGAGCTCCGAGCAGTGAAGGATGATGAATGCTGATAAGATTTGCTGCTAACGATGTTCTTGGTTTTTCCGCAGGTCCGGAATTCACCAGGCTCGTGAGAAAGCTGGACACGGTAAGTGTCACGTTGCTAGAAGCAAAGTAACGCGAAGCGTGTTGTGTTGTTCGGGTGTGGTTTAAATAGCCACTGTAAAGCAGTCCAGGTAAAGTAGTCCCTAGGCCACCACACCCAAAACACTAGAACGCATAGCTTGGTTCTAGGAATCAAGCTATGTGGATGCCTCCATGTTGGCTGAAAGCCTAAATAAAGTAGTTCCTCAAGCAGATGTCTTTCCATACTGATGACCCCCAAGAGGGTCTGAGAAGTGGATGCCAGGCCTTATTAGTGATCCGAGCCCTGATTCCACCTGGCCAATGGGCTTGCCAGTGGGGATCAGGGCTGAGGGTCGTGACAGTGGGGGTCTGTTCTCCTGTTGTGAGGCCTGTCCTGCTCTGGGGTGGGGGTCTTTTCTCCTGTTGTGAGGCCTGTCCTGATCTGGGATGGGGGTCTGTTCTCCTGTTGTGGCCTGTCTGAGCTGGGCTGGGAGTCTTTTCGAGGGTGCGGGGGGCTGTTCTCCTGTTGTGGCATGTCCTGATCTGGGGTGGGGGTCTGTTCTCCTGTTGTGATACCTGAGCTGTGGTGGGGGTCTATTCCCCTGTTGTGAGTTCGTCCTGATCTGGGGTGGGGGGTCTGTTCTCCTGTTTTTAGGCCTGGCCTGTCCTGGTCTGGGGTGGGGGTCTGTTTCCTGTTGTGAGACCTGTCCTGCTCTGGGGTGGGGGGAGTCTGTTTCCCATTATGAGGCATGACCTGATTTGGGGTGGGGGGTTCTGTTCTCCTGTTGTGGCCTGTCCTAATCTGGGGTGGCAGTCTGTTCTCTTGTTGTGAGGCCTGCCCTGATAGCGAGTGGAGTGGTCTGTTCTCGTGTTGTGGCATCTCTTGATCTGGGGTGGGGGTCTGTTCTCCTGTTCTGGCATGACCTAATCTGGGGTGGGGGTCTTTTCTCCTGTTATGAGGCCTGTCCTGCTCTGGGGTGGGGGTCTATTCTCCTGTTGTAGTCTGTCCTGATCTGGGGAGTGGGTCTATTCTCCTGTTGTGGCCTGTCCTGATCTGTGATGAGAGTCTGTTCTCGGGTGGGGGTCTGTTCTCCTGTTGTGGCATGTCCTGGTCTGTGGTGGGGTGTGTTCTGGGGTGGGGGTCTGCTCTCCTGTTGTGCCCTGTCCTGATCTGGGGTGGGGGTCTTTTCTCCTGTTGTGAGGCTTGTCCTGATCTGGGATGGGGATCTGTTCTGGGGTAGGGGCTCTGTTCTCCTTTTGTGAGTCCTGTCCTGCTCTGGGGTTGGGTCTGTTCTCCTGTCGTGACCTGTTCTGATCTGTAGTGGGAGTCGGTTCTGGGTTGGGGGGGTCTGTTCTCCTGTTGTGAGGCCTGTCCTGATCTGGGTTCGGGGTCTGTTTCCTGTTATGAGGCCTGACCTGATTTGGGTGGGTGTTCTGTCCTCCTGTTGTGGCCTGTGCTGATCTGGGGTGAGGGCATTTTCTCCTGTTGTGAAGCCTGTCCTGATATGGGGTGGGGGTCCGTTCTGCAGTGGGAGCTTGGTTCTCCTTTTGTGTGTCCTGTCCTGCTCTGGGTTGGGTCTGTTCTCCTGACGTGGCCTGATCTGTAGTGGGAGTCTGTTCTGGGTTGGGGGTCTGTTTCCTGTTGTGAGGCCTGTCCTGCTCTGGGGTAGGGTCTGTTTCCTGTTGAACAGAACCCCCACCCAAATCAGGGTCTGTTCTCCTGTCGTGGCCTGTCCAGATCTGTAGTGGGAGTCTGTTCTGGGTTGTGGGGTCTGTTCTCCTGTTGTGAGGCCTCTGCTGATCTGGGTTTGGGGTCTGTTTCCTGTTGTGAGGCCTGTCCTGCTCTGGGGTGGGGTATGTTTCCTGTTGTGATGCCTGTTCGAATTTGGGGTGGGGGTTATGTTCTCCTGTTGTGGCCTGCCCTGATCTGGGGTGGGAGTCTGTTCTCCTGTTGTGAGGCCTGTCCTAATCTGTGGTGAGGGTCTTTTCTGGGGTGGGGGTTTATTCTCCTGTTGTGGTCTGTCCTGATCTGGGGTGGGGGTCTGTTCTGGGGTGGGGGCTTGGTTCCCTGTTTGTGAGTCCTGTCCTGCTCTGGGGTGGGGGTCTGTTCTCCTGTTGTGTCGCCTGTCCTGCTCTGGGATGGGGGTCTGTTCTTCTGTTGTGGTATGTCCTGATCTGTGGTGGGGGTCTTTTCTGGGGTGGGATTTTGTCCTCCTGTTGTGGTCTGTCCTGATCTGGGGTGGGGGTCTTTTCTCCTGTTGTGAGACCTGTTCTGGGGTGGAGGCTATTCTCCTGTTGTGAGGCCTGTCCTGATCTAGGGAGGGAGTATGTTCTCCTGTTTTGAGGCCTGTCCTGGTCTCGGGTCTGTTTCCTGTTATGCGGCCTGACCTGATTAGGGGGGGGTTCTGTTCTTCTGTTTTAGCCTGTCCTGATCTGGGGTGGGGGTCTTTTCTCCTGTTGTGAAGCCTGTCCTGATCTGGGGTAGGGGGTCTGTTCTGGGGTGGGAGCTTGGTTCTCCTTTTGTGAGTCCTGTCCTGGTCTGGGGTGCATGGTCTGTTCTCCTGTTGTGGCATGTCCTGATCTGTGGTGGGAATCTGTTCTGTGGTAGGGGTCTGTTCTCTTGTTGTGGCCTGTCCTGATCCGGGGTGGGGGTCCTTTCTGCAGTTGTGAAGCCTATCCTGATGTGGGGTGGGGGTCTGTTCTGGGGTAGGTGCTTGGTTCTCCTTTTGTGAGTCCTGTCCTGGTCTGGGGTGCATGGTCTGTTCTCCTGTTGTGGCCTATCCTGATCTGGGGTGGGAGCCTGTTCTGGGGTGGGGGTTTGTTCTTCTGTTGTGGTCTGTCCTGATCTGGGGTGTGGGGCTATTCTCCTGTTGTGATGCCTGTCCTGATCTGGGGTCGGCTCTGATCTCTTGTTGTGGCCTGTCCTGATCTGGGGTGGGGGTCTTTTCTCCTGTTGTGAGGCCTGTCCTGCTCTGGGGTGGGGTTTGTTTCCTGTTGAACAGAACCCCCACCCAAATCAGGGTCTGTTCTCCTGTCATGGCCTGTCCTGATCAGGACAGGCCTGTCCTGATTTGGGGTGAGGCTGCTGTACACCTGTTGTGGCCTGTCCTGATCTGGGTTGGGGGGTTTGTTCTCCTGTTGTCACCCGTCCTGATCTGGGATGGGGGTCTTTTCTCCTGTTGAGAGGCATGTCCTGATCTGGGGTGGGGGCCTGTTGTGGGGTTGGGAGGTGGGAGGGTGGCGTCTACTTTTGTGAGTCCTGTCCTGCTCTGGGGTGGGAGTATGTTCTCCTGTTGTGGCCTGTCCTGATCTGGGGTGGGGGCGGTCTATTCTCCTGTTGTGCCCTGTCCTGATCTGGGGTAAGGGTCTGTTCTCCTGTTGTGAGGCCTGTCCTGTTCTGGGGTGCGGGTCTGTTCTCCTGTTGTGAGGCCTGTCCTGATCTGGGGTGGGGTCTGTTATCCTGTTGTGGACTGGCCTTATCTGGTATGGGGTGTCTGTTCTCCTGTTGTGGCCTGTCCTGATCTGGGGTCGAGGGTCTGTTCTCCTGTTGTGGCCTGTCCTGATCTGGGGTTGAGGTCTGTTCTCCTGTTGTGGCCTGTCCTGATCTGGGGTGGGGGTCTTTTCTGTTGTTAGGCCCGTCCTGATCTGGGGTGGGGGTCTGTTCTGGGGTGGGGGCTCTGTTCTCCTTTTGTGAGTGCTGTCCTGCTCTGGGGTGGGTGTTACGCTCACCTGGTATCCACGGGACGCCACCCAGCCAGTTGGTCGTTGGTGCCCTTCCCAATGATTCCCTGGTGTGGTTTCGGTGTCAATGGGATTCCGCCTGGAAACGAAGATTATATTAGGACTTGGCGACCAAGGTAAGTTTTCCCCCACCTCCCTTGTGTTTCCAGCCCCTCCAGGTTCTCTTCTCATCTGGTTGTCGGAATCGGTGAGCTCTCCGTCCTGCTCTCTGGGCAGGGGCGCGTTGTCTTTTGTGGGAGCGGGCGGTCCAGTTACTTCACTGACTGCTCCACTGTTAGTGTCTTTCAGGTAGGTCTTATTGCGATTGATGGCGTCGTAATTCTTGCATGCCTTTTCTATGTTCTAAATGTCTCTTTTTTTATCTCCCTAGGAGCACGGAGTGTCCGCTTCGAGAACTGCATATGCTGGTTCTCACCGGGAGATGATGGCGCGCTATAGCGCTATGATGCGGTAAGGAGGCGATTTGCGTAGCGCAGCGATGTCTTGTCCTCACTGACCTGTGCTTTTCTCCTTTCGAAGGTCACGGTGAGTTCCCAGCGCAGATGGAGTTCCGGAGCTATGCCGGCCTAAAAGCAACCAACCAGGTAAGTCTTTAAGCGCTTTGTGGTTGTAATGTCTCCACTACCTCCTTTAATGATGTCTTCCTCCTTTTCTCAGGTCCTTCAATCCGGGCGGAAACTCCACCAACAGAGCTGCTAAGGAGCTCCGAGCAGTGAAGGATGATGAATGCTGATAAGATTTGCTGCTAACGATGTTCTTGGTTTTTCCGCAGGTCCGGAATTCACCAGGCTCGTGAGAAAGCTGGACACGGTGAGTGTCACGTTGCTAGAAGCAAAGTAACGCGAAGCGTGTTGTCTTGTTCGGGTGTGGTTTAAATAGCCACTGTAAAGCAGTCCAGGTAAAGTAGTTCCTAGGCCACCACACCCAAAACACTAGAACGCATAGCTTGGTTCTAGGAATCAAGCTATGTGGATGCCTCCATGTTGGCTGAAAGCCTAAATAAAGTAGTTCCTCAAGCAGATGTCTTTCCATACTGATGACCCCCAAGAGGGTCTGAGAAGTGGATGCCAGGCCTTATTAGTGATCCGAGCCCTGATTCCACCTGGCCAATGGGCTTGCCAGTGGGGATCAGGGCTGAGGGTCGTGACAGTGGGGGTCTGTTCTCCTGTTGTGAGGCCTGTCCTGTTCTGGGGTGGGGGTCTTTTCTCCTGTTGTGAGGCCTGTCCTGATCTGGGATGGGGGTCTGTTCTCCTGTTGTGAGGCCTGTCCTGTTCTGGGGTGGGGGTCTTTTCTCCTGTTGTGAGGCCTGTCCTGATCTGGGGTGGGAGTCTGTTCTCCTGTTGTGACACCTGTTCTGCTCTGGGGTTGGGGGTCTGTTCTCCTTTTGTGGCCTGTCTGAGCTGGGCTGGGAGTCTTTTCGAGGGTGCGGGGGGCTGTTCTCCTGTTGTGGCATGTCCTGATCTGGGGTGGGGGTCTGTTCTCCTGTTGTGATACCTGAGCTGTGGTGGGGGTCTATTCCCCTGTTGTGAGTTCGTCCTGATCTGGGGTAGGGGGTCTGTTCTCCTGTTTTTAGGCCTGGCCTGTCCTGGTCTGGGGTGGGGGTCTGTTTCCTGTTGTGAGACCTGTCCTGCTCTGGGGTGGGGGGGTCTGTTTCCCATTATGAGCCATGACCTGATTTGGGGTGGGGGGTTCTGTTCTCCTGTTGTGGCCTGTCCTAATCTGGGGTGGCAGTCTGTTCTCTTGTTGTGAGGCCTGCCCTGATAGCGAGTGGAGGGGTCTGTTCTCGTGTTGTGGCATCTCTTGATCTGGGGTGGGGGTCTGTTCTCCTGTTCTGGCATGTCCTAATCTGGGGTGGGGGTCTTTTCTCCTGTTGTGAGGCCTGTCCTGCTCTGGGGTGGGGGTCTATTCTCCTGTTGTAGCCTGCCCTGATCTGGGGAGTGGGTCTATTCTCCTGTTGTGGCCTGTCCTGAGCTGTGATGAGAGTCTGTTCTGGGGTGGGGGTCTGTTCTCCTTTTGTGGCATGTCCTGATCTGTGGTGGGGTGTGTTCTGGGGTGGGGGTCTGCTCTCCTGTTGTGCCCTGTCCTGATTGGGGTGGGGGTCTTTTCTCCTGTTGTGAGGCTTGTCCTGATCTGGGATGGGGATCTGTTCTGGGGTAGGGGCTCTGTTCTCCTTTTGTGAGTCCTGTCCTGCTCTGGGGTTGGGTCTGTTCTCCTGTCGTGACCTGTTCTGATCTGTAGTGGGAGTCGGTTCTGGGTTGGGGGGGTCTGTTCTCCTGTTGTGAGGCCTGTCCTGATCTGGGTTCGGGGTCTGTTTCCTGTTATGAGGCCTGACCTGATTTGGGTGGGTGTTCTGTCCTCCTGTTGTGGCCTGTGCTGATCTGGGGTGAGGGTATTTTCTCCTGTTGTGAAGCCTGTCCTGATCTGGGGTGGGGGTCCGTTCTGCAGTGGGGGCTTGGTTCTCCTTTTGTGTGTCCTGTCCTGCTCTGGGTTGGGTCTGTTCTCCTGTCGTGGCCTGATCTGTAGTGGGAGTCTGTTCTGGGTTGGGGGTCTGTTTCCTGTTGTGAGGCCTGTCCTGCTCTGGGGTAGGGTCTGTTTCCTGTTGAACAGAACCCCCACCCAAATCAGGGTCTGTTCTCCTGTCGTGGCCTGTCCAGATCTGTAGTGGAAGTCTGTTCTGGGTTGCGGGGTCTGTTCTCCTGTTGTGAGGCCTCTGCTGATCTTGGTTTGGGGTCTGTTTCCTGTTGTGAGGCCTGTCCTGCTCTGGGGTGGGGTATGTTTCCTGTTGTGATGCCTGTTCGAATTTGGGGCGGGGGTTATGTTCTCCTGTTGTGGCCTGCCCTGATCTGAGGTGGGAGTCTGTTCTCCTGTTGTGAGGCCTGTCCTAATCTGTGGTGAGGGTCTTTTCTGGGGTGGGGGTTTGTTCTCCTGTTGTGGTCTGTCCTGATCTGGGGTGGGGGTCTGTTCTGGGGTGGGGGCTTGGTTCCCCGTTTGTGAGTCCTGTCCTGCTCTGGGGTGGGTGTCTGTTCTCCTGTTGTGTCGCCTGTCCTGCTCTGGGATGGGGGTCTGTTCTTCTGTTGTGGTATGTCCTGATCTGTGGTGGGGGTCTTTTCTGGGGTGGGAATTTGTCCTCCTGTTGTGGTCTGTCCTGATCTGGGGTGGGGGTCTTTTCTCCTGTTGTGAGACCTGTTCTGGGGTGGGGGCTATTCTCCTGTTGTGAGGCCTGTCCTGATCTAGGGAGGGAGTATGTTCTCCTGTTTTGAGGCCTGTCCTGGTCTCGGGTCTGTTTCCTGTTATGTGGCCTGACCTGATTTGGGGGGGGGGGGGTTCTGTTATTCTGTTTTGGCCTGTCCTGATCTGGGGTGGGGGTCTTTTCTCCTGTTGTGAAGCCTGTCCTGATCTGGGGTAGGGGTCTGTTCTGGGGTGGGAGCTTGGTTCTCCTTTTGTGAGTCCTGTCCTGGTCTGGGGTGCATGGTCTGTTCTCCTGTTGTGGCATGTCCTGATCTGTGGTGGGAATCTGTTCTGCGGTAGGGGTCTGTTCTCCTGTTGTGGCCTGTCCTGATCCGGGGTGGGGGTCCTTTCTGCAATTGTGAAGCCTATCCTGATCTGGGGTGGGGGTCTGTTCTGGGGTATGGGCTTGGTTCTTTTGAGTCCTGTCCTGGTCTGGGGTGCATGGTCTGTTCTCCTGTTGTGGCCTATCCTGATCTGGGGTGGGAGCCTGTTCTGGGGTGGGGGTTTGTTCTTCTGTTGTGGTCTGTCCTGATCTGGGGTGTGGGGCTATTCTCCTGTTGTGATGCCTGTCCTGATCTGGGGTCGGCTCTGATCTCTTGTTGTGGCCTGTCCTGATCTGGGGTGGGGGTCTTTTCTCCTGTTGTGAGGCCTGTCCTGCTCTGGGGTGGGGTTTGTTTCCTGTTGAACAGAACCCCCACCCAAATCAGGGTCTGTTCTCCTGTCATGGCCTGTCCTGATCTGTAGTGGAGTCTGTTCTGGGGTGCGGGTCTGTTCTCCTGTTGTGAGGCCTGTCCTGATCTGGGTTGGGGGGTCTGTTTCCTATTGTGAGACCTGTCCTGCTCTGGGGTGGGGTCTGTTTCCTGTTATGAGCCCTGTCCGAATTTGGGGTGGGGGTGGTGTTCTCCTGTTGTGGCCTGCCCTGATCTGGGCTGGGAGTCTGTTCTCCTGTTGTGAGGCCTGTCCTGGTATGGGGTGGGGGTCTGTTCTTCTGTTGGGGCCTGTCCTTATCTGGGGTAGGGGTCTTTTCTCCTGTTGTGAAGCCTGTCCTGGTCTGGGGTTGGGGTCTGTTCTTGGGTGGGGGCTTGGTTCTCCTTTTGTGAGTCCTGTCCTGCTCTGGGGTGGGGGTCTGTTCTCCTGTTGTGTCGCCTGACCTGCTCTGGGGTGGGGGTCTGTTCTTCTTTTGTGGCATGTCCTGATCTGTGGTGGGGGCCTTTTCTGGGGTGGGGTTTGTTCTCCTGTTGTGGTCTGTCCAGATCTGGGGTGGGGGTCTTTTCTCCTGTTTTGAGGCCTGTCCTGATCTGGGGCGGAGTTCTGTTTCCTGTTGTGAGGCCTGTCCTGCTCTTGGGTGGGCTCTGTTTCCTGTTATAAGCCGTGCCCGAATTTGGGATGAGGGTTATGTTCTCCTGTTGTGGCCTGTCCTGATCTGGGGTGGGAGTATGTTCTCCTGTTGTGAGGCCTGTCCTGATCTGGGGTGGAGTATGTTATCCTGTTTTGAGGCCTGTCCTGCTCTGGGGTGTGGTCAGTTTCCTGTTATGAGCCCTGTCCGAATTTGGGGTGAGGGTTATGTTCCCCTGTTGTGGCCTGTCCTGATCTGGGGTGGGGGTCTTTTCTCCTGTTGTGAATCCTGTCCTGATCTGGGGTTGGGGTCTGTTCTGGGGTGGGGGCTTGGTTCTCCTTTTGTGAGTCCTGTCCTGCTCTGGGGTGTGGATCTGTTCTTCTGTTGTGGCATGTCCTGATCTGTGGTGGCAGTCTTTTCTGGGGTGGGGGTTTGTTCTCCTGTTGTGGTCTGTCCTGATATGGGGTGGGGGTCTTTTCTCCTGTTGTGAATCCTGTCCTGATCTGGGGTGGGTGTCCGTTCTGGTGTAGGGCCTCTGTTCTCCTTTTGTGAGTCCTGTCCTGCTCCGGGGTGGGGGGTCTGTTCTCCTGTTGTGACGCCCGTCCTGCTCTTGGGTGGGGGTCTGTTCTCCTGTTGTGGCTTGTTCTGATCTTGAGCGGGGGTCTGGTGTCCTGTTGTGAGACCTGTCCTGGTCTGGGGTGCGGGTCTGTTTCCTTTTGTGAGGTCTTTCTTGCTCTGGGGTGGGGTCTGTTCTCCTGTTGTGAGGCCTGTCCGGATCTGGGTTGGGGGTCTGTTCTTCTGTTGTGGCCTGTCCTGATCTGGGCTGGGGGTCTGTTCTGGGTTGGGGGGCTGTTATACTTTTGTGAGTCCTGTCCTGCTCTGGGGTGGGGGTCTGTTCTTCTGTTGTGATGCTTGTCCTGATCTGCGGTGCGGATCTGTTCTGGGGTAGGGGCTCAATTCTCCTGTTGTGAGGCCTGTCCTGCTCTGGGGTTGGGTCTGTTCTTCGGTCATGGCCTGTTCTGATCTGTAGTGGGTGTCTGTTCTGGGGATGGGGGCAGTTCTCCAGTTGTGGCCCGTCCTGATCTTGTATGGGGCTCTGTTCACCTGTTTTGAGGCCTGTCCTGGTCTGGGGTGGGGGTCTGTTTCCTGTTGTGAGGCCTGAGCCAAGTTGAGGTGGGGTTCTATTCTCCTGTTGTGGCCTGTCCTGATCTGGGGTGGAAGTCTGTTCTCCTGTTGTGAGGCCTATCCTAATATGGGGCTGGAGTCTGTTCTGTGGTGGGGAGTCTTTTCTCCTGTTGTGAGGCCTGTCCTGATACGGGGTGGGGGTTCTGTTCTCCTGTTGTGGCCTGTCCTGATCTCGGGTTGGAGTTTATTCTCCTGTTGTGAGACCTGATCTGGGGTGGGGGTCTATTCTCCTGTTATGAGGCCTGTCCTGATCTGGGGTGGGGGTCTGTTCACCTGTTTTGAGGCCTGTCCTGTTCTGGGGTGGGGGGTCTGTTCACCTGTTTTGAGGCCTGTCCTGATCTGGGGTGGGGGTCTGTTCTCCTATTGTGGCCTGTCCTGATCTGGGGTGGGAGGTCTGTTCTCCTGTTGTGAGACTTGTCCTGATCTGGGGTGGGGGGGGGGCTGTTCTGGGGTGGAAGTCTGTTCTCCTGTTGTGAGGCCTATCCTAATATGGGGTTGGAGTGTGTTCTGTGGTGGGGAGTCTTTTCTCCTGTTGTGAGGCCTGTCCTGATACGGGGTGGGGGTCTGGTCACCTGTTTTGAGGCCTGTCCTGTTCTGGGGTGAGGGGTCTGTTCACCTGTTTTGAGGCCTGTCCTGATCTGGGGTGGAGGTCTGTTCTCCTATTGTGGCCTCTCCTGATCTGGGGTGGGAGGTCTGTTCTCTTGTTGTGAGACTTGTCCTGATCTGGGATGGGGGGCTGTTCTGGGGTGGGAGTCTGTTCTCCTGCTGTGAGGTCTGCACTGATCTGGGGTGGAGGGCTTTTCTCTGGTGGGGGTCTGTTCTCCTGTTGTGAGGCCTGTCCTGATTTGGGGTGGGGGTTCTGTTCTCCTGTTGTAGCCTGTCCTGATCTGGGGTGGGGGCTCCGTTCACCTGGTGTACGGCCTGTCCTGCTCTGGTGGGGGGTCTGTTTTCCTGTCGTAGCCTGGGTGGAGTGTTGAACCCACCCCTCTCTTCTCAGTTTTCAGCTGTATTTGGTGCACAGGAACACCACTTTGAAGCCTGTTCTGATGTTTTCGGGGCCTGTCCCTGTTCCTGTACCAGTGGGGAACTCTAGCGGCCCTACTCCATGGCCCCCCTGAAATCTTCATACCGATGCTGCTCCCCTTTCTCACACCTGTTCCTTTCTTCTTGCATTGGTTTGAAGCCCACACTCCAAGCCATGCTGTTATCATTTCAACATAACAACTGACCAGCTATTTATATATGCACTGGACACCCCAAGACTTCTTAAGTCTGGATTTGCTTGGTGGATATTTTCTCCTGATTATATCCTGAAATGTACTGAACCCCGAAATAAACGACCATGGTCAGAAGTGTGTAATCCTGGAGAGAAAGAGAAAGGAAAAACAGATTCCAAGTAGCTTCCTGGAGCCGGTAAACATTGGCCTGGGAAAAGGTGGAGGAGCTGTGGGAGGAGTTTGTTAATGGCCTCCTGTCTTTGGGGTCCACTGGGGAGAAGCGGTTAAAGGGCACCGCACTTTTCTTCCTCTCTCACAGCAGAAGAAAGCAAGGGAAGAAATCGCTGATGCAGACCCAGGGACTTAAGAGAGCGTTAGGAGGGTCAGAGTGTCTGCAACTCGCAGGAACGCAGCTCCAACAGCTGCACAGCTGCGGCTGCTCCAACAAATTAATCAAGAACAGCTCCGTCTTTCCCTTCCTAACCTGTACCACCTGCCCGCCCGTGACCCCGTGCGGCCCCCTCTCCCTGCCCTTCAAAGTGTTCCCTTAAGAGTGTGTCTTTCCCAGTGCAACTTTACTGTTGTGACCTATTGCACAGCGCTGCGCTGTTTCAGAGCTCGCTTAGCGCCCTGTGCCACTCAGTGCATACGTGCGAACTGGGTTTAATTTCGAGTAGCACAAATTAAGGGAGTCAACTTTGAAGTAAAAAGCAGCATGGCTTCCGCTTGGGTGTCAAACGAGTAAACCAAAAGACAGTTCCTGGGGTTCACAAGTCTCAGCAGCCCAGCCCCCTTCAAGAAACCCCAAAGTAAAGGTCTCCCGAGGAAAGGTCTCTCAGGAGAAATAGGGCACACAACGTTTCATGATCTATTGTGTAGTATTGTTACATAATGGAAAGGCTCCGGGGTAGTGCGTGGCATGGTTGACCATCACAAGGATGTCGCGGTGTCCGGTTTTAGAAGGACTGAATGGCCCCCTTCATGTCTTTCGGGGTGCAGGAAATCTATGATAGGCAGGGGCCACCCTAAAAGAATTGACACAGCATATCATCCCGAGTTTTGGTCACACCAGGAGTCTCAAAAGGAGAGAGTAGCAGCTGTTATGCCACTTCCATAAAAAGAGAGGGGCCAGGAGTTGCTGAGGGGTCTGCCCCACTACCTTCATAGGGTTTCCCACTGTATATAGGAGGCCCTTCTATTCCACGCTCTGTGGGCATGCGCAACCCCTGCCCCCCTCCGCTGAGATTGTCTGATGAAAGGCAGAATGAAGGGGAGGGGTTAGAACTCCTGGGGAAGAGGATCTGAAGACTTTACTCTCGCTCTAATTCCTGTCCTCTGGAGAGATCATCTGATCCCCTTCTTTCCCTTTCACTCTCATCTAGTCCTGACACCTCTTATATCCTACAGCGCTGGATGGAAATAGATTTCACAGAGCATCTGGATTACGGGTTCTCCCTCCTTGACAGCACATACTTCTTTGCCATGTTTACAGAGTAGAGCCTTGACAACGCCCCAAAATCTTCATCGATTACGCCAGCCTCTACATCTAGGCCATACTTAGCGGCTACGCCTGACTTAGCCACTAGTCTCAGATGAGTCCCGCTGGGTAGCTAGACCCTACCCCGCAAGAAATGAGAGCTCCACAAACCCGCGGGATCTCTCCTCGGTCTACACCATAAAGGTCAAAGCCAGCTGACTTGGGGAAGACTTGGAGGGGAACTTTGACAGGTTAAGAGGGTTGTAAGTCTTGGCTTACCTGTTTTGTCTTTGCAGTTTTCTTCTTGATGGATGGTTTCTCCTTTTTCTTTGAAGTCCGGGTTTCATGTACAAAGGGACGAGTCTCCCCTGACGCCACCCTGCTGGATCAGAAGGCCAGACAGGCTAGCACCAGGGGACACCGCCCAGAGTCAGGGAAAAACCTGCAAGGGAAAAACCTGAGGTATTCTTTAATGTTCTTTCTTGTTGCGGTCCAGTCCAGGGAGGAAGAAGTCCAGGAATGAATTCGTCCGATGATGGCCAGGAAGGAGCAGAACGGAATATGCAGACTGAAGCAATCCGCGGTAACAGGAAACAAAGAAAGTAATAGCAACACGGCAAGGAGGGCGGCGGAGCAAGGAAGCACAGGAAGGCAAGCGGCAACGCAGCCAGGAGAGCACCGGAGCCAGGAAGCGAAGGGAAGGAAGGCGGCATCACAAGGAAGCAGTGCAGCCAGGATGGAACGGAGAGGGGAATGGAGAGAACAGGAAGCGCTCAGCATGGCTGAAGGCTAGCAACCGAGCATTGAGACTTGCCGACACATGGTTGATCGGCGCTTATATGATGATGCCTTGCAAATATCCCAGAAGCCTAGACCGCTACCACCAAGCCTCGAAATAGTGGTGGACATGTTGTGAGTAAAGATGGATGCCGCAAAGCGACGCTGGGCTTTCCAGGCAGTGCAAAAGGGGCGAAGACAATGAAACATGACAAACCTGGCCTACTTGGTGACCCTCATGATCTTTAACATGGGACATAGTGGACCTTCTAGGTTATTTCCCATTGATTCAACTTCTGACACCAATTGTTATGAAGCAAAATGGGGAGATAAGCAACATATACTCCAGAACATGAAGTTGAACAGGATTTCCTTTTGAGCAACACAAGTTAAGGACGTCAACTTAAAACAAAACAGCAGAACGAATGCTCCATGGGTTTCAAACTAGTAAACGAAAGGACTGCTCTTGAGATTCAACAATCGGGGACTGTCCCCGCAATCCTTGCAGTCACTCGCAGTCTACGGTTCTTTAACATTACCTCCACGTCCACTCTTCCTCGTCTCAGTACTTACCTCATGAGGCCCCTGCCTCCGACACAGGACCTTCTTTTATTTCTTTTTATCCCTATAACTCCTCTCCCATAGCCATGTCACTCTGTTTAATTTTTCCTGCCTCTGGCAGGTTGGGGTATTTGGCTAGGACTGCCCCTTTCGGCTACTCAGATGGTCTTCTGATTACTTTTGGCCCGGCTGGTGCTGGGTGTGAGGCATCGGAGGTGTGTGTTAGCCGATGTATCCGTGCTGTGGTCTCCATGGCCTATGTGGCTTCTGGTCTGCCTGTGCCTGCGCACATTCAGGGGCGGTCCATCAGGGGTTTGGCGCCTCCTGGGCCGATACATGGGGGGTTTCTCTGCAGGGGATTTGTAAGGCTGCCACCTGGGCTGATCAAAACATTTTCACCAACCACTATAGGTTGAATGTCTCCCACTCAGGGGTTGGTTCCTTTGGGGTTGGAGTTTTGTCTGTGGGGATATGAAATTGGAGTTCTTAAAGGTGTGTGCTTTTCTGCACTGTTTTTGGCACTGTGTCTCCTTGGGACCTTTTTCCCCATTGCTGCTTTGGTATACCTCATGAGGTAAGTACTGGGACGAGGAAGAGTGGACGTGGAGGTGATGCTCTGATTACTTACCGGTAATCTTCATTATAGGGATAAAAAGAAATAAAAGAAGGTCCTGTGTCAGAGGCAGGGGCCCTCATGAGGTAAGTACTGCAACGAGGAAGAATAGGACTATGAGTAATGAAGATTGCCAGTAAGTAATCTGAGCATTCCCAGGCACTTCTTTTGAAGAAGTTCAGCAGCCTTCGTTGTCTCATTTTTCATCATCTCAATGGGATCTTGGTCCAGCAGTCACACATTGTTGACGTCCAAATCTGGGCGACCACTGGAACGAGGCTGGGGGTCACCAAGCTTTCGTCCTAATACCCCCTGCTGACCGTTGGCCGGGTAGAAGGGAGGGACTCCTAGCTTAGTTGGTATCTTATTGACACTGGACAGCCCATTCTGGCTACTCACCTTGCAGCTCGTCTTGCTCTTGTTTCTTGAGACCCTCCTTTATTCCTTCCTGTCTTCTGCAGTAGTGTTCCTCGTTGCCCTGACCCCCTATTGCCGCCTTGCCGTGCACCTGCTTTCACCCACACTGGTCCACCAGGCCAGGGGTGGACTGGCCTATAGGGAACTCTGGAGATTTCCCGGTGGGCCTCTGCACCCTGGTCCTCTTTTCTGTGGTATTTCCACAGTGTCATATGGGGCCACTTTGAACTTTATTTCCAGGGCCTCTTTTATTTCCCAGTCCAGCCCTGCACCAGGCACGTAGTGTGTCTCGGGTAGCTGCCCTGGCTGCTCTTCCTCTCGTCTCCATCCTTAGAAGCTCTCCCACTGCTTGCTCCATCAGCTCTTGCCGACGTTTCTTCACTCCCTCGTCTCTCCTTATTACTAACCCATCTTTTGGGTGTCGCATCGTGGGATCCTCCTTGAGTCGCTCTATAACCCGACTTGATATCTGAGGGCCTGTGATTTTGCCTTTCGCGCATGCGCGCTTTCGGTCTGTGGAGTGGAGCAGGATGCTTCAGCTTTGGGGGAGTTTGTGAGTGAGTTCCAACGCTTGTGGGTGGAGCTCACACATTTCAGTCGGGTAGTGTTGGGTCATGTTGTTATGCAGTAACATTTCTTTGATCTTTCAGCTGTTCCAAGACTTTATTTCTCCCAATCTCTTAAAGGGGGAACGCACATTATTGGTCCCCTGTGACAATTCCCTGCGGTGCTCCTGGGAAAGGGTCTGCTGCACCAGGACAGGGTTCTGGCAAAACACGTCTTTTCTCCCTGAGGGCAGACCCAGAGGCTTGCCCGCTGTCAGAAGACTCTGCAGCACTGCCCAGCAGTCTGCTCAATGAAGCGCAGGGCCAGCATGCTTGTACATATCCAGACTGGTAGATATATATGTCCTGCAATGTAGAGTTATTCTTTTCTTAGGGTAAGTAGTGTGACCAATTAAAACTGCAGAGCCCAACTTCCATAATTCGCTCAAAAGGGGGTTCTTACTAAATCACAATAAGACATGTTTCATATGTAGAATTCTGGACATACTTATACTCCCATAATGCTCTTTGCTTGTATGCAAATTGCCAGGATTGGGTTCTATGAAGAGATACTGTATTGCGTGAACTGGCGTGGGACCTCACCCCTCGTCCCAGCCTCCTCTTTCCCCGCCCCTCCAAGGATGAGAGGGTTGTCCCATTACATTTTTACCATTCCCAGCACTCCCCACAACACACCCCAGGCCCTGGATCACTTAGAGGATGATGATACATGGCCCCCCGGATTGCCCTGTCCTCTGATCAAAGGGTCAAGCAGGGCATTTCATCTCACGATACATACACATATTCGCGACAATGGCCCTCATTATAAGTTTGCCGGTCCGGAAACGACAATGCCGGTAAGCCTGCCGGCACCATTGGTTCCGGACTGGCATATTACAAGTCTGTCTGCTGGAGCGACTGTGCCCAACAGGTCTGACCCAGCCGGGCACAGCGGCCACGGTAGGCAGACTTGTCACAGGAGCACGGGCACTGTTGTTATCGGTGCTGGTGCTCCCGTGTTACCAGGACTCTATGGGAATGGGGATTAACGAAATTGCCAGCGCCTGACTTCCCGGCCACCGGACTTGGAATAGCCCGGTGGCAACGAGAAGTCAGGTGCCGGTAATTCATTGCGAGTCTGGTGGCAACCCGCTGGCAGCACCGGCAGGGTTACCCCCGGACTCGAAATGAGGCCCAATGTGTCCACGAAGGCCATTCGCCAATTCTCTAAGATGCTTTTTTCAACTTTTCTTCATCCAGTCAGTCTCACTGCTCCATTATGTGCACACCCCTTGTGTGCTATAATACCTGCCGCCTCTTCGTTCTCTGTGTCTGTACTCCGGGGGGGAGACTTCCCAAAAATCCCTGGACTGTGCCCCTCCGCACAGTCTCTGACACTACCCAGTGCAATATTATTTGTCCAGGATGCCCTCCACCTTATGCCTGTCTCTTTCCTAGACAACCTTTCCATGTCTCTCTATCCTGGGCCAAGGTGTTGCTATGTCTGGAATAGATCCAGGGCTACACTAATGTCAGGACTGTCGGGTCTCGGGGCTAGCTAGACTTTTGGTTGAAGCCCCTGAGCTTCTATCCAGGGCTACAACCAAAGGATCCGGGACAAAAGCCCCCTCGCACCCCCCCCCCAGCAACGCCTCTGTTCCTGGGCTTTCCTTACACCCTCCAAATGCAGCGTGACCTTGGCCTTATGGGACATTGGGATTTTTTCACTAGCATGGCATTGGGGAGCAGGGGTAAAAGTCCCAGACCCCGCTGTGATTTAGAACAAGGTGATTAGAGAATTAAGCGATGCAGGAGAGTTAGGAGATCGAAGGGGAGAGGGGGACCCACTCATAGAAGTTAGATTGTAATGGAAAAGTAGCAAATTGTAACCTTAGAACCATGTGTGTAGCGAAACCCCATTTTAGAAGATAGACGCCATTTTGAAATTGAGTGCCATGGCTATGCTAGTATGCTTACAGTTAGTCCTGACGGTTAGAAGGACATGCGTTCGTTCTTTACTCGCAGCCCTGGCAGCTCCTCAGAAGGTTAATTTCCTGAACACACAGA